>NC_056728.1:1969248348-1969260848 GCF_019279795.1 Protopterus annectens
TATGCAAAGAGATACTCTATCTTTGTGGAAAATCAAATAAGGGGGCTTGATAGACTGTGCTTGTAACTCTGATACTCTTCTAGCAGATGTGATGGCCACCAGAAACTTCAACGAACACAAATGAGCAGGTTCAAAGGGTGGAGACATTAGTTTGGACAGGACAAAGTTAGATCCCATGAAGCTACCAGTTCCTGAAAGGGAGGTCTCAGCAAAGTAGCACCTTTAAGGAAGGTTTTGCACAATCTGTGTGACATCAGATTAGACTCATGTTGACCCAAATGAAAATTTGATATTGCTGCCAACTGAACCCTAATTGTGGCAGCAGCAGAACCCTGGTGAAAAAGTTTAGGCAAGAATTCTAAAACCACTGGAATGGATGCGGTGTAAGAGTAAACATTGCTTTCCTCAGCCCAGATAGAAAACCTTCTCCATTTGCTGGAGTATAACTTTCTAGTGGAGGGTTCGTGAGAAGATGTGAGAATGTGGGTCACAGCGGGTGAAAAATCATGAAGCCTGACTAGAGAAATAACTGGAGCAGCCAAGCTGTCAAATTGAGGGTGTGGAGGCTGGGGTGAAGAGAGCCTGACATGTGTGTCAAAAGATCTGGCACTGGGTCCAGAGTCTATGGATCGTCTAGTAGATGAGGCCCAACAAAGGGGAACCAAACCGGACGAGGCCAGTAAGGAGTGATGAGAATCAATTTCCTTCCCAACAGTTTCTCTTTCTGAATCACCTTAGATACAAGAGGAAAGGGCGGGAAGGCATAATGGAGACCCAGGGGCCAATCGTGAATAAGCGAGTCTCTCTGTGACTCCCCCCAAGGGGGATAAGAGAAAAGTAGCTGCTCCATTTGGAGTTGATCAGACTGGCGAAAAGATCGCAGCAATGCTGTCCCCATCTGCAGAAAATCTGTTCTGCTATTTCCTGCTTCAGAGACCACTCGTGAGGCATCAAAATTGCCTGGCTGAGTTTGTCGGCTATTACGGTTGCCCCTGGGATGTGCGTTGCCACTAGAAAGCACTGGGAAGATATCGCCCATTTCCAAACACGAATAGCCTCTAGACAAAGTGGGTAAGATCTTGTTCCACCTTATTTGTTGAGATACCATACTACTGACATGTTGTCTGATTGTACTGCTATTGTCCCAAGAGAAAGAAAGGCGTGGAGTGCTTGCAACGCCTGAAGCACCACCCTCATCTCTAGAACATTGACATACAGGTGAGCCTCGTGATCTTGCCATGTGCCTTGGACAGTCCTGCTATATAATGCCCCCCATCTGTGAGGCATCCGTGGTCACAATAGCAACGGGTTGGCGAGGAAGGAATGGGGTGCCTGCCGTTAGTTGGTTGGGTTGGATCCACCAATGGAGGTCCTTTTTGCAGGACTCTGTTAAAGTGATGTGGTGGGATACAGGCAGTTGCTGGAAGGACCACTGGGACAATAGGAGCCACTGAAGAATCCGCATGTGTAATCTGGCAAGAGGGACTAGCAATATGGTGGAGACCATGGTCCCCAAGAGTTTCAGCACTGTTTTTGCCTTGACTTTCCAGAGGGGGAGTAGACTAAGGACTTGTTGTATGAGGTTCTGTTCACTTTCTGCTGGAAGACTAGCTAACATGGCGACTGTGTCTACTTCTGCGCCTATAAAAGTCACAAATTGATAGGGCGATAAGGCAGACTTTTACAGTAATCCCCAACTGGGCACAAAGTTGGATAGTGGAATCTCTGGTTTGAAGAAGTAGATGCCTGGTGGAGGCGGTCAGGAGCTAGTTGTCTAGGTACAGAAACACTTGGAATCCTAGATGTCTTAGGTGAGCTGTCACTACTGCCATGTACTTGGTGAACACCCTGGGGGCTGTGGTGAGACCATAGGGCAGAGCACAGAACTGGTAGTGACTGGCTCCCAGCTGGAAGCGTATATGGCTCCTCAACACTCTGTCCATTTTTATGTGGTAGTACGCATCTTGGAGGTTTATTGAGCACATCCAAGTGTCTTTCCCTAATAGAGGGAGTATAAGACTGCAGCATCACCATCCAGAACTTGTCCTTTACGGATTTGTTTAATTTGTTGAGGTCCAAGATGGGCCTCCAGTCCCCTGTACACTTTGACACTAAAAAGAATCTGAAGTAAGTTCCGAATCCTACCTGGTCTGCGGGGACGGTTTGCATGACTCTTGTTTGCGAGCAACTTGTTCACTTCTACAGTTGCTTGATCCCGGTGATTGGGTGGAACATCCGGGATCCTCTTGGAAACATGAGGTGGAAGAGAAAGGGGTATGGAATAACCTCTGGTGATAATTCTTTGTACCCATTTTTCTCGGGTGATGCTTAGCCAGGCTTCTGGATACAAAGAAATGCGACCCCCAACTGGATCCAGAGAAGCACAGCTGGGCCCCACATCAGGAGCACTGATAGGGTCGGCCTTGAAATGAATCGCAGCCTCCCTGGTTTTGCAGTCAGCCCCTGCCTCTAGGGCGATGTCAACCATTTGCTCCTCCTCCTCTGCCTCTAAAGGAGGAGTCACCCTGTGCATCCGGGAAAAACCTCTGGGACTTCTTGAACCACATTTTACCACCTCTCTGACCCTTGCAGTATGGTCTGGAGGAGACGGTAAAACGTACTCCCACGGCAGAGAGCGTTTTCCTTTCTTGCTCGCACCTGGTGAGTGTGTCTTTTACCTTAGGTCCAAAAAAGGAAGAACCGTCAAAGGGGGCACTGGTAAATGTAGACGAACAGCTCCGCTAAATTATACAAGCGCATCCAGGAGTGCCTCCTAAGGGAAACTCCTGAACCCGCTGCCCTGCTCACTCCATTGGCTGCATAAGAAATCAGCCTCATGGAGGAGTTAACAATGGAATTCAAGGTTGAAAACTGAGCAGACACCTTATCAGGGACGCCGTCAGTAGATGTACCTTGTAGAGTCTCTCCCAACTCCTTAAGGAGATCTCTCTGAAGCCTTGTAAAATGTGTTGGGTAGTTCAGCGATCTGAGTGAATGCTGCTGATGAAGATATGCTTCCCGTATCTATCCATCATATGAGACTCCTTGTTCAGCGGCTGGACAGATGAAGTCTCCGCTAGTTCCTTTTTAGTGGCCGCTGCCGACACCACCATGGCATCTAAAGGAACGCCCTTAGACAAAAATTCTTTCTCCTTGTGGGCTGACAAAAATTTATTGGGTCTCCTGGGGACTGGCTCCATGGCATCAGGATTCTCCCACACCTTTCAACTAACAAGGTCTAGAAGTTTATCGACAGGTGGAGACACCCAAGAGGCTGAAGATTGAGACCCGAAAGCCTTCAGGTACACCAACTCATCAGAAGAGGTAACACTGGGCCAGCCGCACCTCTGCTTAAGGATCTCGAAGATGTCTACAAAGGAGACATCAGAGGATGACTTGGGGACCCTTCAGACTCCTCGAGGTCGGTGTCGGAGGTGAGAGACTCATCCTGGGAGTCTACATGCTTCCTCTTGCATGTCCTCTTCCGAGGGGGCTCCTCAGAAGGATATTTCGGGGAGGTCTCGGAAGAGTGGGGGCCACCAGCCGGGGGCTCCTGAGGCTGCAGGTCTCTGCTGTCGAGAGAGGGAGTAGGTGCTGAAACGGAGGTCAATGCTCAAGGGGGAAGAGTGTCTGTATCTCTGGGTGGAGCTGATGAATGGGACAGCACACTCCGCATCATCTCAAAGGCCGACCTCTCCGGCTCTAAAGACCTCCTCAACTCCTAGGAGAAAGAGGAAGTCATCAGTTCTAGAGCCATCGGCTCCGAGACAGCTGTAGAGTCCGAGCTCACCCTAGCCGACGCACCAAGAGGGAGACTCGGAACTGAAGAGGTCGAGGTCCAAGTGTCCCTGTCGGGGCTGACTGGAGAGCTTCGGCTCCTAGACACCCCGGACGGCACTGAATGTGTCGGAGCGGAACTCTGCTCCGAGACAGCCTCGGGGAGAGCTGGAACCGAGGGTTCCACAACCAGCAGTAACAAATACTCCGGCTCCGAAAGCCCAGCATGGCTCGGAGGAGGAACCACAGTAGAGGAAATGGACTCAAGTGGCTCCGGGACCGACTGGGTCAGAGCAAACAGCATTTTTAGCAAGGCAGATGACTTCAGGAGTCTCAGCACTACTCTCTCCACATCTTCTTCTGATAGGCTCCTGGAAGATCTGTAAGACAGTGTGGGAGATCTGGACCTCTGTAAGATAGGGGACCTTAAAGTTGGGGAGACCAGCAATGGACCTCTAGACTGGCTCCGATGTTTGCTATCAGTAGTCGCCTCCGAAATGCATGGGGCCGACACTGGAGTCAGAATATCAACAGCCTCAATTGGTTCCAAGATCAGTGGAGCCGAGGCGGGAGAAGTCTTGTCTGGTTTTGAAAGTTTAGGAGACGGTTCCGAAGCACCGGATGGTGTCAAGGAATGCCTCTTGAAAGGTTTAGCCTTTTCTTTTTTAGATGCATGAGATTTGGAGGAAGACGACGAACTGGTCAAGTCTTCCTCGAAAGAAAGCTTAAGGAGACCTTTTAATATTAGTTTGTTCTTCCACTCCTGTAAGACCCTGGCACTGAAAGAATGGCAAAACAGACATGCTTCTTGGAGATGGATGGCTTTGAGGCAGTACACACAGTTACTGTGGCCATCGGTAAGACATTTTCTTAGAGCATTTTACACATTTCTTAAACCCTGAAGGTTTATGATCTTTTGCCTCTTTAGACATGGTACGGAGATGCAGCAAAAATTATACAACCCAAACACAACGAGGACTAGGTCCTCTAACTTAAACAGGCCTAGCCCTTACCGCACTAACAGTCACACCACCATGAGGACTAGGTCCTCTCAACAGGCCTAGCCCTGGGCAGAGAAAAACTACGTCCTCTAACTTAAACGGACCTAGAAAAGAGAAGACTAAAGGTCAGAAACTACCAAATATACTACACACACAAAGTATGAGCCAGAAAATGTCCAGCTGTCTGAGTGGAAATTTACTCAAATTCTATGGCGTAGAACCAAAAGGGTTGGAAATATCAAAGAACCCTTGTCAACTAAATAGATAAAAATAGGTTCATAGGTTCATAGATTAGTACTAAGCTAACTGCCCTTGCAAGCCATTTTAAGCCTAGCCAATTATCCCTTGTGAGACTCAAACCCAGTACCTTGTGTTTGTAAGGCAAACACATTAACCATTAGGCCACCCTCCCAACCAAATATGGACTCTGTTTTTGGTCATATATTCATAGGTTCATAGATTAGTACTAAGCTAACTGCCCTTGCGAGCCATTTTAAGCTTAGCCAATTATCCTTTGTGAGACTCAAACCCTGCACCTTGTGTTTGTAAGGCAAACACATTAACCATTAGGCCACCCTTCCAACCCCGTTACCAGAGCCAGTCTTAGGTGAAATGGATATCCAGGAAAAGTAAGTGCTCCATGGCTCACTCCCTGCACAACCACAGAACCACCAGCACCACTACCATATTTCTTCATCTTGCAAATCCGACTAATATCTAGGCAGAAATAGTCTAATGCTAATAAACACCGCACACTACAGAACACTGTACTCGGAAAGGTTAAATTGAGCGCAAAACGCACACCTTAACAGCAAGCACTAAATATTTAAGCAATAACTATTAAACTAATGAACTACCAAACTATCTATGCTAATAAGCACAGCAATTAAGGGGCAAAAACGCCCATTAAAAAGAACAAACTGGCACACAGGATTCCCAAGAGAACAAATCCAACGGCCAACCAGTTCTCACAATAATTATCTAAAGTGAAGAAAGAAAACACTTCAGCAAGATTGAAAGTACTCTAACGACTGTTAAACACTAGCAAAAGCCATATACTTGAAAGGTTAAACTGTAATATAGAAAAAATAGCAAAAAGTGTCACTTAGCCACGGCCAAGAAGCACATCTGAACTCGTCGACGTGGCAAACGAGATCTGGGGATTATACTGGTGCACCATGGGATACCTACCTAGCCACAAGCCAACTAGAAGACTTTGAGCTTTGTAAAAGACAGAGTCAGAGCCGAGGATCGGTTCCGAAACCATGTGTAAGAATGAAGGCGAGACAGGACTACAGAACATAAACATTTAAAAACGGGTAAGATGAATAAAAATGATGAGGACTGAAGGTGAAGGAGGGGAGGTATTTTAGAAGTTTAGTCAGTACGAGAAAAATAATTAAAAGAGGTGAATGTTAAGGCTGAAGAGAGGAAAACAGGCAGTGAAAAGGCTGTGTAGTAGTACAAATACAGAACATGGAAGTGAATAGATTTAGAGTCCAACAGGAAAGTAAGATGCAAAGGAGGTAGAGGAATATACAATGAAAGAGAGGATTCATGTGTGAAAGCTGTTTACAAATTGTTATACAGAAGAAAGTTTAAACACACAACACAGTATAGTACAACAGTGTAGACTGTTAATTATTTATTACAATACACACTGAATGTTTATTTAGGGATACCATGTTACCAGAGCCAGTCTTAGGTGAAATGGATATCCAGGAAAAGTAAGTGCTCCATGGCTCACTCCCTGCACAACCACAGAACCACCAGCACCACTACCATATTTCTTCATCTTGCACCCTGCACACACCATCCAGGCAGATTACGTTTTCCTTTTTCTGCTCTAAATCTTACTCTTTTGCTGCTTCTTCCATTGCGCCAGCATACCCTAACTAGTCATGATGGTGTAACTGTGGTGGAAATAACTGAATTAAGTCTGTATGTAGGGGCTGACGGGCTCTCCGAAGCTGTTGGGTTATAGATGCTCTTCAAAGTCAAAATTAAAGTAAACTATTTTCATTTAGAACTACACACGTGTAGCCTAAATAACATTTTGTGCATCAGCTCAATTCTTAAGATTACAAAGGAAAGTTACACAACACATACAAGTAGAGGAACAAACATAACTAACAAGTACAATCCAAATACACGCAAGAAAGAGCAGAGATATTTACCAACACTCGTATACGAGAAGAATACCCTCCCCTTGAGTTACATCAACTACCCTATTTAAAGTAATACAAAACACACTATAGACTGAAATGCTTAAGTTATTTGCTTAATATTGCACTTGAGTGAGTTAAAAAATACTGACTATGGATGTAATAAATAAATATTGCACTTACTTGGAATATGTGTGTGTATATATTGCACAAATAAATAAAAATTGACTTAAGTGTTCAGACCCCTGGGACTAGTGACAGAGTTCAGAAGTCTAATCACTGTAGGGTAGAAACTGTTATTGAATCTTGCCGTCCTGCAGCAGATGCTGCAATATGTCCTGCTCGATGCCAGATGCTTAAACAGTCCATGTGCTGGATGTGTGTTGTCCTGCATTACTTTGGTGGCCTTTTAGATGCTTCTTGCAGAATAACGATATTGTATCGATGGAAGATTGGAACCTGTTACCTTCTCTGCACCCTCACCACTCTTTAGTGCCTTCCTTTCTGTAAATGTGCAGCTTCCAAGTCATACTGTGAAGTTGCAGGTGAGGATGTTTCTCTATCGCACCTCTATAGAAGGTGGAGAGAATATTAGGAGGAAGCTTAGCTTTTTTCAGCTTTCTTAAAAGTGGAGGCCTCGGTGCACTTTCTTGACCAGTTGGTGTTCCCCAACCACAAGAGAGCGTCTGATTAGTGTACACCCAGGAATTTCATACTCTTAACCCTCTCTCCACACTGTCACCAGTGATCCTGAGCACTAGGTGGTTTGTTCCCCTTTTCCTGAAGTCAATGATAATCTCTTTAGTCTTGCTGATATTCAGATCAAGGTTGTTGTTCCCCTTGCACCAAGTGATCAGAGATGGCACCTCCTCTCTGTACTCCCTTTCATCCTTTGTGTTTTATCCTCCTATACCGAGCCAACAGATATTGCCAATATACTGGCCGACAGATTCAGTGCCAAGTTTACCCCCCCACACCAAAGGACCAGTCACTATACTAGTAGATTGCCAGGCACCCAGTATTACTGCTGCACAGGTTAACAGTACTGTCCAAGGCCAAGAATACAGCTTCTATGGGACCTGACAATATCCATGGCTGTGTTCTACATGACCTAGAGTGAACTGGCACCACACCTGTGTGCCCTGTTCAATCACAGCCTCACCTCAGGCTTTGTCCCTACTGAATGGCGCACTGCTACAGTCATCCCTCTCCAGAAAGGAGGAGCGACTACAGACCCTGGTAACTATCGCCCCATTAGCCTGATGAGTCTGATATGCAAAGCTATGGAATGCATCATCATGGACCTAATAAACAAGGATATAGAGAATCTCCACACTCTGGATCCCACACAGTTTGGTTTTGTAAAGGGTAGATCATGCCTGATTAACTTGGCCAACTTCTTTGTGTCAGTCACCAGAGCTGTGGATGGGATGAAGGCAAGGTGGTTCATACAACCTACCTTGATCTGGCCAAGGCCTTTGATACCATTCCCAACTCAGGAATAATAGAAAAAGTCATGAAGCTAGGCATCAACCCCTATATCACTAGGTGGGTTGCAAACGGCTCACAGGTAGAACCCACAGTGTGAAAGTAGCTGACTCCAAGTCAGACTGCCGACCAGTCACGACTGGAGTCCCACAGGGTTCGGTCCTCTCCTGTTTGGTATCTACTTCTCTGAAGTCCAGGCCAACATGAGGGGACTCTGGCTGACCAAGTTCGCAAACGATTGCAAGTTGGGAGCTATTAACTCCCCAAGTGATGTTGACATCCTACAGAAAGACCTCACTGAGACCAACGACTGGTGTCAGAACCATGGCCTTAAGCTCAATGCCAAAAAATATGTTATCCCCTTTGGGAAAAACCCATTTCCCATGAATTACCACATTGATGGTAGTCCACTGAACACAGAAGGCGTTATAAGAGATCTGGGAACATAGGTTGATAGCAACCTCTCTTCTGACCAGCACATTGCCACCGTGGTCAGAAAGTCCTTCTATGTGGCACATCTCATTACTAAGGGTTTTGCATCCAGGAAGAAAGAGGTCATTGTCTCCCTCTACTCTTCCCTCATTAGGCCAATCACAGAGTACAATGCCCCATTTGGCATGTACCTCACTAAACATCAACAACTGGAGAGGCCACAAAAAGTACCTCACAAAGAGGATCCTAGGCCTTAAACATTTGTCCTATATGGACAGACTCAAAAACTCCAACTATTCTCTGTCTCATATCACCTACTTAGAGGCGATCTCTGCTTGACTTACAAAGCCATGTCTGACCCAGCTCTGTTAGAAATGCTACATCTAAAGCAATCCCAATCCCTCTGCACCACACGCTCCAGAAACCTCAACCTCATTAACAAAAATCAACAGAACATGCTGGAGGGACAGGTACATAACCCAGAGACTGCCCATGCTATGGAATAGACTTCCCATACATGTCAAGCAGAGCACCTCACTGGCCCTCTTCAAGAGAAATCTTGATGAGTGGATGGGAAATAGAAAATTCACCCCGGGGATCACTCCAGTGGCTCTACTCGGACAGAGGCACTGGGAACTAAGGTCGAGTGGCACGATGCCAGGGCAATCCTATGGGCTAGGCTTGTAAAGGCTCCAGGGCCATTAGCCTAGTACACACCTATGAATTTATGAGCCCCCACCACTGTGGCATCATCAGCAATCTTGATGATATGGTTGGACTTCCGCTTAGCATAGCAGTCGTAGGTCAGGACAGTGAATAAGAGGGGGCTGAGAACACATCCCAGTGGAACCCCAGTGTTAACCATGGTGCACTTTGATATGTTCTTACCTGAACACACCCTCTGTGGTCTCTCAAATCAGGAAGTCCAGGAACCAGTTGCAGAGATGTTTACAGATTCCTAAATGTGCCAGTTTTTCTAATAGCTGCATTGGTACCACCATATTAAATGCACAGCTGAAGTCTATGAACACCATCTTCACATAGTTGTCTCTGCACTCTAACGCTCAAGGGGGATGTGTAGTGCTACTGATATGGCATCAGTCATGGATCGGTTAGCTCTGTATGCAAACTGCAGATGGTCAAAATCAGGAGGTAGCATGATAAAAGATGCTTTTTGATCAGCCACTCAAAACATTTCATAACAGTGGATGTCAGAGTGACTGGTCTGTAGTCATTAGGGCTGGAGGGAGTGGTTTTCTTAGGTAGTGGGATGATGTTAGTTCCCTGTAGCATGCGGGCTCTGCAGTTTAGGACTTTTTCCCAAAATTTTTGATCCATTAGTAGCTAGAGCAAAAATCATTTAATCAAAAAGTTTTTTTTTTTTCTTTTAAGGAGAAAATGACTTTCAAGGCTGTGTGCACTATCCATGTCTGGTCCGGCACTTCTAGATAAATGTCAAATGCAATCAGTGAGGTCCAGTTCTTTAAAAGAATTAAGTTAGGGACAGTAAGTTATTCACTATCTTATTTAATGAACCAAAAATAGAGAGCCCATGAATTATATTGGCTGGGGGCTTAGGGACTGCAAAATAATCGCAGACATACATGATGTATTACTTTACATGAGGGAGAATTAATTGATGAATCTGCGACTGGAGCAAACAGACAGCAATCCTTGTCCTACCAAAGGGAAGTGATTACAGGATGCAGTTAAGCAAATGTCATTGGGGTGTAATTGAGAATGTAATTTGAATACTGGCTGAACTGAGTATGCAAAAAAGAAAACCCAGAAACCGATAACCAAGATGGCAGAGGGTGGGTGTAGGCACAGAAATCCATTTCCATTCAGGTAGGGAACTCCTGCTTGCTACTAGCATGGGATAAGAAGTTAGCACTGATCACTGACGGACTTCAAAATAAGCAAAGTATGCTACTTACTGGCAAGGACTATGACATTGCAGGCAGTCACAGGTTACATAACAGAAAACAAATGGCTCTAATCACCAATAGCATGCTTGAGGGGGTGGGCATAGGAAACCAGTCAGAAGTTGCACATATACGGATCCTGTAGGGGGCTCTGATCATCACTGGGATGTACAAGAGACAGACAGCTTGGCTGACTCTCGCTGAGCAGAGCAAATTGGTCACTATGACTGTGCACAGGGAGGAAAGCATTGATCTCAGTTAGTCCGAATCGGGAATAGTTGTATCCAATGATTCACACTGTTACAGAGAGGATTGCTTAGATCGAACACTCATGACATTATTAGATCAATGAAGATGCATTTATTCTTGAAAAAGCAACAATATAATATATCATTAAACTTTATTTTGTGGGAGGGTTGGAAAGGCAAGGTGCATGACAAGCAACAGCCATATTAGGCCCCCTGCTTGCCACCACTTTAGTTACTTAAGTTTTGATCAGGAGCATTTCAGACTCCAGATTCCCAAATGCTCCAAGTATATGAGAGGTCTTCTGAAAGTAGGAGCTAAACACTTCCAACATAGATGCGCAAGCAGAACATTACCAGTATAAACTGTCTACTTACTGCTGTTTCACAGATCATCACAGATCAACAATCACACTAAGCATGCAGCACAACTTGGCACCAAATGGTTATCACTTGATAGTTCAGCAACTTTCCAGATCTGAGTATCTGCAATATATGCCCTTAATACTAATCACATGACAAAAAAGGTAATCAGCCTTTGTTCTGAGGTGCCCTGCTATACACTGTGTTCCTGTATTACAGTCAGTGACTTGCATACAAGCCTGAAAATTCACCACTTGTGTTCAAGTACCAGTCAGACCCCTTCAGGTATGTCCATCACTACACATGGAATCCTTTAAATATTTCTGTAGAACTATGTAATCAGTCCCCCCGCCCACCTTCCTCCCTCTCACTGTGTGGAGCTTCAGACTAGTGCTGTCTTATGAGGGTAGAAGACAGGAAAGTGACTGTTTAGCTGTAGCTTCTTGTACATGGTCTGCAGTGGGGCATTTATGGGTACCTATTGGCATCATCTAAAGTTACCACTACACCTCAATCCCCATTAGTCTAGTTAGCTAGAAGCAGACAGTGGTTTAAGAGGAGAATACCTTGGGTCTCAAAAGCTTTCTCAAACATAATTCAAAACAAATTGGAGTCAAAGACAACCAGCCTTAAAGGGACAATCACAGACTTCGGAATTTGGAGTGAAAGAAACTCCTCCAGAGATCATCCAGATGTTGCCACAACTTTTTATGTCATCATTCGCACCTCCAGGTTTCTGCTTACTTTTACCTATCCCTGTTTTTCATTCTCCTTGGTGAATGTACCATACGATATTGAGTTATGCCAACTTTATAATCATCTGCTTATCAAAAGCTTGTAGTGCATCTGCATTCTCCAGTCACTTCTTGCTTATGCAACCAAGTTCTGTGGGTGGCAGTCAGGAATGTGTCAAGTTCACTCTGCTGCACCCCCTTTGGTATTCCAAAGTGTTTAAAGCTAGTCAAGAATTGTAGGTTCACTTTGGTGGCTTTTTTATTAATATGAAAAAGATAATACAAGAATGCAACAGCCAGAATGGCTCTTCCAGGGATTCTGAGAATCAGCAGATTAAAAAGTTTAAAACCTTTGGCAAGATAAACTAAG
>NC_056728.1:1969265848-1969305547 GCF_019279795.1 Protopterus annectens
CTGCTCTTGATGTGATCAAAAGGAGAGTGTATGTACAGAGCTTGGCAACAGATTGTGCGAATGCCATCAAAGCTAGTCCATATAGGCAGTAAAATTTGGTGTCTCCTTACTCGACTATGTACCATGTAACTGTGATGCTATCCAAGTAGCTATGAAGAGGACAAGAGTTCAGATATAATGTATAGACTGGACAGCTAAAAAGAACATCTCCTTTAAGTTTATGTCACCCTTTCTTTCCCCTTGATGACCACACCCCTTGCTCTCAGAGTCCCTGGAATATGCACGCCATGCGAGATCTGAGGCACCTGTGAGCAAATTCTGTTAAGGGGATGTAACCAGACAGGGCACTCTAGGGTTGAGTGAAATCTGGTTGAATCCAAGCACAAATACACCTCACAGCCAAGATCCTCCAAAACACAGAACACAGTTTATTCACAAAATAAAAGACAAGTGGTTAAGCACTTTCGTCAGTTGACTTCATCAGAACAATAATTACATAAAAAACACTTACTTAAATATAAAACCTTGCCCACAATTAAGTAACAGGTGACCAATCATTGAAACAAAACAGTTCTTAAAGTGGAAAATTCCATATGGAAGGAATGATGAATAAAAAGTAGAAAATGCTGTTAATACTATATAAATTACTATAAATATACTGTCACATTAATGTAATGGTAAAGCTCATATCATAAGATATACAAAAAATATATATATGTTCTAATTAACTAAAACACTAAAACATGCCACAATAAAACCTTCATATTATGTATACATTAATTTACTACTATAAAAATAGATAGATAGTTCAACTACCATACAATAAATCTAATATCACTAATTATAAGAATATAAGTATGTAAATATATATAAAATTTCACTGAGAAACAATATAAAATGCATACCACAATTTATAAGCTCTGATTTGATGCTAACATGGTCGTTAAGACCAGGTGGAACAGTGGCATTCAGTTCTAACTGCCATCTAGCTTCTACCCTAAGAAGTTGGTTGGTCCAATCACCCCCTCTTATGTCTTTACCTACTACTTCAAGAATGCCAAACTGAAAAAAGTGTTCAGGAAAAGATTTAATACGTTTAAATAATGCATTCTTTTCATCATGTTTAGAAATATTGTATAGGTGCTCGTAGATCCTCCTACATAACTTCCTTTCCGCCTTTCCCACATAATATTGTTTGCATAACTGGCATACTGCTAAATACACAACTCCTGAAGTGTTGCAAGTCCCTATCCTGAACCTTACCTCAATATTATAAGGTCCCAGTAACACCGAAGGGGTACTAATAATATATTTGCAATACTCACAGGCACCACACTTAGTAGTCCCCCTGTTATTAATTTTCTTAACCTGCCCACGATTTTCCAGTAGACTTTTTAAATTCCTATTTACCTTGTAAGTAAAAGAGGGTTTGTTGCCAACAATTGACCATAAATCTTGATTACACTTGAACATATTCCAATTGTTCATGATAGTATTTTTAACAATGACAGATGCTTCCCCCTCAATCAACACCATAGATTTAGTATAATCCAAACCCTTACTGCTGTCAACTGCAGGGGTAATCTCAGTGGTACCAAGTAATGGTTTAAATCTCAAACCCCATTCATTAACAACTTGTTCCTTAATATCTTTCACAAACTTCAAGGGATAACCCCTCACTCTAAACATATCTACCAATTTGTCCATTTCAGAAATCACAGAATCAATATCAGAGCACATTCTCACAACTCGAACCATTTGACCCTTCACAATATTCCTCTTAACATAATAGGGGTGGCAACTAGAAAAAGCCAAATAGTCATTTGAAAATGTTGGTTTCCTGTAAATGCAAGACTGAAAGCAACATTTTACTGTGTCTTTATACAAAAATACATCTAAATAATTAATATTAGAGGACCCAAAGGAACCTGTAAATTTAAAATACTCACATCTGTCATTTAAAAATTCCATAAAAGATTCAAGACCACCATCTATCTTCCATAAGATAAATAAATCATCTAAAAACCTGAGGTAGACCAACCACTTATCTGAAAATGTACTCAGAAAAATAAAATTGGTCTCCCATTTATACATAACTAAGTTGGCAAAAAGGGGGGCACAGCTATTGCCCATGGCTACACCAACAACTTGCCTGAAAAATTCCCCTCCAAACATGAAAAAATTATTTTTAAAATAACTTCCATCAAGACCATAATAAAGTTGATCATAGTGTTACCCAAGTTTGTCTTTTCAACCAATGCCTCATGGAAGAACTCTAAGCCCCTCTCATGGGGAATAGAGGTAAATAAATCAACCATGTCAATAGCAGAAAAACACACTTCATAATCATAATAGTCATGTTTGATTCTTTTTAAGAAATCCCAGGAATCAATCAATATATGTTCAATGGGAGCCAAACCTTTCCTAACCATACGATCCACAAATACCCCTAAAGGGTATGTAACACTGTTGTTACCAGCAATAATTAACCGGTGAGGTGGGTCTCATATTTTTATGTGTCTTGGGAATCCCAAAGGCAGTAGGAATGGTAGGTTTTTCAGTATACAAAAAATTATACATTTCTTCGTTAATAGCACCTTGAAGTAATGAAGCTTCTAATAATAATCTGATCTTCCTGTGAGATATATTTATTTCATTCTTCGACACACATTCACATTTAGTTTCATCCTGCAACATGCTAAAAATCTTGTTATTATAATCTACCTTATTTACAACAGTCATGCCTCCCCCCTTATCAGGTTTCATAAACCTTAAGTTGTCATTACTACTCAGTTGTTCCAAAAGTAATTTCTCAGTCCTGGTTAAATTAAAATATTTTGGTTTATGTGTCCTCAATTTTTGATATATTTCCTGACAACATATTTTTTCAAAGGTGTTTAACAGGGGGTGTAAAGGGAGATTAAAACAGCTCTTCTTTTTCAAGCATAAAGATGTTCCACTAGTATAAGTCTCACGGGTAGAGTCTTTGTATAAAAGGCTCAAATTTAATTTCCTTACAAAGAGCTTTAACTCAGTTAACGTATTACTAATATTAACCTTTTTAGAAGGTACAAATTTTATACCTTTCATAAATAAATGAAACATGTCTTCATTAATATTGATGCCTGCATAATTAAAAATCCTAAAGCCCTTATATGTAAAAAGCAACCCATCTAATTCAGACGTAATAACCTTTGAATCTACAAGTTCTAAATCCTGATCACTAACTAAGACTGGGGGTAACCGTTCTTTTTCCAACCAGTTTGTCCCCTGTAGCTGTTTTTCCTCACCCCTCCCCCTTGAGCTCCTAAAAAAACTTGTTCTTCCCTATAACTATTTTTATGCTGTAAACGAGCAGATCTTCTTAAAAGGGGAAATTCAGAATCGTAATGGTTATTAACCAACCCCTGCCTATCCATATGCGTTGCCTTTGGGATTCGTATTGTTGTGTTACACCTGTTTGGCACCGATTTTTGTTTAGTGAAATCTGGTTGATCTACCCTAGAAATTCTTGATGAAGGGAGAGCAGAGGAATTAGGAATGTTAACAGATAGCAATACCAAGTCCAGACGGACTTCAAATACCACTGAATCTTCCTCATATGGAGTCTGGCACACGGTATTATGGGAATCATTAATGCCATGTATCCAGAGGCCCAAGAATCTCTCTTGCAGAGCTCACAGGGTAGACTGCTCTGAAAATAAGGAAAAGAACTAGGTCCACCTGAAGAAATCCATAATTGACGGTACAGTGAGTCTCCATCTAGAAAAATATGATCTTGGGATAGAATTAAACAGGACTTTAGGTTAAAAGTGAACCCCAGAATGCTCAGAAAATCAATAACAAATGAGTTAGAAGGTCTTTGGTAGGAGCCTGAATGATGAGTCTAAATAAGGAAAGATTTGAATAGCTCAAAGTCTGCAGAAGGTAGTGGCAGAAGCTAGGCACTTTGTGAATAACCTTTGGACAGGAAGACCACCAAAGGGTACAGCTGAAAAACAAGTGGTGTGAAGAGACAAAAACCTTAAGAATTTCCTACATTACAGATGAAAAGGAATATGAAGATAGGCATCCCTTAAATGCAACGTCACTGGAAGAATCAATGAAAGCAAGAACTGAAGAGTCAACATGTTGAAACTTTGAGAAAAGTGTTGTGGAAGGAAAGCTCCAGAATAGTTCTAGCACCTTCCTTTCTGGAAATCAGAAATATTCTCAAATAAAAATGTGTTTTTTCTAAATGTGGAGTCACTGATTCTATTGTACCCTGACTGAGGAGGTCTCGGACAAGATGGAAAATAAGGTGAATCTGGTTTTGGTGGGCTTTGGAACCCCTGAGGAAAGAGTGTGAGTGTGTGTGTGTGTGTGTGTGTGTGTGTGTGTGTGTGTGTGTGTGTGTGTGTGTGTGTGTGTGTGTATATGTTACATATATAGCTTCTAAAGCAGTAGGGATGGGCAAGGGCTTAGGCACATGCATTTCTCACAGAGTATAGCACCTTTTCTGGATGTCAGATAACTTGGAACACTTCTACTGAAAATGCTGCACCATTTTAACAATAGTGCCCCCCAAAGAGAATTCAATAAGGTATCATCATCTGAAGCATAGGTCAAAGGACAATGAACTTGGGAAGAAATATTCATCTCCACCAGACTCTAAGATTCCTCTTCTTCCCCTCACTTTTCCCTTTACCTTTTGAGGGGAGAAGAAGAAAGCAGAGAAACAGCAGGAACAGGAAATAAAGAAGGCAGCTTTAAACACAAAGTCTTGAAAAGACTCTGGGTAAAATCCTTCCATTCCTTCCTAGGATTCCCTGGAAAACTAAGGAGAAACAATATGTTTAGTTTTCTGCTCCTTCTTAATTGTGACATCTGCCTGCATCAAGTGAGGAGGAAAGCAGCCCTGATGTACCTTGATTAAGGAAATGGGAACACCTTCCCTGACAAATATCTGATGTATGCCATTTGGTCCTTCCAAAATTACAAATCGCGGTTACCCTTTCTTGCCTGAACTGGACTGGTCAGACATGACAGACGGCTGCACCATATCAGTCAGATGGGATCACGATACTGAAAATAGCATCAGTATTTAGCAGCTGGGTGATCCTGTGTCTCATCAAGAGCCATGACTGATGAATCCAGGTCCAACTCAGCAGCAGAAATCTCAAACCTGAGCTTCTTACACTTCTTCAGGATTGAGAAGATGTCAGCAGATGAAGACTCAGATGCCATCTAACTAAGTTAGCAAGTGGTTTAAGTTTCTGATGTTTCAGGTAAACTGTCAACAAGGACAGCCATCTATGCAAAGTCTTAGGCAAAAGCACCTGACAGACAGAATAATCCCTATATTCATGTTCTGCACCTAAACAAAGCAAGCACTTCATATGATGATCTCTGTAAGGAATCTGCCTCAAAATATCCCATTCCCCTCTCTTCAGTGACCTGTACAAAACTTAAGCTCATAAACAGTGAAGAAGAGGATTACCAACAGAGTTGCCCATCTGCCAATGGCTGAGGAAATGGCATGAATCGTACGGCTGACAGATAGGAAGTTAAAGCGTTAGTTTGGTACTCGGTTCATAGCAGGAAAGTTCTGAAGTAATCTGCATCTGTATATCCCTTATGACCTCAACCCAACAAAGCCAGAAGTGCATATGTCTGATATATGGTGTGACGGAAGGGCATCTAGGATTTGGCATACTGGCCAGATGTAAGGCTATCCTTAGCAGGATATCCTATCAATTAATACTGCAACAGTTATCAAGGAAATAAATGTACTATGTTCATTATGTCAATAATGCTGAGAGATTGGACAATTTCCAAAGCTTTTAGGTACACAGGAAGTGAGTAAGAGAAGATATGGAGGCCAATAACCCTTGAAGTATGGTTCTGACAAATCCTGTCATGACTCTATAAAAGGCATCAATTTTGTAATGTCTGGTCAAAGTTTGGACAACCAAGTAGCTGCCTCTAAGATGGAGCTACAGTCCTTGTAGAATGAGCTTTAACATGCCCTTAGAGAGACTTGAAATCCATGTAGAAACAGTCTGTTTGGGCAATGGATGAACTTGCTTTTGACCCTCAAAAGAAATAATCACATTTTCTAATTTCTTTGGTCTTGTCCAAAAAAATTTTAACTGTCTGTGCACATCAGGCAAATAAAGAATCTTTCTTATTTTGGGGATTAGGAAAAGTGCAGGAAGGTAAATGAACTGATTCAAAGACATTTCAGTAACTGTCTTAAGCATAAGGGACAGATTATTTCTAAGGGATTCCCTGTCTTTGTGGAAAACTAGACAAGGTGAAACAGCTACAAGAGCTTGTAACTCAGAAGCCCTTTCTGTATCAGTTAAGGCTACGAGAATGTTTTCCATGTACAATATTTTAAGGAAGCAAAAGAATCGGGTTCAAAAAGTGGTAAAGTGAATTTCTCCAAAAAGATTATAAAATGAATGATTGACATGCAGAACATGTACCACAACATATCAACCATTCATCACATCATACATGTAACACATCAACACTCAATACATTGCGAAAAGAAAAGAAAATGTCCTTTTCCAATGCACTACCCATAACCCAACCACATTCAGCTCAAATTTATCTAAATAGTGGTAGTGTTATGGGAAGGGCTTTTATAAAAGTTAATATGCATACTAGAGTTAGCACATATTACTAAGGTGGGCAGAGGGGCTTCACATCCCTGCTCCAACTTAGGAATACGTACTAATCCTGCCTTAAACCTAACGTGCTTCTTGACTTTAAAAAAAGCCCCTCTCATAACACTACTACTAAACAAGACAGCTAGAGCACACACACAATCTAACCCTAACTCTCACATGCACACACACACACACGCACGTGCACACACACACAAACCTACTACACATATCCCACTTACCTTTTTCAGCAAAGCAAATATTCAGCATAATAGCCATTCAATACACCAAACTTTAGAACAAACAGAACTGCATTTCCAGGTGTCAACCAAAGCAACAGTTTACCAAACAAATGACGCTCCTCAAAATACAGTTCAGGGCCCAGGGAGAAGAAACAGATTTTTATTTGGGGGGGGGGTGCTGACATGCAGAGTGCCTTTTAAGAATGGTCTGACATCAAACCAAGAAGAAAGAGGTGAATCCACAGGTACACAAGCTGAAATGGCTAACAGAATGTACCCTGACAGAGGTATATGCTAAGCTAGAATTGAGCAGCTTACACACATTTGATTAGAACACATATCCCTGCTTGATAGGGATCTGATCTTTTATGGCACCAAACAGAAAACAGTTTTCCATTCTGAAATATGATTTTTCTAGTTGCAGGTTTCCTGGCCTACTTTATTACTTGTATGTAGCATATCTTCTGAATAAAGGGGCATACAAGGAATTAAAAGACCATCATCCATGCTGTGAGACAGATTCCACACTTCTGGGTGAATTAGAGAACCCTTCTGCTTTGTAAGCCAAATCCATCCTGTGGCATAATGTGTGGTGACTGCACTTAGTTAAGTGGAAGAAAAGGTAAAACCAGTGTTGTTTTGGACAAGAGGGTGCCACCCAGAAAATTTGGAATGGCCCTTCTAAATCTTTAAGAGAACTTTTTGATGAGAGGAAACAGGGTGGGGGTCAGCAGAAGTTTCCCTTTCACTAGGAAAGAGAAGTTGTTTGTTCTCCAGCTTCACTGCCACGGTTCCTGGAGCAAAACATCTCTGCCAGGGGTCTCAGAGCAAAACATTTAGTTGCTGGTACAGAGTGGAGGCAAATAATCCATCTCTGAAGTACCCCCACTGGTGGACAAGCTGGAAAACCACCTCTCTGTTCAACATCCATTCATGAGGGTCTGCCCTGAACCTGCTCAGGCAGTCTGCCAAGCTGGGTGTTCTGATGAAGTACAGACTGCTTAGGAAGAAAAGAGTGATGAATAGCAATGTCCCAAACAATCGCTGCTAATTTGCAGAGGTGGCAAGATTTTGTGATCCCGTTTATTGATGTACAACATGAAACTGGTATTGTCTGTTAGAATCTGAAGGGTTCCTGGAGACCAAAAAATGACAGGGACTGGGGAACAAGAATCAATGCTTTCATTTCTTTTACGTCTATTATATTCTCCTCCTGTGGGTTTCCTCCCACATCCCAAAGACATGCTGTAGGTGGATTGGAGACGCTAAAAATTGACCCTAGGTGTGAGTGCATGCGTGTGTGCATTCTGTGGAAGGTTGGGCGCTGGGCTGGCAACTCAACTCCGTAAAAACTCCACTGCCAATCATGAGCGGACAGGTGATCCGCTGTGGCGACCCCTAATTGGGGAAAAAGCCGAAAGAAGAAGATATTCTCCTCCATTCTTTCTTGTCCAAAGTCCTTGTACCTTGAAACTGTTCAAACAATTCCTCCCTGCCCATGTCTGACTCATCTGCAGAGACCTTTTGCAGGGGGTGGAGTAAGAAAATGAGCTCAAGTGTTTGCCCTTATCTGAGTGATCCACCAAAGCAGTTCTTTCTTAGTGAAAAGCAAGAGGAATTGGAAAGGAGTGGATGACAACGTTGTGGCCCATACTGATTTCAAGTAGCAATGCATTTACTCATGTGCAGTCTGGTAAATGGAATAATTTGTACTGTGGATGTAATGTACATCAGGGCTCTCAATCTCTCTTACTAAGGTCAAAGAAAGGTTTACCATTGCCAGGGAAAGAAAGTAATTTAAGAAATGAACCTTGTCTAAAAGGAAGAAAGGTCCTCAATTAGGGATGAGTTGTAATTACAACCTGGTAACACCAAAGAATGACAGGGAAGAGATTGGACTTGCCAAAGTTTAGAATGAAACCAAGGTTCCTGGAATATGCTGACACTGAATTTTTAAGTATCAAAGAACTTTCTCAAGGATGTAGCTTGAATCAGAAAGCAGGCTAGACAAGGATTCATGTGTACACCTTGGGCTCTGCAGAATGCTATGAAAGGGGCTATACACTCTAAAATCTCTCAGAGCAGCGAAAACCTCAAAAGGCCAAGTGCAAAACCAAGCCAAAGAATCTACATTTCCATCCACACCACCAGAAATTAAGGTAAACATCCTTAAGAACCAAGATAAGAAAAGCTTTCTGAAAAATCCAAGGGAAAAGATTTTGCATGTTGAACTTTGGAATCTTCAAAAAGGGGTGTTCAGGATAGAAGACCCATAACTGGTCTACAGGTGTCTTCTTTTCTTGGGAACTAGTAGAAACATTGAGAAGGAGACCTTTCCTTTTTGGTGGGGAAGTGGTATTATTTTACACCACTGTCGAGGTCTGCAGTGAGTAAAAAAAAAGATGTTGGTTTGGAGGTACTAGTGGGAGTATATGTTGAAGAGGAAGACAATTCCATTGTACTGTAGAGATCCCTTTTTTGAATGATTGCACAACCCAAGAATCTATTATGACAGTTTTTTGTCAAGTTTTAGAGGTAGGGAGGCTGAGGTTGGGGGGAGGGGATAGACAGAAGCTGGCAGGCTTATCTGAAAAGGGTCCTTTGGCTGCTTTAAATTCAGATTTGGGCTTGTCCTGCCAGTTTTGGATTGTCTGCATTCTTGAGTATTTTTTTTTTTTTGGTAGAAAGGACCTGGCTTGCATGGGTGATTTATTTGCCATTTTGGCACAGGGGAAAGAAAACGTTGCTTGATCCCTGCATTGTCTTCTTCTATATCTTTTTTTTTAAATCTCAGCAGAAGGCGGACCAAAAAGGTAGCTTTTACTCAAGATCATCTAAAAGTTTGGCTAGGACATCCTCTGGGGAGTCTCAGCCATGAAAAAACTTTCAGTGGCTACAGTCCTGGAAGAAGCATCCTCATGTCATATACACACTTGACAGAATGACAAGCAACCTGAGAAACAGAAAAAAAAACTATTCTGAAGAGCAGATTTTGAGTCACCATCAGGGAGATTAGGAAAAAGTTTGATCATATGCATTTGACAATTAATAGCACAGAAAGTTAATATGGCTAAAGTATAAACTTTCTTTCCAATACCTGTCTACTACTCTTCTGTCTTTATCTTTAGACAAGGCATACGTGGATGGAAAAAAGTTCAGGTGGCTTGTTTTGAGTCTGTAGAAATAACTGCAGTGTCAGATGCAAGATGCTTGTAAATGTATTTGTGGCCATCAGAGACTTTATAACACCTATCAGGCTTTTTTTTGTGCAGGTGGTTGAGACTCTGGTGCTACTGAAGAAGAACAAGAGTCCTTCAAAGCTATGAATACAAGAGGGACAGGAGAAAGATTGGGAACTTCATATGTAACAGACTGCAGTACCTCTTGAGATTCAGATTCAGAAATGTGCCTTCCTTCCCAGTTAAAATGTTACATCATCTTTTGTATAGTGTCCTAAAAGAGAGCTCTTCTTGGGGAAGATTCTGAAGTTAAGGTGTCTTTGGGTTCAGACTAATAACTAGCAGTATAACTGAGAGGTATAATCCAAAGGATCAGAGGCAGAACCCCCCCCCCTCTTTTTACAGGAGTAGAGGATGTAGAGGCAAAAAAACTATGGGAGCTTTAAAGCTACAATAACTAAAAATCCTCTAAGAAATGTCTTGCTATTCCTGTTTAGGATCTCTGGAAGCAGGTGTATCAGGATGAAGGATGTTTTGTTTTTTACTTTTTCTTTTTTGGGGTTTCTAAAGAAACCATACATGAAGGGCCACAACACGGACATACCTCCACAAGAGAACGAGGGAAGTACTCTCATTAATATTGGAGGAACATGGTCTGGTGTCCCCAAAATGACAAGCCTGGGTTCCCCATTCTGGGCCTTAATGGCAATCATACTGGTCAAATAGGACATGCCAGAAGGCTGCTCCATGTCCGCCCCCACTGGAATTGGGACAGTACAAACAGGCCGAGAGTATGGACAGGCTTATCAACAGAATATGTGACAGGACAAATGGCCCACCTGGGTGCAAACAGACAAGTCATTAGGCAGGTCCTGAGAAGGTGGGGAAGGTAGATTTATATTTTTTGAGGTTAAGTCATCAAGAACTACATGTTCCTGCAAGGGGTAAATTTAACAAATGACAGGTGATTTAAACAAATTTGATTAAATTCACACACTTTGAACAATAACATGGATACACAATGATAAACAAAAGAAAGCAAATTATTATAAACATTTTTAATTTTTTTCATGCATATTATGTTTTGTTTAGCAATATCATTCACTCCAACATTACATAAATTGCTCAACTCTTGCCTTGTCTTAAATTTCACTCATTCTCCTGAACATTATTTTGCAAATATTGCTCCTACAAATTCTATTTATTTCTATGTAATTTGCTCCTTCCACTTTAAAAGAACTGGGTGTGGGATCTGTAGAATTTCCTTTACAATATTCAACACTTCACTTACAGTTGGTTTAGATTTTGATTTACATTCTCTAGTAATTGCTTTTTTGGCAGCCAGTAACATTAAACTAAGTAACTATGCCTAGAAAACTCAGTTCCTAGATCACAGCTCAAAATAATTATTTCCTTATTTACAATTTGCTCACTTAATATTTTTGATAAAGTACTCCGTATGGATTTTTTTAAATCTGATAACTCCTCACTTTCCCAAAAACATGTTCTCAATTACCTCTCTCTTTCCCATCACAATTCCAACATTTGTTATCTACATGAGGAAAAATTATCTGAAGTCTGCTTAGGGTATACAAATACATATGCAAAAACTTCCATACACAAATCCTAAACCTTCTGGGCTTTGTTACATACTTTGGAGAGATAATATTCCTAATCTTTCCTAACTTCTTCTGACAGAGTCTTATAGTTATCATGCATTCATTTTGTATGCCTTACTAATAATCAGCACCTTCTGTTCTAAACTCAACTACAGCTGCTCTTTCACTTAGCACTCACCATTGATTTCTCTTTGCCTATACTCAATCCATCAATGGTAGGGAAGGCAGTCTATAATCTGTAGTCCAAGTTTCTGCATGGCCTTATCCCACTATTATCCCTCCCAAGTTATTTGCTCCCACTACCTTGGTTCCTTTGCTAATTTTCTCCAATAAATTCCAGCCCCCTCTTGTCGATTTTGTATGCTGCTGCTTGCGGTCATCCTTAATAGTAAAAAAATCTCCTTTCTCCAGTCTAGTGTTGGCTTAGTTGTTAAAGCAATGTTTTTCAGCTTTTCCCGGTTAGGAGTCGCCACAGTGGATCACCTGTCCGCAGATTGATTGGCAGTGGTGTTTTTACAGTGTCGAGTTGCCAGCCCAGTGCCCAACCTTCACAGAAGACACACACACACACACACACCTACCTGCATGTCTTTACAACTCATTCAACCACAGGAAAGATGTGCAAACTCTGCAGAGAAGGCACTCCAGCAGAGAATTGAACCGGAGAACCCCTTGCTGTGAGGTGACAACGCTAACTGTTGCACCACTGTGGCCGATCCAAAATCAGATTTAAAGAAACTGTAAAAATACTTACTCCTCAAACTACTGGAGGACACTGTCAATGCAACAAAGGCAATCAACAGTAAAGCAGGATAATTGTAGGTCTGTACAGTCAACCAGATTAGATTGTGGATGATTCACAGTTGTAGATTTTCTGGATACATCACACCCTGTATGAGGCACAGACATGCTGAGGGACAGTAAGAGGAAGGCTCACGCTACTATTTGCATTGGGTTTGCAGTTGAATAAAGTTATGCGTTAGCAGGAGGCTTTACTGACCTGGCTGATTAACACAAAAAAAATCTGCTGGAGGTCATAGCAAAACAAGGTAGAATTCTGAAGTCTGCATAAATACGTATTTGTTCTATGTCTGTTGAAGTTGAATAATTAGATAATTCAAAAATGGAAAGCTCCCCCTCACAGTAACAAGTACTTGTGACGTCTCTGCTAAGGGGGGAGAGAAGATGATGGAACTCTGACCTCATATTATATTTTGTTTTTTTTTTTATTAACTCAGCTATACACTAGTTATGGCTATTTTAACAGCCTATATGGCGCAGTGACTCTCGGAGCCAGTACACTTAAATCGGACTGAATTTGACATGGGGAGATAGACTTCTGATAATACTTTGAAAAATGAATAAAATAATGTTGCTAGCTCGAAAGTTTAATGAAAGTCAGCTTAGATTCTGAGAAGGCATTTAATAGGGAGGACAGGTATTATCCAGCTAGATTGCTGCTAGCTTGGGTCTTCCCAGTGAATTTGTTAATTTGATTTTAATGGCGTATAGAAGTTTGGAGGCCAGATTAAATACTCATACAGGATCATCATTACTTTTCAGACATGAAGTACTTTACAAGGATATCAACAGTGTCCTTTGCTTTTTGCGGTCTACTTAAAGCCTTTGGTAGCATATGTGAGACAATCTTATAAAAGTCGCTGTACACTAGATAACGTATCATCGACCTCATACACCAGGACATAAAGAATTTAATCAGGCTTGATCCGCAACAATATGGATTTAAGGGCAGATCATGCCTCCTTAATCTTGTGAGCTTCGTTGAAAAGGTAAATACAGGATGTGGACAACAGTCACCCTATTCACACTGCCTACCTGGATCTAGTAAACTGGCTCAAGGACAGAGCACATGTTGCCAGGGTAGGTGATGCTGCTTCAGTTAAGTAAAAGGTGAACAGTGGACCATATTGGGTGCCCTCCTTTTTGGCATTTCTCTAATCTCAACAGTGATAAAATGATATCTGGCTGACTAGGCTTCCCAATGACTAAGTTGGGTCAAAAGGACTGAAAGTAGTTGTCAAAACAAATTGATCTGTCTGTCCCTCAAGATACAACTGAAACAGGCTCATTTTCCAGCTATCATGCAAGACCTAGTCCTAAAAGTACTATCAAAAGCTTAAAATACTGCATTGATGGGTCCTGACAATATCCCCGGGTGCATCTTAAATAGCAAGAAGCACAATTTAGCCACACAGCTAACAACACTGTTCAATCTCGGCCTCATTACAGGTTTTGTACCAAGCAAATGGAGAACTGCAGGTCATTCCCCTGCATAAGGGAGGACTTCCACAGACCCAGGAAATTACAGATGCACAAGTCAGACCAGCCTTATATGCAAAGCCATGGAAAGAATTATCATGGAATTAATCCATCAGCACATCGGGAACCTCCAAACACTAGACTCGTCTCAGTTTGGATTCGTCAGGGGTAGGTCATTCTTAAACAACCTGGTAGATTTTTTTGAAAAGTTCACCAAAGCAATGGATGAAGGCAAAACGGTATACCTCAATCTGGCCAAAGCTTCTGACTTAATTCCCCACTCAGGCATAGTAAAAAATCTAAAACTGGGAATAAACTCCTGAATCACCTGCTGGATTGCCAATTTGATTATCTGTGTCCTATCTGTGAGCCAAAAAGGGGAAGTTACATCCACCAAGAGCAAAGTCACCAGTGGAGTCTCCCAAGGTTCTGTACTGGGACCTCTCCTGTTTGGCATCTACTTTTCTATAGTTAAAGCCAATACCAAAGGACCCTGGTTGACTAAGTTTGCAAATGACTGCAAGCTAGGAGCGATCACTGAATCACCAAATGACTTGCCCATCCTTCAAGAAGGTTTGCCTCCAGTAAATAACTGGTGTCAAAATTATGGCCTGAAACTAAATGCCAAAACATGCACTACTCTATCTTTTGGGAAGTCATCTACCCCAGGGAGCTACCACATTGATAATACACCCCTAAGAGCTGACCCAGTTGTTCAGGACTTGGGAACTTATGTAGACAGTGACCTAACTTTTGATCAACATGTCTGTTGTTGCAAGAAAGTCCATCTATAATGCTTATAAACAAAGAGATTGTATCTAGATCCAAGGATGTCATTGCCCCTCTTTACTCAGCCCTCATTAGGCCAGTTACTGAATATAATGCCCCCTTTAGCATGCATCTGTCTGGACACGTGCACCAACTGGAATGTCTAGAGAGATAACTTACTAAAATGATACAAGGCCTAAACAATATGTCCTACATGGATCGACTCAAAGCCCTGTCACTATACTCAGTATACTGAAGATTGATAAGAGGTGACCTGTGTCTGGCATACAAAGCATTCTCTGACCCTTTACTGATGAATTTACTGCACATCAGTAAGTGAAATGGCATCAGAAATACTCAGTCTAGGGATATAAACCTCTTATGCAACATCAACAAAATGGTTTGGAGGGACAGGTATATTTCACAGAGGATACCGATGCTATGGAACAGACTCCCCATCCACATAAAACATAGTTCATCCCTATTTTCAAGTGCAAGTCAGACCTATGGATGGGAAACAGAAAATTTACCCCAGGACTACCCTCTTTACTACTAATGTAAAGATGCCACTCCTAAATGCTTTATCTTATGCATGGGTTCCCTCAAATTATCTGTAGTATGAGTTAGTTATTCTCATTATTAGTAATATATAATTAATTAGCCATGGGATGGGTATGTTCACTTTATAACCAAATGAGATAGGTTATTTCAAGCACAAAAATGGAAATTGGCTAGGCTTAATATGGCTTGCAAGGGCAGCTAAGCCTCATACTTACCCATGAACTTATGATACAAATCCCCTTTAAGCATATCTATGGCATGTCAAGACATGGTGCACTGAAAGAGGTCAAACAAAATTCCCATCCCCGTACCTCAAGACTACAGAAACATGCCAACAACGAACTTAAAAAAAAAAAAAAAAAAAAAAGAAGTTATGTCCTTACTATAATGTTCCATTTGTGTTGTCAATCTTCATTCATTCTTGACAGATGGCTTCGGTTCTCTCCTCTCGAAACCGACTCAGCCGTAATACAGCTTGCGCCACCCAAAAAAACTCTTGAGCTAAGGCTCTACCCATTATGCCCTTCTCCCCATTACCTCAGATCACGTTTGTAACCTAGCATAGAAAAGACAGAAGCCCTGTCTAAGGTATAACCCTATAACCTCCCAAGGCCAGGTCCAATCCACCAGAAGTCTTTTGGAGGGGGCAGGGGGTGTCAAGAATGAATTAAGATTGACAACACAGAAGGAACATTATGGTAAGAACGTAACTTCTTTACCTGATGTTGTCAATCTTCATTCATTCATGACAGATAGGACAGAGTCCGAAGCTACTTCAGATCCTGGGCGACCCTAAGGAAGGATATTCTTGAGTACTACAGAGCCAAAAGATGCTTTTCCCCCTGGACAGCATGTCTAATTTGTAATGAGGGATAAAGTTATGAGGAATAGCCCATGTTGCGGCTGCACATATTTCTTCCATAGAGGCCTTGGAATGAAAAACCACTGAAGTGGAAACAGATTTAGTAGAATGTGCTTTAACTGGGGTAGCCAGCTTGAGTTTATCCCGATTGTAGACACAGATAACAATCTCTAAGCCACCTTGATAAGGTAACTTTTGATATGGGTTTGCCCAATCCAGGTCCTGAGAAGGATACAAATAATTGGCCCGATTTTTCTAGAATATTTTGCTCTGTCCAGGTAAAAATGTAATTGTCTGTGTACATCTACAAGACATAAGCAGTATTCACCTTTGTTTGAAAAGTTTGGGAAGAAGACTGGCAATTCTACAGACTGATTAATAGTTTCCGATACCACTTTAGGGAGGAAGGATGGGTTGGGTTCTTAGTAACACACTGTGAAAAATATAAGGATGTTTGACACAAAGCTTGCAACTCAAATTCTCCTGGTAGACATGACAGACACCAAAAAGAGGGATTTCTAAGACAAAAACTTGAAGTCTCAAGTAGCAGCTGGCTCAAAAGGTTGTCGAACTATGCATTGTAAGACTAAAGTCAAATCCCAGGGTGCTATAGAATCTTTGAATGGGTGTTTTAAATGTAAAGTGCCTTTAAGGAAAATTTTGCATAAAACGAGACATTACGGAATGATCATCAATTCCATTATGAAAATTGGAAATAGCAGTTAACTGAACCTTAATAGTGAAAGTAGAGTCCCCTAATTCAAATAAGGTAACTCAGTATTTGAGGACCTTATCAACAGGGGCTGAAAAGGGATCTATGTTGTTCGAACAGACCCAAACTGAAAATCTTTTACATTTGCTAAGTTAAAGCTTCCTAGTGGATGGTTTAGAAGAAACCAGAAGAATCTTTTGCACTTAAAAGGATAAGTTATTCTGCCTGGCAATTACTGGAATTAGAGATACCAAGCCATCAGCTTGAGATTTTGGAGACTGGGATGCACCAGGCCTTGAGGGTAAGATAGCAGATCTGGAACCGGGTCCAGAATCTAAGGCAGTGAGAACCAGATGAAGCCAAAGAAAGGGGAACCAGACTTGGTGGGGCCAATAGGGTGCAATACTGCTGCAATTTATCAGGGAGGTGAACAGATCTCAGCATGGCTGGCCCGAACAACGAAAGATCTTCATCGCTATGTTATAGTTGAGACACCACTCATGAGGCAGGAGAATGCATCTGCTCAACTTGTCCGCAATCACGTTGGAACTTCCAGGATATGCGTTGTTTTCAGAAAGCAGTTAATAGCAATAGCCCATTGCTAAATCCTGAGGGCTTCTCGACATAATGGGTAAGATCTGGTTCCTCCCTGCTTGTTGATGTACCAAACTACAGACATGTTGTCTGATTGGATTTCAACTGTCCCCAAAAGAAGGACAGACTGGAAAGCCTGCAACGTTAAAAGCACTGCCTTGAATTCCAGGACATTGATGTGCAAAGTGGCCTCTTGTGGGGACCAAGTGCCTTGAACAGTCCCCCCCCCCCCCACAATCTGGGAGGCGTCCATGGTCACTATGGCCTTGGGCAGACAGGGAGAAAAGGTGCAACCTCCTAGATCATCTTCTGACTTCATCCACCAAGATAAATCCTTTTTGCAGCAATTTATCAGAATTGTGTAAGACATCACGTGCATCAGAATGGACCATTATGATGCCAACAGCCACTGAGGCAGCCTCATGTGGTACCTTGCTAGGGGTACTAAGATTATAGTTGCTGCCATGGTTCCCAGAGATTGAAGTACCAGCAGAGCAGGAACTTTGCTTTGGGAAAGGATTGCTTGAACTTGCAACCTTAGCTTTGTCAGCCTGTGGAAGAGGAGGGAGGCTACACAGGAAATTGTATTTAGTCTTGCTCCGATGAATTCTAGATCTTGCCTAGGAGCCAATTGTGACTTTTCCATGTTGATGGAAATGTCTAGTGTCTCAGCGAGGTACAGCATGAAGTCTGTGGCGTAAAGCAGTAAATGCCTGGAGGGGGTGGTGAGGATACAGTTGTCTAAGTATGGAAACACTTAGAATCCTTGTATTCTCAAGTGAGCTGTTACAACTGCCATGCATTTGGTGAACACCCTGGGGGCTGTGGTGAGACTGAAGGGCAGTGGTCAGAAATGATATTGACTGGCTCCTAGCCGGAAGCAGAGATATCATCTGGAGCATTTGTCCATCTTTATGTGGTAATATGCATCCTAAAGATCTATAGAGCACATCCAATTGTTCTTCTCCAGAAAGGAAAGGATAGACTGAACAGTGACCATCTGGAATTTCAACTGTTGTACACATCTGTTCAGTAGGCTGAGATCTAGAATCGGTCTCCAGTGCCCTATCTTTTTTGGCACTAAAGAATCTAGAGTAAAATCTGGGGATCCTATTTGGTCTGGTGGGACTTCTTGGATGACTGTTTTTTGGAGCAGCTTTTGAATTTCTATTGCTGCTAGATCCCTCTGACTGGGTGAATCAGGGATTCATTTTTGGGATTTTGGAAAAAGACTGAAGGGAATATGGTATCCTCTGGTGATAATTCTCTGCACCCAGGTATCTGAGGTTATTGTTAGCCAGGCTGATTGGTGCAGTAAAAATCTTCCCCCGTCTGTTCCAGAGGTAAGCAATCGGGCCTCCATTCAAGAGTGCTGGTAGGGTTGTCCAGAAAAAGAATCTCTGGAGCCCTGGTTATATGGACCCCATCTGCCACGGGGAGGGCGTCTTCCAGAAGAGTTCCCCCCTCTGCCTCGGGGGAAGTATTCAGCCCGTGTATCATGAAAAGGCCCTTGGGATTTTTTGAACCACATTTTCCCACTCCTCTGATTTCTACAGTAGGATCTTTGAGAAGTAGAAAAATGAACACACAGCAGAAAGGATCTTTCTGTCTCTCACACCTGGCTAGTGTATCTTTAACTTTTGGACCAAATAAGGAAGAACCATCAACAGCAGCACTGACGAAGGAAGACTTGAAAGGCTCTGCAAAGTCACACAAATGCATCCAGGTGTGGCACCTTACGGCAATACCTGTTACCTGCTGCTCTAGATGTCCCTTTGGCTGCATGAGCAATGAGCCGCATGGACGAATTTGAGATAGACTCCAGGGTGGCAAGCTGAGAGGCAACCTTATCCCGAACCTAGTCAGACATCTGAAAGTTCAGTTATCAGATCCCTTTGGAGTCTTGTAAAGTGTGCCAAGAAGTTCAAGGACCTAATAGCAAAGGTTGTTGATGCAAAGACCCAATTCTCAAATCTGTCTACCTCACGGTTAGGAGGACGGACAGTAGAACTCTCCTCAGGGAGTCCCTTTTTGGTGGCCACCGCCATGGCATCCACTGCTAGTCCCTTACTCCAATGTGGCTGGTCTTCTGGGGCTGATAAGAATTTATCCAGTCTCCAGGGAATAGGCTCTATAGAATCAGGGGCCTTCCACGCCCACTGAACAATCAGCTTAATTAGGTTGTCAGCAGGGGGGGGGGGTCACACAGGAGTAGACTGGCGGGCACGAAAAACTTGCAAGAACACAGATTCCTCAGAGGATGGGCTAGAGGGCTTCCAAACACCCCTCTGTTTCAGTATTTCATAGGTGTATCAGAGGAGGAGACATCTTCCAGGGATGACCTTGGGAACCCTTCCCCTTCATTGTAACCTGTGTCTTCAGTGACTTGATTCTTCTGGAGAATCTAGATGCTTCCTCTTGCAAGTCCTCTTACAGGGTGGTTCCTCAGGGGGAAGTTCTGAGGAAGACTCAGAAGAGGAGGGACCTTGTACAGAGATATCTTGCAGCTCTTGTGCCCACTGCCCAGACATAGACTGACTGCTGCGAGCCAGAGCATATGAAAATATGACACTCCAACATAGGAGCTAGCTGGGAGCCAGCTGAGGCTAGAGCTTTCTCCATGATCTGGAAGGCAGGTTCACCTGAAGAGGGATGGGAGCCCGGAACAGAGAAAGACAACCTTGTAACCAGGGTCACACTCCGCCCCAACGAACTGCCATCCACAACAGAATCAGGGGCAGGGTTCAGAACCACCATGGTCCCGAGACCAAAGGACGGCACCATAGAAACAGCCTGAACCATACATAGGGTCTCAGAACCAAAAGCCAAACCAAGGTTCCAGATGTGCAATGGATCCACTGGTGCCAAAGACAACGGAAATTACCCCAGTGCCTAGGTAAGGTTCACCATCAGCACCGAAGCAGCTGGTACAGGGAGCGAAGTGGAGGGCTCCAAGCCTCAGAAGGAGTTTGAAGGAGGATAATCTGGTGGAGTCCTTGGAGAATAAACCTTGGCTCTGAGAGGGAGAGAGGTCTGCACAGGTGCAGGGAAACTCCTAGCCACTAAAAGCTGGTCCACCAATCTAAGTACTTCCACTTCAGACAGACTTCTGAAAGAACAGATCAACATTCCCGAAGGAGACTGGTCTATCAAGGAAGGGGTTGGGGAGTTTACCAAAGAATGGGTCAACAGAGGGGAAATATCTAGTCCTGGGAGATATAAATGTCTTGACTTTCAGCACCATTGTTTGCTGTGCAGGGAGGAAGGCCGGAACCGAATGCGAAATGAGTGAGGTTGGGGCAGAAGAAACTTTGTGCCAAAGAAGTCGTCAGCGCTGAAGTAGTCAACTGTACCGACAGAGACTGAACAGTCGGTGCGAAGGTAATTTCTCCAACATTTTAGGCATCTTTGACCTCGGTTCCGAAGAAACAGACAGAGCAGGCGATTTGTGTGCTTTTCTTTCTTGAGTCAATGGTGAGGTTGACACAGAGTGGCTTCTCTTTTTTGGGTCTGGTTTTGAAAATTTAAATGTATCAGGTTAATAAGGGCTTCTTCAAAGGTACATTTTAGCAAGCCTTTTAAGATGAGTTTATTCCATCTCTCTGCCAGAGTACAGGCACTAAACCCTGACAAATCTTTCAAGTAATGTCCAGATGTGGGGCTCCCAATCAGTATACGCAGGAAAGATGCCCATCGGAATTTGGTATCTTCCTGCCACAGTCTTGACACTACTTGAACCCAGACGTCCCTTTCTGTTTTTCTGCCATTCTGAATGTTAATCACGCACACACTCACACAGAGATAGAATGAGGAAAGCTAAGAAAAACTTTGAAAGTGTACCGATAGTGGTATTCCAAAGATTACCAAAAAGGTAAGGAAAAGGCAAGAAGATACAAAGGATGGTATCCAAAGATTACCAAAGGTAAAGTGAATAAGGGGAGAGAGGGAAGTAACCAATGATGGTAACAAGAAATACCAACTGGTAAAATGAGTGGGTAGAAAGACATGGAAAGCACTTGCACAGTAAAATACAGATAACTGTATCCAATATAGACAACTAGGTAGGTTTACCAAAAAATACGCTAGAGAAAAATATTTAAAAGGCACTTAACTGAGAGTATCGGCTGACGCGTCTACTTTTCAGAGTGGCAAAACAGATCTGAGGTAATGAGGAGAAGGGCATTGTGGGTACAGCCTTAGCTTGAGAACTTTATGGCTGGCATGAGCTATATTACGGCCTAGTCGGTTCCGAGAGGTCAGAACCGAACCCATCTGTCATGAATGAAGAGTGACACTATCAGATACACTATTAGAAAATTAAAGCAGAGTATGAACTCTGTGACTACAGATTTCAAAGAAAACTACAAATCTTTGCTCCTTAATTTTCTGACATAACTGAAGAATGTCCAACACTGTACTAAGTTCTTTTATTATTACTCTTACTCAAGAATAAAGCTAATATATTAGCAGATGGATTTAGTGCTAGCTTCACTCCTCCTAACCACATTGTTGTCTGCACAATCCCTTGAGAATTTAATTTCCCCTGTAGCCACACTGGAAAAAGTCTGAGAATCCCTGTCAAAGGCTAAAAAACAATACTTCCATGGGATGAAAAGTACAGTTGTGTACCTACCATAAATGTAGATGTTAGAGTGTATTCACTGTTGCAGTCAACGTACCAGGCTGCACTCTCATCAGTGCAAAGTATGCACTGCCCGTGCCACTACCAGAACTGTTCAGTCTCATCCTATCTACAGGGTTTGTTCCCGATGTTGGAAGAAGCACTGTGGACTTCCCCATAAAGGGTGGCCACTCTACTGACCCAGGTAATTATAGACCCACCAGCCTTATATGCAAAGCCATACAGTGTATCATAGCAGACCTCATTTATGCAGAAATGCGCAACTTAACTGAAGTAGATCCCAACCAGTTTGGTATTTTGAAGGACAGGTCCTGCCTCGTACTTGATAAGTTTCTTTGAAAAGGTTACAGGGGCTATGGACAGTGATCATTCTATGCACACTGCTTATCTTAACCTTATTAAAGATTCCTACATTATCCTCATACTGGTACTACTGAAAAATTAAACAAGCTTAATGTGCACCCCTATATTATCTACAGGATTGCAAAATGGCTATCCAACAGATACCAAATTGTGAAAGTTGTGGTTCCCACAATGAATGTAAATTTGTAATTAGCAGGCTGAAACAGGATCAGTTTTGGAGCCCTCTCCTGATTGGCACTTATTTTGCAGACATCCAAGTTAATATCCCAAAAGCGTGGTTGGGGAAGTCTGATGATGACTGCAAATTGAGCATTGTTCTCCACTTACTCACCAATAAAAAACAGCTCCCGTAATGGCTGGAATATGCACATACATTGGTCTATCAAAAACAGACAAACTAAATGAGAAAAAAAAGTGTAGCACAATGACATTTGGCAAAAAAGTTGTTCCCATCCCATATGTTACAAATGGTAATACTCTTCAAAAGTAATGCAGTCATAACAGACATTGGCACTTAAGTGCATCACTTTCATTCAATCATGTTTCCACCACAGTCAGGAAATCCTTCCATTTGCCCTAATTATTTTTCACGGAAATATTTTCAAGATCGAAAGAAGTCATACTACTGCTGTACTCTTCCCTTATCAGACCAATCATTGAATATGATGATACCTTTGGTATATACAAATCCAAGTATATCATTCAAATGGAAAGGCCCTAAATATTTCTAACCAAGAATATTAAAGGTATCAAATCCTTCAACTATCCCAATAGATTAAGCTCAACTTTCCTTATATTCAGTAGCCTAGAGATTGCTGGGAGGGACCTGTGTCTGGCTTTTTGAGCCAAGAAAGACCCAGTCCTAATTGTTCAGTGGCTCTGCAAACACCTGCACTAAGGACTTATTTTATACAAACAAACCAGACTCGCTGGGGAGATCCAACCTCAATGTATTACTAGTCTATAGAATAAATTACCACTACAGGTCAAACAAAGTACTATTAAGGCTAGCCGATGACTGGATGGGTAGGCAAATTTATACCAGGGTTATTATGCACTGCCATGTTCAATTTTTAAGGCGAACAGTATTAAGTGCTTCAAAAAGATGAAAAGAACTTTTAAGTTTGTCAGCTTAAAGATGTACAGGCCTAGGCATCTTATGGTTTCTGTGATCACTTACCTATGTTCTTAGCAAATACATGATCATTGCCCTTGGTAAACAACAAATTGCTACCAACTACTCCATCAAGGATATCCCAATCTTCAATTAATCTGTCATTGGAAATCGGGGCACCCGATTAGAGAGCTCCCTGCTTTGATCATGTAGAGACCAGGAAGCACTACAGGAGCTCAGGTTCCAAGTACTCACAAAACTATCTCAAAGCTATGGACTCCAGTACCTTGTAGCTGGTGTAGACTGCTGCTCTCATGTGAATTCTAATACGATTTCAGGCAAGCAGTGGTAGAGCAGGAGGAGGATTTTAGAATTAGGGAGGAATCCAGAAATTTAGGGTTAGGAAGGAGGAGTTTAGGTGTAGGTAAGGAAATAAGGGTTTGGAAACTGGGAAGTATAGGATTAGAGTTTTTGTTCTGGTAAGGCTATATAGTTTTATATGGTAGGGTGTGGGGAGGGCTACGGAGAAACAAGAGCTCGGGCTAGTGGGAGTTCAAGCGCTTACTTTTTTGAACAAGTGACAGGTGAGCAGGTGTCACTAGCTAACAGCAAGTGAGCTGCTGTAGTAGACCCAGCGACTGTAGTAAGGAAATCATAAAAATTACAAAATCACCAAGGGCATCTCTTCCAAAACCAAGGAAGAGATTTTTCGCTCATCCGGCCAGGATAAAACAAACAGTTCTGGGTTTGGTTAAAGCAGCTTTATTACACACACAAATGCATCAGGATTGAGGCTTAGTAACAAACTTAAATAAACTTATAAACAGACCGACTACTATACTCATACATGTTAACACTCTGGCTGTTCTCTCAAAATGGCACTGCTGTCTGCACGCGCTCACTATTTATATGCACGTGCCTACATTGGAAATGCTTCTTAAAGCTACAACACAAGCTCTGTTCTACATCCTTCCTCATTGAGAAATAGATCATACACCAAATGACAGTATTCACTGACATGCAATTACACAGAAATGATCCTGTGACATGCAATTATACAGAACTAATTCTTTAACATGCGATCATACAAAATTAAACTCATAAAACAATCATGTCCAGGTTGCTGTGTATTTTACACTAGGTCTAGAAATACGACCTGATCATGTAACAAAAATCAGAATTGGATCTAGCAATGGGGACTGTCTTCAGGGAATGTTCAACTTTGGGGACATCTGGGATATAATCAGGAACGGGAATAGGTACAGAGACATTCTTCAGTATGAACATTGTCTGGGTTGCTCTGAGATCTAGAGTCTGCATCACAGGTACGATGTTGCGATATCTATTCAGACACCATAAGACTACGCCTGCAGTTTCTCCTGTATTCCATACCCTCAAATTCTTCTAAGTAGGATCTCGGCTCAGCACATATACCTCTCACTTCACCAGTTCAAAGCTTTTCGCCATTTGCATCCTCACTGTCTCTCCTTTCAACGAACGAAGAAATCTGCTCATTTTATGGACTTCTGAAAGGAACGCTTCTTAAAGAGTTGGGCTTTGACTGCTCTGGTGTTTTAGCAGTAGGCACCAATAAGCTAGAACTGACAGGCAAGGTTGTTCTGGTTTGCCTAGATAGAAGTCTGAGCAGGTGAGCCAAGTAGGTTGCCACAGGGTATATTTCTGAGATTAAGTAAATTCAAGAAGATAGCGGTACGGTCATCCTTTGACCTCTCAAGTAATTGCCTTGCATTCTGTACTGCATGTTCAGCCAGGCTGTTTGATTGTGGATATTCCGGACTGCTAGTAATATGTATAAAATCCCATTCATTTGCAAATTTCTGAAATAATTGACTGGTAAACTGGGTACTGTTGTCAGAAATAACTTTGCGTGGACTACCATGGATTGAAAAATGACGTTTCAACTTAGTAATAACAGCACTGGACGTTAGGCTACGTAGCAAATCAATCTCAAACTAGTTGGAATAAGAGTCTACCAACACTAAGTAATGTTGATTTTTCCACTCAAATATGTCAGTGGCTACTGCTGACCAAGGTAGTTCAGGAATCTGGCTTAGCTGAAGTGGTTCTTTTTGCAAATGCGGTTTAGTACTACTGCATATTGAACAATAAGAAAGCACTTTATCAATGTATTTCGATAGAGAAGGCCAAAATACTAGTCCTCTCACCCTTCTTTTGGTAGCTTTGAAACTTGGGTGGCCACGATGCAAAATCTGAATGTATTCATGTTGTAAAGAAGTAGAAACAATACATTTAGGAACCCGGAAAATGATACCATCTTCTATCAGCATCTAATCTCTGTATGGAAAATAAGATTGGACTTCTGGCGGTATACAAGATTGCTTTGACGGCCATCCAACATTGATGAAGTGGCTGAGCTTCTGCAAAACTGGATTAGTCTTTGTATAATCTTTCAGCTCATCAAGTTTTCATGGTAGACAAATTACACACTTCCATGACATCAAAGTCAAAATCCTCTGCATCAAGCTGTTCTATGGTATTTTTGGGTGATCTGGATAAGGTATCACCCAGATAAAGAAGTCTGCCTTTTGTACAGACCATTTTGAAGTTGTATTTTTGTAATCTGAGCATCATTCTTTGTAGTCTTGCTGGAGCTGTATGCATAGGCTTCATTAAAATAGTGACTAGAGGCTGATGATCAGTCTCGATCTAGATATTTCAGCCAGAAATATAATCATGGAACTTCGAACATGCGAACACAATTGCCAAAATTCCTTCTCAATTTCAACATACTGCATTTCAGTTTGGGTAAGAGTTTTAGACGCATAGGCAACTGGGTCTGCCCTCTTGAAGAATAACTGCACCAAGATCAAACTCTGAAGGATCACAAGAAAGAACTACTGGTTTGTGGACATCATAGCATCTCAATGTAGGTGGGTAGGTAATTTGCTGTTTGAGGTTATCAAATGCTCTCTGGTGCTGTTCCAACAGTGACCAGGCAACATTTTTGCATGTCAGCTCTCTCAAAAGCACTGATAATTCACTAAAGTCAGGGATAAATTTGCCCAAATAGTTAACCAAACCAAGGAAACACTAAGGCTTGGACATTGTCTGGAGTTGGCATCTCAAAAATGGCTGCATGTTTGGAAGGGTCTGGTCATAAGCCTGAACTGGTAAATAAATGACCTACATAAGCAACTTCTGGTAGCCTGAATTTACATTTCAGAGGATTGAGTTTCAAGTTAACTTCATGTGCTCTATCCAGAACTTTCCGGAGGTTTGTCATGCTCTGCTTCTCCATTACCTCCAACCAGTAAATCATCCACTATTACAGCACACGGATAACACAAAAAAAATTGCTTCACTGCACGGTGAAAGACTTCTCTGGCAGAATTTATTCCAAAAGGCATTCTGAGAAATCTTTATCTACCAAATGGTGTGCTGAATGTAGTCAGTGATGAAGATTTGCGATCAAGTATTACTTTCCAAAATTAACTCTTTGCATCCAAGACAGAAAAAACCAGTGGCACTTGGCATGAGGGCGGCAACCTCCTTGACTGTAGGCATAGGAAGATGAGGTCTCTTTAATGCTTTGTTCAAGTCTCTCAGGTCAATGCATATTCTGATCTGAGCGAAAAATTATGAGCAAAGTTGACAAAAACAAATGCCCTCATACGTGCATCTTTGTTGGAAAAAGCTGCTTGTATGAAAATATCGTATTCCTGCTCAAATACTCTCCAGTTCTCTGCAATATTATGATCAAACACAAGTGGACTGGGTCTGCAAAATGCCTCTCTGTCATGCCAACACACAGCAGCGAAGGTGCTTGAAATTATGTACGAACATACACACACACACATATATATATATATATATATATATATATATATATATATATATATATATATCTACCAGAACTTGTAATTATGCCAAATAGCACAGACTCTTTGAAATAACTGCATTTTGCCCACTCCTACTAACCCCCCACCCATAGAATACTACTACTAACTGGCTGATCCATCCACTGTCTACTATCCCTCAAGTATGTGTCACTTTTATGACTGTTTTAACTATAATTGTATACAAGCCTCTTTTGCCTTCATTTTTGTAAATGCATTTGTAGACAATCTCATCATATTATACATTTACTGTAACATGTAATCTTCTATAATTTTACTTTGGAGCTTTTCTCCCTGGGCCTCTGCTGAAAAAGGGCTTCAACCCAGTAGGACTATCTCGGTCAACAAGTGTCAAATAAGTAAGTCTCCATAGCACAAGAACACTTTAAAATCACTGTACTTTGCGAAACCACTATCAGTGTAAGAAACACTTCAAAATGACTGCACTTTGTGAATAAACTGTATACAGCACAAGAAGCTCAGAGTAAGAAACACCTTGAAATGAATGCACTTTGCAAATTAACTGTATACAGCACAAAGACTTTTCAAAATGGCTGTACTTTGCGAAATAACTCTGTACAGTTAATAAACACTGAAATGAGGGCACTCTGCGAATAAATGTAAACAGCAAAAGAACCTTTTCAAAATGGCTGTACTCTTGACTGCACTTTGCAACATAAATGTACTTTGCACACAGCAAATTATTTGAAATAATTGCACCATAATAAAGCTCACACTCTGCAAACACTTTGCACACTCTGAGGTACTTCGAGCAACTCTAGCTATGTTTTGAATGGCTTCGGTCATGCAAAATAGTAGCTTATGCCCAAATACGGTTTACTAAAAAAAAAAAAAAAAAAAAAAAAAAAAAAAAGATATGCAGTCGTCTTGCTTTTCTAACCTTATTTTGCCCTTCGTTATGCCCATTTAACCTGTTATCATGCTCATTATACTTTTCCTGTGCTCGTTTTACTTTAAACATGCTTGTTATGCAAATGGAGGTAATTCTGAACCCCATGTAAGTATTTCTGATAGTTTTATCAAATATTGTGGCTTCAAACACTTTGCTTAATAATGCATTTTGTGCCTTTCATTTGATTAATAATACGTTTTGTGCTACTCGTTTGATTAATAATGGGTTTTGTGCCTTACAAATATTTCGTATAGTTTCCTTTGCAAAATAAGTTTTGGTTACCTGAAGTTGGTTTCTGGCCCTTTTTAATCCTTTGAGCACTATCACCCAACCTGCACAATATACCTTCACCATCAACTCTGCACCTTGTGGCTTGAAGAAGTTGCACTCTTAATCCTGGTTCTGACACCATGTCACTTGTCCGGTCAGGATAAAACAGACAAACAGCTGTGGGATCAGTTCAAGCAGCTTTATTACACAAAAATACATCAGGATTGTGGCTTAGTAACTTAAATAAACTGGCTACTACAGTCATACATGTTAACACTCTGGCTGTTCTTTCAAAATGGCACTGCTGCCTGCCCGTACCTACACTTGGAAATCCTTCTTAAAGCTACAACACACACTCTATTCTACATTATTGTTCTTCTGTACTCTGCCCTGGCAATACCCATTATAGAATATAATGTACCCTCTGGCACGTATCTCGCTACACATCAAAAACTTAACAAAACTGCAAAGGATCCTAAAAGAAAATCTCACCGCTTAAAATCATAGCCATCAGGAAAGGCTAAATTCACTCTCCCTGTATTCAGTGTCACAGATTCTTAAGGGAAAACCTAGGCCTTTGGCTTCTGTGCCCTCAGGGATCTCATTATCAGAGACCTCCTTTTTCTCAATGGTGTCAAACAGTACAACCAGTACTAGAACAGCAGCTTTGACTCTACATTAAGGAATAAATAAAACTAAATGGACAGACGGGTTCAACACAAAGCTCCTCCTCTTGTTCTGGAATGGACTCCCCTTGCATGTCAAGCAGGGCTATTCCCAGTCTACTTTCAAACATAGGTTAGACAATTGGATGGGTGCCCTAAAATGCACTCTGGGGCTTAAAGGCCTTAACCTCCTTGAAAAGGTTAATACAGGCTAAGGGTGGTTATTGGTAAGGTGCACATGGCCTCTAGTATAGTAGCCTTGCATTTCCTAGGACTCTGTGGAAGAAATCTATGTGGATATCTAGGACTACAAAACAAAGCAAAATCACTCAGGATACTACGGAGACAACTTTAATGATGCACAAAAAACGCAAGATTCACAAACAATGTTCAGTAAGCTTTCACAATTTTTTGTGAAAGCTTACTGAACATTGTTTGCGAATCTTGCATTTTTTTGTACATCATTAAAGTTGTCTCTGTGGTGTTCTGAGCTGCTTTGCTTTGTAGTTATACCTTTGCTGGGCTTGGACTTTACCTGCTAGAGCTCTCCTGAACCATCTACTGGATACATATGGCTGTCAGAACAACAAAGGCCCACAAAAGACAAGACATCTGTAAGGTAGGAGCCTATCAACTGAATGACATTAGTGGCACAGAATATATGCAGGCAACTTTGGGCACGTCAGGTAGGTGACGTAGGACTTGGGTAAACATCCAATGAATCAGATAATTGTGGAACCAAGTGAGTAAACAAGAGTGAAATCTGTGTATGTTGCATGTATGTGATAAAGACTGAACTCAAACTGATACTCATAAATAGCCAGAGGTAAGGAACATTTTTCTAAATTCTCTTGTTATTACTAACTCCTGCAATTCAGAGACTGCAACTGTTAGTAGTAATACATGCATTCTGATTTTCCAATACATGTTCACCCATAAAGGGTGTTTTGCTCCTTCAAAAAGATGAGATTTTCTTCTGCTCTTATACAAGATGGTGTGCCAGCCTTTGCATACAATTGTAGCAAGAAGCCCTGAAGAAAATTACTAAAGCCAGACTTTAGCTGAATGTCCATATTTTTGCCTCGTATTTGTGGTCTGTTTCTCATCAAAACTTTTTGGTTTTCTGGAAAATCATTGGCGAATTGAAGTCAGAAAATAATGATAAACATTTGAAGTCCAGACTTCATACCATTCAGAAATTTCATGCTAATACAAAACGCTTTACTCTATCAACTTTCAAAGTTTATAAAAGCAATATTAAAACTCTGTTCCTATTTTGGGGCATTTGTACCCCCCCCCCAAATATTTGTGGCTTTGTCCAGATTTCTTGTGTTAAGAGGTTGAGAGGACTAAAGATTAAACTAAATCAGTAAAGCCAGTGAACACGATGGTTTAAAATTAAATGTTGCTCCTGTACCAGGCACACTAAAGTGCCTAGCAACCAGAGGGAAAAAATGCTCAAAAACACACACACACGCATTTGCAATGACATTTCTTCGTAGAATCTTTGAAACTATGATGCAACACAAGCAGAAACTTTAAAAAAATGTACATAATTCATGAGAAAAAGTAAACCACAAAAGCCTGAAACAGGTTTGCACAGCCACAGTTTCAAAAATGCAAGGGGCTACCTGCTGCCTGCAGACAGTCACCCCCTCTAGTGGCCACTGCTAATACTGCAGAAAGACTCAGTAAGAACTGAAAGTTTATCAAGTTCTGGGCAGTGGAAAGCCACTCTTAATTCATACCTCTCAATTTGTTCAGATTTTCACAGAATATCTAAATTTCTGCCTAATATTTTGGTCTGTTCCTTATGAAATTTGCAGTTTTCTGGAAAATCATTGAAGATTTAAGTCACTAAACATTTGGTTTCCGGCTTCATATCCTTCAGAAAATGCATGCATTTATTTTATTTGACTTTTATTGACCGGGATAGACGGACTGGGACAGAACCCTTTTTCAGTGGAGGCCCGGGGAGAAAAGCTCCAATTTACAGTTGAAGAATACAAAAATAGTAAATTAAAAATTCTGCTATTTACACAATACACAGTAGAAAAATGCAAAAATAGTGGAACACAAATTTCGCTAAATATACGAATAGAGGAGTTGTTGTTTGTCTTTCGGCTTTTCCTGGTTAGGGGTCGCCACAGCGGAACTCCAGTCCGCTAATGATTGGCAGTTGGTTTTTATGGTGTCGAATTGCCAGCCCGACGCCCAACCTTCAACGAAGGCATCCCCATTCAACGCATGTCTTTCAAATGCCCACTCGACCGCAGGGAGGACATGCAGACTCCACACAGAAGGCACTCCCAACCCAATAATTGAACGGGAGAACCTCTTGTTGTGAGGCAACAACGCTACCGCTGTACCACCGCGGAAGCGATAAATACACGAATAGAGTAATGACTGTTAAATGCATTTAAATAAGGAAGGCAAGTGAGAGTTTAACACAGATACAGTTAGCAGCTTAGTGTTGTAACGCAGTCAGAGCAGATGGAGGGTAGTTGAGAGTGATGCAAGTAAGATAAGTGGGGGGGTAGGAGCAGTGGGATTTGGGGGGGGGGGAGTTTGCAACAGTTAGTGTAGAGGAGGGATGAGTTGATAGGTTTATAGATTAGCAATTGTGAGGGTCCTGGTATGAAACAGGTAGCCTGTGAAGAGTTGGGAAAGGTTATGTACTTACAAGAGGTAGGTAGGAGACAGCAGGCCGTGAGGTATAAAGGTAGAGGGTGGGAGGAAGGAGGCGTGTGGGGAAGAGGGAGGTTGATAGGTAGTAGGGAGGGAGGATGAGATGGATAATAGGATGATGGAGGGAAGGTGAGAGAGGTGTGAAGAGAGCAAGATGTGTACTAGGTTCAAGGGGGGAGGTTGCAGGGGCAAGTTGCGAGGTGGGTAAGGTAGTGTTTAAGAGAGACCTTGAAAGTGTGGGTCTGGGGTAGGCTTCTTAGAGTCAAGGGAAGCTTGTTCCAGTGGTTGGCTGGAGAGTAGCTGTATAAGTTCTGTCCTGCACATTTGTTAGGTTTGTAAATTTGTAGCAGATGTTGACCTGAGCTCCTAAGTCATTGAGCGGGAGTGTAGAGGGAGACTAGTGAAGAGAGACTTAGACAGAAGGATTGTTTGTTGAGAATGGAGTGGATAATGAGTAGTTGGGTAAGTTTGAGGTGGTTTGGAAACTCAAGCCAGTGTAGTGACTTCAGGGCCAGACAGTGGTGTGATTTGGGTGGTACGTCTGCAGCAAATCTAGCCACTTTGTTGTAGGTAGATTCAAGTTTGGATGGAAGTGCAGACTGGAGGTTAGTATAGATTTGTGCGCTATAGAAGAGGTTGGGGAGGAAGTAGGCATTGGCTAGAGTTGTTCTAGTTTCTATAAAGACCAAGCTTTTGATGGGTTTTCTTAATACTGTGGTGAATTTGAAGGTCAAATTTCAGCTGGTTGTCTAGAATTACTCTGAGGAGCTTGGTATGGGTTTCTGGAGCTATTATGATGTTGTTGAGTGAAGAGATGGTGAAGGAGGATTTAACGGAGGAGTGGGATTTTGGGAGAAAGAGTACCAGTTTTGTTTTTTTGGGGTTAAGTATGAGATGGTGTTGAGTTAGCCAAGTTTCAGTGTGGTTAAATGATGTTTGTATGAGGGTTAGTAGTTCAGTTGGGTTATCAGCTATAGATATAATGGTAGAGTCATCTGCGTACTGTATGAAGGATGATTGGGGACAGGAGTTGTGCAGTTCATTGGTAAAGATGTTAAAAAGGAGGGGTCCAATTATGGAGCCCTGTGGGACACCTGTTTTAATAGGGAGAAAGGGAGAGAGAGAGCCATTTGACAGATTGGTGCCGGTCTGAGCGGTAGCTGCTAAACCAAGAAATACTTGTTGGGGAAAGGTTGAGAGAGTTTTGAGAGAAAGACTGGATTAGAGAGTGTCAAAGGCTTTAGACACATCTAAGAATAGACAAGAAATGAGTTTGTTGTGGTCTTTGGCTAGGGAGATGGTATTGGTGAAGGAGATGAGAGGAGTGGGGGTGCTGTGGTGGACGAAAGCCATGTTGCGTAGGGCTGATCTGGTTGTGTTGTAGGAGGTGGGCCATGATTTATTTGTGTACACAGTGTTCTAGGACTTAGGAGAGGGAAGAAAGTATAGCAGTTGGTTAGACGTTTGAGAGTTCTAAGGAATTGCCACCTTTGTGTATAGGAATTGTATAGAATTTTTCCCAAAAAGTTGGAACAGTTGATTCTGTGATAGAGCAGTTAATTATGATGGAAACTGGGTATGCTATGGATGGTGCAGCGTGTTTTAGGAAGAGGGATGGTAGGTTGTCTGCTGATGGGGAGCAAGGTTTGAGCTTGAGAAGTTTTTTTAATGTAGTTAGTAGGGACTGTTTTTAGGGAGGGGAGGTTAACTTGAGGTGGTGTTGTAATGTGCGGGGGGTGGGGTGGGGGGAGAATTCTGCATTAGTTGACTTACTGTGTTGATGAAATAGGAGTTAAAGGAGGAGGCAGTTTTGAGGGGTGATTTATTGGGGCAGGGATTGGGTGTTGCTGGATTATCTGGATAATATAAAACCTGTTAATCTAGCAATTTTCCAAGATTGTAAAAGCAATATTTAAATCTGTCCTCTATTTTGGGCCTTTACCCCCCCCCCCCATTATTTTTTTGGCTTTGTCCACATTTTTTGTGCTTTATGGTTGAGAGGTATATTCAAGGGTGATGACTGAAAACAGGGAAACAACATTGTAAAATTGCCTTTTACTTTTCTTGTCCCTTCTGAATGTACTTGCCCTAATGTCAGTCTTCACCACAGATTATCCTTGTACTCAACAAAAAAATCAATGACATTCCAAGCCAGACCCATAATAAACATTTCTCTTGTTATCTAGCTATAGACAGTATTAACACGTTTAAAAATACATAAACCGATAAATAAGCTCTCTCTTCAGGAGTGTTTCACTATAGTGGATGCTGAACTGACCCTCTTCACATAGTGCAGAGAAGAAGCTGGAGATGGGATAACTGGTCACTCTAATTCTGTAAGCCAAGATATCGGAATGAATATAACTTTATACCAAAAAGGCCACATTTGAGATTTAAAAAACAACTCAAGACAAAGTACTAAAAAAGAAGTTATGTCTTACCATAACGTTCCATCTGTGTTGTAGATCTTTGTTCTTTCATTACAGTTAGGACCTCGGTTCAGTCCTCGGAACCGATACGACAGTTTCCCAGCTCGCGCAAGCCAAAAACTCTCAGCTAAGACCTACCCATAATGCCCCTCTCCTAGTTACTCCAGATCGAGTTTGCCTGCCCTAGATAAAAGATGTAGTAATAGGCAAGATAGTAGGAGGCTCTGTCTGAGCAAATACCCTAACCAGGAGTTCCTAAAGTACACCGGGAGTCCAGGCAGGGGGAAGGAGGGTGGGAAGTAATGAATGAAGAAAGCTCTACAACACAGATGAAATGTTATGGTTAGACACAACTTTATCTGATGTTGTAAATCTTTGTTCTTTCATTACAGTTAGGACCGAATCCCCAGCTACTCGAGTCCTGGGTGGCCCTAAGGAAGGATATTCCTGAGCACCACAGAACCAAAAGATGCTCGTCCTGTGGAGGTCAGATCCAATTTGTAAGGAGATATAAAGGTATGAGGTCTTGCCCAAGTGGCTGCTGCGCATATATCATCCATAGAGGCTCTGGAATGAAAAGCTACAGAAGTAGCCATAGATCTGGTAGAATAAGCCTTTATTCTGGAAGGTAAGGGATAGCTTATTCTGTTGGTAGATAAAAGGTAATGATGTTTCTAAGCCAAGAGGATAAAGTCACTTTGGAAACAGGTTTACCCAATCTGGGTCCTGCAAAGATCTGTTTTCCTGAAAGATTTAGTCCTGTCCAAACAACAACGAAGCTGCCGGTGCACATCAAGGGTGTGCAAAAGGTACTCTCCCACTCTATTAGAATGCTGAGGGAAGAAAACCGGCAGGTCAATAGATTGGTTAATGGAAAAGACAGAAATGCCCTTGGGCAAGAAAGAAGGGTCAGTACGAAGGGACACCCTATCCGTGAGGAAGATCAATTAATGACTCGACACTCAAGGCCTGCAGCTCAGATATTCTTCTCGCTGAAGTAAGTGCTACTAGAAGTATGGTTTTCCATGACAAAAATTTCAAATCACATGAATCAAAGGGAGAACCTGTGAGAGACTGAAGCACCAGAGTCGAATCTCAGGTTTCTAAGGGAGGCTTGACCGGCGGTTTAACATGTAATACTCCCTTCAAAAAGTTCTTGCATAGGCGGTGTGACATAACATAGCAATAACCCACGCCTGGGTGTAGGTAATGCTGGATTTACCCACGGTTGGTGTGGTTTGGTCACGAGGGCGAAGCCCGAGTGGCCAAACAAAGCCAACCGTGGGTAAATCCAGCATTACCCACACCCAGAAGTGGGTCACTGCTATTATACAATGACATAATTACTTTTCTTAATTAATGGCACTGTATAATGTCTCCTTGCTGCCCTCCCGCAGCTAACTGGTATTCTGCAGCAGTTCTGATGTACTGCACATGCGTACACAGTACATCAGAGCTGTGGGCAAAAGCAATGGAGAAAGCAAGATCTCCGTTGCTTTTTACAAACTGTCTCGCTATGTTAAAGGAGTTTAACATAGCGAGACAGCTTTAAAAAGAAGCAACGGAGAATCTCCGTTGCTTTTTTTAAAGCTTTCTCGCTATGTTAAACTCGTTTAACATAGCAAGACAATGTGAAGCAATGGAGATCTTGCATTCTCCGTTGCTGTAAAAAAAAAAAAAAAAATAGATAGAGTTATAGTAATGGAAAAAGTCCGGGCGACCGGACCTTTTTCCATTACTATAACTCTGATTTACAATGTGCATGCTGACCAATCAGCGTGCACGCTTTTGAATATTAATGGGGGGGGGGGTCGTTGTATAATTGAATTATCATGACCATTATGAAAATTGATGATAGCTGCTAAATGTTCAGTGATTGTTGAAGCTGAGGCTCCTGCATGTAAAAGAGTGGTCAAGTATTGTAGGATCTTTTGAATAGGCATAGAGAAAGGGTCCAAGTTCTGGTCTTTGGCCCAACTAGAGACTCCCTGCTTACGCGGACCCCCTCTACCCCGAAAGGGATGTCTTCCATACGAATTGTTCCCCTCTGCCCTGGGGGGACTGTTCACCACTAGTGTCACGAAAAGGTCCTTGGGATTTCTTGAACCACATTTTCCTCCCTTCTGGTTCCTGGAGTAGCACCTCTGGGGATTGGAAAGGCATATGCCCACAGCAGACAAGGTCTTTCTGTCTTTCTCACTATGTGTAAGTGTGTCTAGTACTTTGGGTCCAAAAAGAGCAGATTTGGCGACAGGTGCATTGACGAAGACAGATTTAAAGGTGTCTGCTAAGTCACACAACTGCATCCAAGCATTACATCTCATGAAAACGCCTGATGCAGCAGCTCGAGCTGCCCCCTCGGTGGAGTGAGATATCAAATGCGTTGAGGGGTTCAAGATGGATTCAAGGGTAATTTAGCTGTGAGGCGACAGTATCACGCACCTCATCAGACAGTACCCAACGAAAGAGGAAGACATTTCGGAAATTAGGTCTCTTTGGAGATGAGTAAAGTGTGCCAGATAGTTCAGTGACCGAATGGCGAATGTCTCTGAAGCATAGGTCCATTTCCCTAGTCTGTCCATGGTACGGGACTCTCTGTTCGGAGGATGGACAGTGGAACTATCTTCTGCCAATTCCCTCTTGGTGGCCGCCACCACGACCATAGAATCAACTGTCAACTGCTAGCACCAGTGAGGCTGGTCTTCAGGTGTAAATAAAATTTTTGTCTGGACTCCAAGGGACAGGTTCTACTTTGTCTGGGCCTTCCAGACACACTGTACAATGAGTCTAACAAGGGCATCTGCCGGTGGGATCACCCAGGAAGTAGATGGCTGGGCACGGAAGGCCTGCAGGAACACAGATTCCTCAGAAAAGGGTTATAGGACTTCCAGTCTCCTCGCTGCTTGAGGATTTCGAGAATGTCTCCGAATGAGATGTTGTCTGGGGGAGACCGCAAGGACCCTTCCCCCTCATCACAATCAGTGTCTTTGGTGATAGATTCCTCTGGTGAATCAAGGTGCTTCTTCTTGCACCGTTTCTTCCGGGGTGGCTCCCCAGTGGGATCTTCTGAAGAGGACTCCAGAAAAGAAGTTCCCTACAAAGAGAGTTCTTGTGACTCCCGTGCCCATGGTCCTGAAATAGAGGGTTGGGGAGGAGCAAGAGACCTAGAAGTCATCGGAGCCGTGGACATAGACGGCACCAGCAAAAAAATAGGAGCTGGGCTAGATACCAAGGTACGGATGGTCCAGGCACTGCTTCGGAACAGCATCGGTTCCACCAGAGCCGATGCAGCAAGGGTAGATGGTGCCAACAGGGAAAACATTGCTGTCAGACCAGAGACCGTATGCACCAGAGGCATCTTGTCCTTGGCAGGTATTAGAGTTTTGGAGCCGAAGAAACTGTTGGCACCGTGGCTGGGGATGGTGCCGAAGCAGGTAAAGTCATCGGAGCCGATGCCAGATCCAAGGACGGCACTGAAGTCAGCGGTGCCAATGTTGGAGCTGAAATAGAGGTAAATATCATGGATGGCACCGAGGGAGAAGACACAAAGCCTGGTGCCGAAGAGGTCTGCGCCAAGGAAGCATGGAGCAGACTCAGTTCCATAACTGACGGGGATGCAGGAACCGAGTGACTCCATTTGTCACTATGTTTTTTGGTCTTTGTATGGGGAAGACCTCTGACCCAGACAGAGCCTCCGAAAAGGGTGCCTTGAGTAATCAGTTTTTCCTTATGGTTTTTTTCTTGGTCTTTGGAGGAACTGACACCTCCGACCCAGATAGAGCCTCCGAAAAAAAAAAGTGCCTTGAGTAAACCGTTTTTCCTTATGTTTTATGGTCTTTGGAGGGGGCAAGACCTACGACCCAGACAGAGCCTCCAAAAAAGGTGTCTTGAGTAAACCTTTTAGTTTATTATTACGTTCTGCAAGTGTACAATTACTAAAACTAGCACAAAAGTCACAGCCAGCCCTAATATGATCCACGTCCAAACACTAGGCACAATGAACATGTGTATCTGAGTTAGGCATCTTACGTCCACACTTGTCACACTGTTTAAATCCCAACTTAGCATTGTAAGGCAGCAAGGCTATCCTATAGAAAAAATAAGGGAGAAAATACCAGTGATGTTATTTTAAAAAATACCACTAGTAGAAAGGAAAGGCCTGTCAAAGACAGGAGAGAAGGACAGTACTAATAAAGGTAAAAAAATTAAATTACCAAGGAAAAGGGTAGGAAATAGGCTTAGGTTATAGGCGACGGTAAGAAAAGGCTAACTTGACGAAAAATTAAATAATTTTGAAGACAAACTGTCTTAAAATTAATTTTCTACTTCGCTTTGAGAGAGATGGCTAGCACGTCTGACTAGGAACACAGCAAACAAGATCTGGAGTAACAAGAAGAGGGGCATTATGGGTAGGTCTTAGCTGTGAGTTTTTGGCTTGTGCGAGCTGGGAAACGGCCGTATCGGTTCAGAGGACGGAACCGAAGTCCTAACTGTAATGAAAGAACAACGATTTACAACATCAGATGCACTTTTAGCCAACATAACACAAGTTCAAAGTTTATGTCTATGAAATCAGTGCGTCTTCACTGGTTGGTTGGTTGACTGTGCTTAATCTCCACATCTGGTCCAATAAAAATCTGTATCTTTCACACAGGTCTTTAAGCTTGTGAATAAATTCGCTGAAAGGTGATTTGAAATGGAGCAAATGGTTTAAGACAAGGTTACTTGAAACACATTACAGAACAAAAAAATGAGGCATTAAGTTAAACAAAGATGGTCTAAAGCATGGTAGCAAAGCATTACTCAACACTAATCCATATACTTCACAACCAAGAAATGGTGGCATTCATGCATACATGCAATGAGACTGTTTTAAAACTGAGTGAAAAAACAAACAAGGGATGATCACCAAGAGAAAAAGGCAGCTGATGGCCATAAATAAATTAATGGGCAGACACTATATTGGATTATTATATCCAGCTATGAAAGCCACAGCATCTATGAAGCAGCCTCATAAGCCACAGAAACTCAACAAAAATGCAAAACCTGTACTAGAAGTCAAAATACAAAAAGCTGATGAGAAATTCCACAGCTTGCATGTAAGTAAGCCAATAAAATAAAATAAAACACAAAGCCTCAGTACTACAAATAATCACTCAGTGTATCAAAGATGGTGCAAAATGTGCCAAAAGTCATATGGGGAAAGGTCAAGTTATACCTCAATGCTGACCTTATGAAAGGAAAATAAACAAACAATTAATCAAGTT
>NC_056728.1:1969306047-1969412004 GCF_019279795.1 Protopterus annectens
ACGTCATACTGAGGGAGTGCATTGGAATTTCACCTTGAACTTTATGACACATTCGAGAGTTCAGCAAGACCTGATAATGGAGCTATCAGATACTCTGACAGGAGTCATAGCTGAGGGAGTGCATTGGAAACCACAACCCATGCTGCTGAATCCCTTACAAATGCTTTCTACGAGCACCTCCAGGATTGCATGGATCAAGCAATCCCAAATAAAATCAAGACCCTTTCCACCAAAGGCAAGCGCCGATCTGGTGGACCCCAGCCATAAACAAACTTTACAACAAGAGGAGAAAGCTACTACAAGATAGAGCAAAATCCCTAAAAGGGAAGACATCTCTGATCAATACTAGTAAAAAACTACGATCACTCATAAAATCATCCAAGGCCAACTTTGAGAGAAAAATCGCCAAGGACTCAAAAGACAATCATAAGGCCTTCTTTAGCTATGTTAGAAATCTGGGTGGAAACTCCCAGATATGCTCAGAATTAGTCCAAAATGATACAAAATCACTGAACCCACAGACATTGCAAACATACTGGCAGACAGGTTCAGTGAAAATTTCTCCCCCCCCCCCCAAAGGAGAAATATCTATCCCAGCAGAGTGTAGCCTCCCAATCATCTCAAATGCCCAGGTGAGAGCTGCTCTCTCTAAAGCTAAAAACACAGCATTAATGGGACTGGATGGTGTCCCCGGCTGTGTGCTACACGAACTCAATGAGGAACTAAACCCACACGTAAGGCTGCTGTTTAATCTTAGCCTTACCACAGGATCACGTGCCAAAGAGTGGCGTCACGGCAACTGTGGTCCCACTCCACAAAGGCGGTGCTTCTATGGACCCTGGTAATTACCGCCCATACGCTTAACAACCCTGGTCTGCAAAGCTATGGAGCGGATCATAATGGAACTCATAAATAAAGACATAGGGGACCTACAGACATTGGATCCTACCCAATTCGGCTTTGTCAAGGGCAGATCATGCCTCTTGAACTTGGTCGACTTTTTTGAAACAGTCACCAAGGCCATTGATGAGGGTAAGGCAGTTCACACAGCCTAGCTTGACCTTGCAAAAGCTTTCGACACAATACCCCACTCGGGTATCATAGAAAAGCTCACCAGCTTAAATGCAAACCCATATGTCACAAGATGGGTTGCAAACTGGCTCACGGACAGAACCCACAGGGTTAGAGTTGCTGGTGCCATGTCAGACTCCAAGCCGGTCACAAGCGGTGTCCCACAGGGCTAAGTCCTGGACCCCTCTTGTTCGGCATCTACTTTTCAGAAGTGCAGGCAAACATAGGAGGATTGTGGCTGACAATGTTTGCAGATGACTGCAAACTGGCCATAGTTGAAAACCCACCAGCCAGAGATGTCCTTCAGTCAGGGCGCATAGAAGGGGATAACAGGGGCCAGAGCCAGGGCCTAAAGCTAAAGCTAAAAATGTATAGTCATACCCTTTGGTAAAAACAAGGTAACCCCAAGTTACCACATAGGTGGCAATCCATTAAGCACAGAAGAGGTTATCAGGGACCTGGGGACCCAAGTTGACAGTAACCTTTCTTTTGACACTCACATTGCCAAAGTGATTAGGAGGACCTTCTGCATTGCCCACCTGATTATGAAGGGATTCACATCCAGATCAAGGGAGGTCATTGTTCCCTGTACTCTTCACTTATCAGACCAATGATTGAGTACAATGCCCCATTCGGAATGTATCTTACCCGACACCTGCAGCAATTGGAAAGACCCCAAACGTTCCTCACCAAAAGGATAAAGGGGCTCAAAAATATGCCATATGCTGCCCGACTGAAGAAACTCCAGCTCTATTCAGTCGCATACCGTCTGCTCAGAGGTGACCTGTGCCTGACATACAAGGCCATGTCCAACCCGGAATTAATGGACATGCTCCACCTCAAAAAATCCAAATCCACCAGAGCCACAAGAGCAAGAGACTTAAACCTCAACATGGATATAAATAGGACGTGCTGGAGGGACAGATTCTCACCCAGAGACTCTCTATGCTGTGGAACAGAATCCCGGTCCATGTGAGACAGAGCACCTTGCTGGCTCTGTTCAAGAGGAATCTTGACCAGTGGATGGGAGATCATAGTTTTACCCCGGGGATCATCTCTGTATCACTGCTGGACAGAGGCACGGCAAACTAATGGGTATAGTATTCTTCAACCTAAGGGGTGGTGAAAGCCACACAACTCTGGCTAGGCTTATAAATGCCCTAGGGCAGATAGCCTAGTATGAACCTATGAACCTATAAAGTAGCTTCCCAGCTGGCAACCCTTGAATCAATATGTAATTCATCCATGAGGTTCATTGCGCATGCAGTCGAAGGAAAGACTAGGGCAGCAGGTTCCGGCGGGGCCATGACAAGGCATGCCTGGATGCACTTATGTGAGTTTGTGGAGCCATTCAAGTCTTCTTTCGTCAATGCTCCTTTTGATGGACCATCCCTTTTTAGTCCAAAGTTAAAGAGACATTTGCCAGATGTGAGAAGGATGGAAAGACCTTTTCTGCCATGGGGGTACACTTTTCCACTCCTCAACAGTCTTAATCCAGGAACAAGAGGAGTGGAAAGCTATGGTTCAAAAATTGCCAAGGACCTTTCCAGGACTCGTGTTGTATTGACTCCCCCCCCAGACAGAGGGGGGAGGTACAGTGGAAGACACTATGCTCGAGGCAGAGGTGGCCTGCAAAATCAGGGTTTCAGGAATTCATTACCTGGTAACTCCTATCAGCGCTCCTGAATGGAGACCCTATTGCCATCCTCTGAAAGCAGCCGGGGTGCAAGTATCCTTACACCATTCTGCTTGGCTAAATATAACAACGGACAATAGGGTGAGAGGATTATAAACAGAGGTTACAATATCCCATTTTTAAAACAACAAAGGCAACCAAAAAGAATCTCAGATGTTCCACCCAGTCACAGGGATGCAACAGTCTTAGAAATTCAAAAACTGCTCGACAAAAGAGTCATCCTAGCAGTCCCACCAGACCAAATAGGATCAGGAGTTTACTCAGTATTCTTTTTAGTGCTGGGAACTGGAGACGGATTTTGGATCTCAATGTGTTGAACAAGTCAGTTCAACAAACCGAATTCCTGATGGTTATGGTTCAGTCTGTACTTCTGTTCTTAGCAAAAGACGATTGGATGTCCTGACTAGATCTTCAGGATGCATATTATCACATAAAAATGAACAAGCACTCCAGAATATTCCTCCTTTTCCGGCTGGGAGCCAGTCATTATCAGTTCAGAGCCCTGTCCTTTGGTCTCACCACAGCCCCCTGGGTGTTCACCAAATGCATGGCAGTGGTAGCAGCTCACTTCAGAATGCAAGGATTCTGCATGTTTCCATATCTAGACGACTGGCTCATTAACGTACTCACCAGGCATCTACTGTTGTGGGCAAGAAACTATGTTCTTCAAAATTGCTGCTCACCGAAGATCACTGTAAACAACAAAAATCTCATCTAGAGCCAACACAGCAGTTAGAATTTATAGGAACGGTGTTAAGCACAAATAGCAGTATCTCGTCTCTTTCCCCAGAAAGACTTCAAAGAATAAAATCACGTCAACAGATTATTCAGAAAGCACAACGTGACTGCAAGACTGTTGTTACAAACTCTAGGATCAATGTCAGCCTCCATCACTTTGGTTCCCCTTGGGAGATTTCACATGAATCCTACAATGGCTCTTGTTGTCTCAATGGTCTTTACTGAATCAGCCAGTGTCACATCAGGTACTGATCACCAGTCTATGCAAGAGAGACCTAAGTTGGTGGCTTCACTCCAACAAAATTTTGTTGGACCAACCCTTTGTCCTGTCTCAGCCCCCAGCCATAGTGACCACGGATGCATCCCAGATGGGGAGGGCATTATCTGGGAAAGACAGTTCAAGACACTTGGTCCCAGTTAGAGGCTAATTTGCACATCAGTGTTATAAAGATGAGAGCAGTACTTTTGGCATTGCAAGGATTCCAAGAAACCCACCCCTTGGGAACAATTGTGATCCAAATCGACGACATGTCATTTGTTTGGTACATCAACAAACAAGGGGAACCAGGTCTTACACTGTTTGTTGAGAAGCACTGATGGTATGTCAGTGGGTAGTTTCATCTGACTGCTTTCTAATTGCAATGCATATTCTCGGGAGCTCCAACGTGATTGTGGACAAATTGAGCAGGAGCATCTTTATGCCTGATGAGTGGTCTCTCAATCCTTTGGTGACAGAAAGGATATTCCACCAATGGGGCCAGCCATGCTGTGATTTCTTTGCATCCCCCCTGAACAACAATTGCAGCAGCTACTTTGCACTATTCCCTGCACCGGAGGAGTCACAGAGAGATGCTGTCCTTCATGATTGGCCCTCTGGTCTGTTGTATGTCTTTCCCCTAATACCTCTCATTTTCCATTTTCTGAAGAAAGCCAGCAGGTCAAAGAACAGGATAATTCTCATTACTGTATTCTGGCCTCAACAGATATGGCTTCTCTTTCTTTGGCCTCACCTAATTAGACCTTGGACCCTGGACCCAGCTCTAGACCTCTTGTCCCATCCAGAAGGACTTGTACATCCAAATCTTCAAAATCTCAAGCTCACTGAGTGACTTCTCCAGTTCCAATGATTGCCAGGAGTACCAGCCTCTGCCCAAGTTCAACAAGTTGTTCTAGCCTCACATAAACTTTCAACTAGAAGATTATACAACAGCACGTGGCAAAAGTTTTTTAAATGGACTACAGAGAATAACCTTGACCCATATTTTGCACCAGTTGAAAAGGTCTTAGAATTCTTAGTATCACTTTTGGCCACGAGCATCTTGAACGTATGCATATAGCTGCAATTTCCAGATTTCATAATGATTTAAATGATACAGCTCTAATGTCCCACAAACTTTGTAAAGCTTTTCTGAAAAGAATTGTAATGCTCAGACCTCCATATAAGGCTCCTTCCACACCTTGGGACTTGAATCTGGTGAAACAGTCCATAATTTATTCCCCAGCTGACCCATCTGCAAATTGCGATTTGAAGTATTTATCTTGGATAATCTTATTTTTGATTGCTATTACCTCTGCTAGGAGAATATCAGAACTACAAGCATTATCTTGCAAGCCTCCTTACCTAACCTTCCATAGAGAGACGGTATCCTTGCAAGCTAATCCATCCTTTCTTCCAAAACTAGTGTCTGAGACTAATATCAACCAGATGATACAAATTCCAGTATTTTCCCAAATTTTCAAATAAAGGTGAATATTGTCTAAAGTTGCTAGGTGTTCATAGACAATTACATTTTTAACTTCACAGAACAAAAGAATTACAGAAAATCTGACCAGATGTTTGTTTCTTTTTTATCTACTAGTTTGGGTAAACCAGTTTGGATGGCCATGGTGGTGCAGCGGTTAGCATTGCTGCCACACAGCAAGAGGTTTTCTGGTTCGATCCTTGGCTGGGGTGTCTTCTGTGTGGAGTCTGCATATCCTCCCTGTGGTCACAGCTTCCAGATGCTCTGGTTTCCTCCCACACCCCAAAGACAAGCTGTAGGTGTATTGGACTCTCTAAATTGGCCCTAGTCGTGAGTCATATGTGTGTGCCTTCTGTGGAAGGTTGGGTGCCAGGCTGGGAACTCAGCACTGTAAAACTCCACTGCCAGTCATGAGCAGACAGGTGATCCACTGAGGTGACCCCTAACTGGGAAAAGCTGAAAGAAGAAGAAAAAGAAGTCTGGGTAAACCAGTTTCTAAGGTTACTCTTGGTAAATGGCTTAAGGATTGTATAACCTTCATTTATAACAAAAGGAAAGTGTAACTACCAGGCCCTGTAAATGCACATTCAATGAGGGCAATAGCTACTTCTGCAGTTTTTCATTCCAGAGCTTCTATAGACAATATATGTGCAGCAGCTACTTGGGCATCCCTGCATACCTATATTACTCATTACAAGCTGGATCTGGTCTCTAGGAGATGAGCATCTTGGTTTGATGGTGCTCAGGAATATACTTTCGTGAGACCTCCAATGATTTAGGTAGTTGGGGACTCTGTCCCACAGTCAAGGAAGGATTAAGTGAAGATTGACAACATCAGATGAAGAAGTTATATCTTACCATAATGTTCCATCTGTGTTGTCAGTCTTCACTCATTCTTGACATTCCCACCTCCTTCCCCTGCCTTTCAGGCTTCATGGTGGAACGGATATATCCTTATAGATTGGATTTTCCTTATGACTACAGATATAGTCACTGATCTGTTATTTCCTGTCTGTCACTACCTTGTGCAAACTTGATCTGAGGTAATCCTGAGAGGAGCATTATGGGTAAAGCTAAGCTCAAGAGTTTTGGAAGGTGCAAGCTGAATATGGCTGAATTGGTTCCAAGATTCGAACCGAACCCACAGTTAAGGATAAGTGAAGATCGACAACACAGATGGAACATTATGGTAAGGTATAACTTCTTTTTATATGGATATGGATAGTAATATAGAAACAGTTAAAGTTCTTTTAGTCCCTTAAGTCTTATACACAGGTAATGCATATTTTTATCAACCAGAAGAGAAGTCTGTGTAAATTAATAAAGAGCTGAAGGACTTTGTCTGGGAGGGGAAAACAGCAAGAGTCAAGTGGGATAAGCTGATTCTTCCAGTAGAACAGGACAGACAGGGATTACCCAATTTGAAGGGATATTTCAGAGCTGCACAGTCAAGACCCCTTTACATAGCACAAGCAGACACCTATAATTCAAAGTGGAAAGGGATGATGATGAAACAAGTGGGAAGATCAAGAACCAAGGAGAGACTGGGATTCTGGATGAAAACATTTAAGGAGAATAACAGTAATCATGCAGAATATTATATCCATAAAGTAGTAGAAAGTATTCCAAGAACTAAATCAACACAGGAATGAAGAAAGGAGATTCTTTATAGGGATAACTGCAAATAGGGATACATACAGTAGGCAAGAGGAGTGGAATTTATTGGAAAAACTGGCAAAGGAGCCAAGGTATTGGGAGCAAATAACCAGAGAGTGATAGCTGATGGAATGGAAGATGCCAAGAATGTATTTGGACTGCAAGTTGGAGATTGTCTTCCTTATCAGAGATCGATATCTGAGTATAGGCAAGAGAAATAAATAGGGGGTCCTAAACTGAAGACCATCACTGGTAGAGTTTTTAGTAGACTCTAGAACAGAAACTGCCATTAAAAAGGAATATTTAGTACAGCATATAAAATGTTGCATGATAACTGTAAGGATCAATCGGAGGAGGGTTGAAAGGATTGGGAAGAGAGACTGGCTAAGCAATTCACAAAGAGACAATGGGAGGATATATGTATGTCTCCCAGATAAGCAACAAAATCTAGAAGATTTAACATTTTTTTGGAAATGCTTGCATAAATATTTTATACCCCAAGTAGACTCCAGAGGATTTTTCCTCAAGCAAAGAGTAAATGTTGGAGGTGTGAAGGGGAAGAAAGAGATAATCCAACATATTTTCTGGCAATGCAGTGAGTTGGCAGACTTTAAGGATTCCTGTGAGATGTACTGTCAGAGATGCTGGGTGGGCAGATTGGTCTGATGAGGGGAGATGATTTTTCTGAGCTATAATACAGAATTGGAATTGCCTAGGCATGGTAAAGCCTTGCTTTGTCTAATAATGGTGGCTGGAAAAAAGCAATTACTAGAAAATGGAAATCAAAATCTAACCAACTATACTGGAAGTAGTGAATATAATAAGAGAGATAAAACAACTGGAATTGAGATATTTAGAAAAGGGTAGGAGTAAACTGCAGAGGAAAAAAATAGGAATTGTGGGAACAATACATACATGGGAGGAATTGGTCTAAAAGGTGTCAGGACTTAAATGAGCTATGTAATATTTGAGTGAGAAAGATTGGGTAGATTATAAGTGATGTATGGTGTTTGCATCTGGGAGCGTGACAGTGTGGTTTGTGATGTGGAATGCTTGCAACTGGGATTGTATTTGTGTGGTTTGTTTTCATTTGTGGAGATGTATGATTGCCTGTGTAGTAAGTGATGGTTTAATAAAAATGCTTCTTGTTTAAAAAGCAGGAATTGAATAATTTATGTAAGATTTCTTAGTTTATAGGATATATAACAATAACACAAATACATGCGAGAGATGCAACTATACGGCCAAACTGGAGGCTGAGCTCTCTCAACATAGGACTGGCAAGACCAGACAGGAGGAGAAGGTAACCACACACACTACATACCCAGTCACACATAGTACCATCACAACTTCAAATCATACACATAATCACACAAAGACATACTAGGCTCTGACCAAAATCTACCAAAACAGCAGAGGCCTCCAAAGCAGACACCCAAACAACTACCACCTCAGGACCCAACACATGCATCACATAGACCACACAGTCAGAGTGTCAAACAGTCACAGCCCTTAAGGCCAAACACAATGCCAGACACCCTAGCCATTGGTGACTCCATAGTCAGGCACACTGACGTCCCGCCACCAGACTGAGTAAGGAGAAGGTCACAGTAAGCTGCCTGTCAGGCTAGAATCCGCCACATAACGCAAGCACCAGGTCTCTCAACAGCAGTAAGTACGACTCAGTCATTGTCCATGCTGGTGTCAACGACCTGAGACGCACTCTCCTGGACTACATGAAAAGAGACATTGAGGAGCTCTCTGATTATGTAGCCCAGGCAGGTATGACCCTGACCTTGAGCAGTATCCTACCTTCACCTAGAATGATGCCACAATACAGTGATAAGATGATCAGCTTTAATAATTGGCTTAAATTTGTGTCATTCAAAGGGGATCAATGTCTGTCTGCCTGGGATGACATGCTGGACAAGCCACGCTGCATTGCAAGGAGGCTTACACCTGTCACCCCTGGGCTTCTGGATATTGGCAAAGGCTCTACACCCATAGTGCCTTTTTAGGCAAAGCTCAAATTCTAAACCTACCACCCTAGAACACCAAAAAGAAAAAAAAACTAAGGCTAATGCTGCTCAACGCCAGAAGTCTCAATCTCAAGATGCATGCACTTGAGGCCCTTCTCAGTATGGAGAACATCAATGTCTGTGCTGTGACAGAAACCTGGTTCAAGGCTCCTGAGAGCACCCCAGCACTATCAGGTTTCACCTCATATCATGCGTTCTGGCCCCAAAATGGACAACACCAAGAAAGGAGGGGGTGTCCATATTCATAAAGGACACACACACCTCAAGGTTGGTGGCAACGCAATGCATCGGAGACCATCCAGGTGCTTAACCATAGGCAAGACTGCTCTGCAATTTGTAGCATGTTACAGGCCACCCTCTCAAACTCAGGAACCTCATGGCCTTCCTGAAAACACTGGAGGGATAAATGTATCTCCAAATACCATCATACTAGGTGATTTGAACTACCCTAATATAGACTGGGAACACTATTCAAGCCCAAACACTCTAGCCCAAAGGTGCCTGGAGTTCATAAACTCAAATGCCATGGAACAACTAGTCACCATCCCCACAAGAGGAGAAACATACTTGATCTCATCATCACGAACATGGGATCACAGTGTTCAACAAAGTATACCCCCACTGGTGATCAGATCATAAACTAATCTGCTGGAGGTCCTCATGCCCCACCTGAAATAAAAAGACCACAGTGAAAAACTTCTCAAAAGCGACTTTACACTTCTAAAAGCTAGTGTGGTCTCCTTTAAGGCCCTGAGCCAGTGGTAAACATTACTCAAACCGCTGAATCACTTACAAATGCCTTCTACCAGCACCTACAGGACTGCATGGATGCAATCCCAAACAAAACTAAGACTTTTGTACCAAAGGCAAGCCCAGTCTGGTGGACCCCAGCCATAAACAAGCTCTACAACAAAAGGAGGAAGCTACTACAAGATAGAGCAAATTGAAAGGTAAGAGACACCTTTGATCATTATAAGTAAAAAACTAAGAGCTCTCATAAAATCATCCAAGGCAAATTTTAAGGACTCAAAAGACAATCATAAGGCCTTCTTTAGCTATGTTAGAAACCTGGGAGGAAACTCCCAGATATGCTCAGAATTAGTTCAAAATGATGTGAAGATTACTGAACTACACACATTGCCAGCATACTGGCTGACAGGTTCAGTGCAAACTTCTAAAAGGAGAGATATCTATACCAGAGGATTGTAGCAAACATCTCCAAGCCCAGGTGAGAACTGCTCTCCAAGGCAAAACACAGCATCCATGGGACGGATGGTGTCCCGGCTGTGTGCTCCACGAACTCAATGAGGAATTAAACCCGCAGTTAAGCTGTTTAATCTAGCCTCACCTCAGGATACATACCCAAGGAGTGGCACCATTGTGGTCCCACTTCATAAGGGCGGTGCCTCCACCGACCCTGGAAATTACCGTCCCATTAGCTTGACAAGCCTCGTCTGCAAAGCCATTGAGAGGATCATAATGGAACTCATAAATAAAGGCATAGGGAACTTGCAGACTTTGGATCCATCCCAATTTGGCTTTGTCAAAGGCAGATCATGCCTCTGAAACTTGGTTGACTTTTTCGAAACAGTTACCAAGGCCATTGATGAGGGCAAGGCAGTCCATACAGCCTACTTCGACCTGGCAAAGGCCTTCGACACAATACCCCACTCAGGTATCATCGAAAAACTCATCAGCTTAAATGTAAACCCATACATCACAAGATGGGTTGCAAACTGGCTAAGTGACAGAACCCACAGGGTCAGAGTTGCTGGCGCCATGTCAGACTCAAAGCCTGTCACAAGTGTCCCACAGGGCTCAGTCTTGGGACCACTCTTGTTTGGCATCTACTTTTCTGAAGTACAAGCAAACACAGGAGGGTTATGGCTGACAAAGTTTGCAGTTGACTGCAAACTGGGCGCCATAGTCGAAAACACATCTGACACAGATATCCTTCAGAAGTGCCTCACAGAAATGGATAACTGGTGCCAGAGCCATGGCCTAAAGTTAAACGCCAAGAAATGCATAGTCAAACCCTTCGGGAAAACAAGGTTACTAGCTACCATATATGGTGGCAATCCACTGAGCACAGAAGAAGTCATCAGGGATCTGGGGACCCAGGTTGACAGTAACTGTTTGACAATCATGTTGACAAAGTAGTTAGGAAAACCTTCTACATTGCCCACCTGATCATGAAGGGATTCACATCTAGATCTAGGAGGTCATCGCCCCTTGTACTCATCACTCATTAGACCTATGATTGAGTACAATGCCCCATTAGGAAAGTATCTGACCCACATGCAGCAGCTGGAAAGGCCCAAAAGTTCCTCACCAAAAGGATAAAGGGTCTCAAAATATGTCTTATGCTGCCAGACTGAAAGAACTCCAGCTCTAGTCATATACCGCTTTTCAGAGGTGACCTGTGCCTGACATATAAGGCCATGTCAAACCCAGATTTGATGAATATGCTTCACCTCAAAAATCTAGATCCCTCAGAACCACAACGGAGACTTAAACCTTGACACGGTTATTAATAGAATGTGCTGGAGGACAGATTCATCACCCAGAGACTCCGTATGCTGTGGAACAAAATCCCACTACATGTGAGGCAGAGCACCTCACTGGCCTTGTTCAAGAGGAATCTTGACCAATGGATGGGAGATCGCAGATATACCCCTGGATTTACTTCAGTGTCACAGCAAAATAATAGGCATAGTGTTCTTCAACCAAAGTGGCAGCCACATAACTATGGGCTAGGCTTATAAATGCCCTTGGGCAGATAGCCTAGTATGAACCTATGAACCTATAATGTTTATGTTAATATAGTTTGATTACTTTTATATGAACGTAAAATGTTAAGTTGTCAATCTCGCCTTCATTCTTGCTTGATGGGCTCGGAGCCGATCCCTCGGCTCCGACTCGGCACTTGCTAAGCTCGAGAGTCACTTTTACCAGCTCGAGGCAGCCCCATATCCCATGATGCAAGGCGGTAAGTACCCAGATCTCGTTTGCCGCTTCGCTTAGGAGGTCTTCTTTTTACCAGCTCCTGGTAAGTTATTCACTTTTGTGAGATTTAAGCCCCTTTTAGTAAAAAAACCTTTTATTGATAGTTTTAAGTTTATTTTGTACTTTTTCTGACAGAAAATCCCTGTCTCCTTTAATTTTGTTAGTCAAACTGCTATCGCATCCCCCCCCTGGTAGGGTGTGTGTGTTGGTTTTATAGAATACCTTTTGGTATTTTATTTAATTTAAATTTGACTGGTGTGTGTGTGTGTGTTTTTCAGCACCATGTCAAAGGAGAGGGTCTCAGGTTTTAAGAAGTGTGACTCGTGCTGTCAGAAGATGTCTCTGACAGACGGTCACACTTTTTGCCTGTATTGTCTGGGCCCTCTTCACCTGCAGGACTCCTGTGCTATTTGTCATTCCTTCAGCCAGAGAGTCCTGCAGGAGAGACGAATAAGCTGATACTTAGGGGCCTTCTTGCCGGAGGGCTCTCCGGCTAAGTCGGCTCCACCAAAATCAGCAAAACCTGCCAAGGCCCAGGCTTCTGTATCTAAGCCTGCGGCCTCGGCTCCGACTCACTGAGTCGAGATCGCCCGCTGGAGCCGATTCTGGCTTGAACACCTTCGGCACCGATGGCTATCGGTGCCGAATCTGTATTGACCACTGGCGGTGTCGGCTCCGATCGTTCCGACACCCATGTGCACAGGGCATCGTGTCGGCTCCGATCGGCTCCGACACCGTTACTTTTGTGGCTGTATCGGCTCCGGCTGGAGCCGATACATCGAGGCTTCCTGTCGGCTCTGAGAGGTCGGCTCCGACAGGATCTATAGTATCGGCTCCGATGGCTCATTCCAGGAAGAGGTCGGGGTCTCCTTCCTTGGTGCCGGTACTTTCGGCTCCGGGTTCACCACTTCTATCGAAGGGAGCCATCGGAGCCGATCTTCAAGGTCATCCAGGTTGTCAGATCATGACCTAGAGAGAGTGGTCAGTAGATTACTTAAGTCACAGGTACTGGCCCAAATGTTACACAGTCCGTCTCAACAGACGACTGTTGGTCCACACCCCGTTACAGTTCCTCCTTCAACTCTACCCCAGAGCTTGGAGTTGGAGTCTTCTTGAATGGTTACTGCTACGGCTGGAGGACGGATACCCCCTTCTGTTCCTTCAGCCTCTACTCTTATCTCCTCTTCGAGACCTTCCTTAGAGGGATTCGGTGGTCGGGCTTCCATGGTCTCCTCCGAGGGGGTGAGTGGCATCGGACCCTTGTCCGAGCCCGCTCTTCCCCTTGGAGCCTCGGCCTTGGTGAGCTCGGCTCCGACATCTGCCTCGGAGACTTCCCTTTTGGTGGTCCCTGGAGTTCCTAGCTCTTCGGAGCGGGTTCTCTCGGACCTGCCTGGGAGGGGAGCATTCGAGGTGATGAAGAGTGTACTGGCCACTGGTATCAGTCAGCAGTCTGTTCCCGTAGCTCCTCCCTCTATAGTACCTGTTGACATCTCTGCCACTTCTCTTGCTACAGGACCCAGAGATCCTCCGCCTCAGGTTTCCCCATTGGGAATTTCCCCCTCTTCCGAGGATTCTCCTGATGTTTCGGGAGATCCTCCTAGGAAGAGGACTTGTAAGAGGAAGCATGTAGACTCCCCCGAGTCTGTCACTTCGGATACTGACTTTGATGAGTCAGAGGGATCCCCTAGATCCCCCTCTGAGGATGTCTCCTTCTCAGACATCCTAGAACTTCTGAAACAGAGGGGAAACTGGCCCACCAACAATCCCTCTGAGGATGAGTCAGTATACCTAGAGGCGTTTGGATCTCGGCCCTCCACCTCCTGGGTGTCTCCGCCTTTCGACCCCCTTATGCAGGTTATTGCACGAAAGGCGTGGGCAGCTCCTGACTCTGTAGAGCCAGTCCCTAGGAGGCCTTCAAAATTTATCACTGCCCCGTGTGACAAACAATTCCTTACTAAGGGTGTCCCCGCTGATGCCATGGTGGTGGCTGCGGCCACCAAAAAGGAACTTGCAGATCCTTCTGTGCCCGTCCATCCTCCTAATAAGGACTCTAGGACCATGGATAGGTATGGTAAGCGGATGTTTTCCTCAGCGACCTTTGCTATGCGTTCGCTGAATTACCTATGTCACTTCACCAGACTCCAGAGGGATATCCTGAAGGAGCTGGGAGAAGTAGTTCAGGATCCTACAGCTGCAGGGGCTCAAGAAAAAATTGCTTCTCAGCTAGGAACCCTCAATTCCATTGCAAACTCCTCCATGCGGCTAATATCTTATGCTGGATGGAGGTAGAGCCGCAGGCACAGGTGTGGCTCTTAGACGCCAAGCCTGGATGCGGCTATGTGATTTTGGATCCCTTTAAGGCCCTTCACAAATTCTCCCTTTGATGGGTCAGCTTTGTTTGGCCCTCAGGTGAAGGAAACCTTGACCAGGTGTGAGCAGGACGGCAAGACTCTTTCTGCTGTTGGAGTCCGTTTTTCCACCCCTTCTAGGCCTTATCCCAAAGGACAGAAGGGTGGGAAGATGTGGTTCCGTAAATCCCAAGGAGTCACGCCGGATTCACGTGGTCAGTTTACCCCTAGAGGCAGAGGGGGTAACAACAACAGACGCCGCTCTAGAGGCAGAGGGGGTCCGAAGAACCAGGGAAACAGGGAGCCTCTCTGACAAGCCCTTTCAGCATCCCTGAGGTGTTGCCCGGCTGTCCCTCCTTGGAGGCAGTCGGGGGAAGATTATCACTGTACCCAGAAGCCTGGCATTCCCTCACTCAAGACAGATGGGTACAGTCGATCATATCCAAGGGTTACATAATTCCTTTCGAGGAAAGTGCCTTTCCCTCAAGTTCCCTTCCAGATGTACCACCCGGTCTAAGGGAGATTGCAGAGTCAGAAATCTCAAAACTACTGCAAAAAAGAGCCATTCAGCCAGTTACAATAGACCATTCAGAGCCCGGAATCTACTCAAGGTTCTTTTTGGTCCCCAAAAAGACGGGAGACTGGAGACCAATATTGGATCTCAGCAGACTCAACAAGTCTGTCAGGAAGACAAGATTCCGAATGGTCACTCTTCAGTCAATTCTGCCCTTCTTACAGAAGGACAACTGGATGTGCTCAATAGATCTTCAGGATGCACTATCACATCAAAATTCACAGACGCTCCAGGAGATTTCTCCGCCGCTGGGGTCCAGTCATTTCCAGTTCAGAGCCCTGCCTTTTGGTCTCACTACAGCCCCAGAGTGTTCACCAAATGCATGGCAGTGGTCACGGCTCACCTGAGACGCCAAAGGATTCCAGGTGTATCAGTATCTCGACGACTGGCTCCTGTCAGCCACCACCAGGCATCAGCTTATACAAGCCAGGGATTACACAATAAATCTTTGTTCTCATTTGGGCATCTCGATCAACTTCGAAAAGTCATCCTTATCGCCCTGCCAGTCTATTACCTTCATAGGCGCAAACTTAAACACTGTTCGGATGTCAGCTACCCTTACAGATCAAAGAGTTTCAGACATTCAGAGTCATGTCAGGATCATTCTGGCCAACAAGAAAGTACAGGCCAGAATGGTTCTAAAGGTATTAGGCCTCATGGCTGCGGCCATTACTCTTCTTCCCCTGGCTCGATTCTACATGCGCCTTCTTCAGTGGATGCTGTTCACACAGTGGTCATACCAACAACTTCCAATGCGTCACCAGATTCTGGTGACACAAACATGCAAAGATCATCTTGCTTGGTGGATCACATCTCCTCAGGTTCACCAAGGCAGGTACTTTGTACCCCATCCCCGATAGCCACTGTCACCACGGATGCCTCCCTGATCGGGTGGGGGTCATTATCAGGGCATTGTCCATGCTGGTGTCAGCGACCTGAGGCATTACCTCCTTGGACTACATGAAAAGAGACATTGAGGAGCTCTCTGATTATGTAGCCCAGGCAGGTATGACCCTGACCTTGAGCAGTATCCTACCTTCACCTAGAATGATGCCACAATACAGTGATAAGATGATCAGCTTTAATAATTGGCTTAAATTTTGGTGTCATTCAAAGGGGATCCAATGTCTGTCTGCCTGGGATGACATGCTGGACAATGCAGCTGCTTCATGAGGGCGGCTTACACCTGTCACCTGGGCTTCTGGATATTGGCAAAGGCTCTTGCCACCCCATAGTGCCTTTTTAGGCAAAGCTCAAATTCTAAACCTACCACCCTAGAACACAAAAAAGGAAAAAAAACTAAGGGTAATGCTGCTCAATGCCAGAAGTCTCAATCTCAAGATGCATGCACTTGAGGCCCTTCTCAGTATGGAGAACATCAATGTCTGTGCTGTGACAGAAACCTGGTTCAAGGCTCCTGAGAGCACCCCAGCACTATCAGGTTTCACCTCATATCATGCGTTCTGGCCCCAAAATCCGGACAACACCAAGAAAGGAGGGGGGGTGTCCATATTCATAAAGGACACACACACCTCAAGGTTGGTGGCAGCGCGATGCATCGGAGACCATCCAGGTGCAATTAACCATAGGCAAGACTGCTCTGCAATTTGTAGCATGTTACAGGCCACCCTCTCAAACTCAGGAACCTCACATGGCCTTCCTGAAAACACTGGAGGGGATAAATGTATCTCCAAATACCATCATACTAGGTGATTTGAACTACCCTAATATAGACTGGGAACACTATTCAAGCCCAAACACTCTAGCCCAAAGGTTCCTGGAGTTCATAAACTCAAATGCCATGGAACAACTAGTCACCATCCCCACAAGAGGAGAAAACATACTTGATCTCATTATCACGAACATGGGATCACAGTGTTCAACACCGAGTATACCCCTCACTGGTGAGATCAGATCCTAAACTAACCGGGCTGGAGGTCCTCATCCGCCCCACCTGAAATAAAAAAGACCACAGTGAAAAACTTCTCAAAAGCCGACTTTACACTTCTAAAAGCTAGTGTGGTCTCCTTTAAGGCCTCTGAGCCAGTGGTAAACATTACTCAAACCGCTGAATCACTTACAAATGCCTTCTACCAGCACCTACAGGACTGCATGGATCAGGCAATCCCAAACAAAACTAAGACTCTTTGTACCAAAGGCAAGCGTCCAGTCTGGTGGACCCCAGCCATAAACAAGCTCTACAACAAAAGGAGGAAGCTACTACAAGATAGAGCAAAATCCTTGAAAGGTAAGACACCTTTGATCATTATAAGTAAAAAACTAAGAGCTCTCATAAAATCATCCAAGGCAAATTTTGAGAGAAAAATCGCCAAGGACTCAAAAGACAATCATAAGGCCTTCTTTAGCTATGTTAGAAACCTAGGAGGAAACTCCCAGATATGCTCAGAATTAGTTCAAAATGATGTGAAGATTACTGAACCTACACACATTGCCAGCATACTGGCTGACAGGTTCAGTGCAAACTTATCCCCCCCTCCCCCCCAAAAGGAGAGATATCTATACCAGAGGATTGTAGCCCCCCAAACATCTCCAAGCCCAGGTGAGAACTGCTCTCTCCAAGGCAAAAAACACAGCATCCATGGGACGGATGGTGTCCCGGCTGTGTGCTCCCACGAACTCAATGAGAATTAAACCCGCAGTTAGGACAGCTGTTTAATCTTAGCCTCACCTCAGGATACATACCCAAGGAGTGGCGCGGCGACTGTGGTCCCACTTCATAAGGCGGTGCTTCCACCGACCCTGGAAATTACGTCCCATTAGCTTGACAAGCCTTATCTGCAAAGCCATGGAGAGGATCATAATGGAACTCATAAATAAAGACATAGGGAACTTGCAGACTTTGGATCCATCCCAGTTTGGCTTTGTCAAAGGCAGATCATGCCTCTTAAACTTGGTTGACTTTTTCAAAACAGTCACCAAGGCCATTGATGAGAGTAAGGCAGTCCATACAGCCTACCTCGACCTGGCAAAGGCCTTTGACACAATACCCCACTCAGGTATCATCGAAAAACTCATCAGCTTAAATGTAAATCCATACATCACAAGATGGGTTGCAAACTGGCTAAGTGACAGAACCCACAGGGTCAGAGTTGCTGGCGCCATGTCAGACTCAAAGCCTGTCACAAGTGGTGTCCCACAGGGCTCAGTCTTGGGACCACTCTTGTTTGGCATCTACTTTTCTGAAGTACAAGCAAACACAGGAGGGTTATGGCTGACAAAGTTTGCAGTTGACTGCAAACTGGGCGCCATAGTCGAAAACACATCTGACACAGATATCCTTCAGAAGGGCCTCACAGAAATGGATAACTGGTGCCAGAGCCATGGCCTAAAGTTAAACGCCAAGAAATGCATAGTCATACCCTTCAGGAAAAATAAGGTTACCCCTAGCTACCATATAGGTGGCAATCCACTGAGCACAGAAGAAGTCATCAGGGATCTGGGGACCCAGGTTGACAGTAACCTTTCGTTTGACAATCATGTTGACAAAGTAGTTAGGAAAACCTTCTACATTGCCCACCTGATCATGAAGGGATTCACATCTAGATCTAGGGAGGTCATCGTCCCCCTGTACTCATCACTCATTAGACCTATGATTGAGTACAATGCCCCATTAGGAAAGTATCTGACCCGACACATGCAGCAGCTGGAAAGGCCCCAAAAGTTCCTCACCAAAAGGATAAAGGGTCTCAAAAATATGTCTTATGCTGCCAGACTGAAAGAACTCCAGCTCTAGTCAGTCGCATACCGCTTGCTCAGAGGTGACCTGTGCCTGACATATAAGGCCATGTCAAACCCAGATTTGATGAATATGCTTCACCTCAAAAAATCTAGATCCCTCAGAACCACAAGGGCGGGAGACTTAAACCTTGACACGTTTATTAATAGAACGTGCTGGAGGGACAGATTCATCACCCAGAGACTCCCTATGCTGTGGAACAAAATCCCAGTACATGTGAGGCAGAGCACCTCACTGGCCTTGTTCAAGAGGAATCTTGACCAATGGATGGGAGATCGCAGATATACCCCAGGGATTACTTCAGTGTCACTGCTTGACAGAGGCACAGCAAAATAATAGGCATAGTTTTCTTCAAACTAAAGGGGTGGCGAAAGCCACATAACTATGGGCTAGGCTTATAAATGCCCTTGGGCAGATAGCCTAGTATGAACCTATAATGTTTATGTTAATATAGTTTGATTACTTTTATATGAACGTAAATTTGCCTATGTCACAAGTGATAATTCAATAAAGGTGTTTGAAAAAAGGAAATTCCAGATGATCACAATTCAGTCATAATGCCTCTTCTGATGAGGGATGATTGGATGTCCAGAGTAGATCTCCAGGATGCTTGCTATCACATGAAAATAGAAAAGCAATCTAGGAGATTTTCCCATTCTTGGTTTGAAGCTAATCCCTTTCAGTTCAGAGTCCTGCCATTCTGTCTCACCACAGCCCCAAGGGTGTTCATGAAGATAATGGAAGTGGTAGAGGTGCACTTGTGCACGTTCAAGATTTGATTCGTCCCCTCCATAGACAATTGGCTCCAAAATGCTACATCAAGGCATCTTCTAGTACATCATCTGTGCCTTCTCTTACAATGCTTACTCGACGTAGGCATTTCAGTGAATTTTCACAAGTGTCATTTACTTCCAACACAACAGATAGAATTTATCAGATGCCACCTTGATGATATTCTACAAATTGTCAGTCATCCACAACACAAAGTTTTTTCTGTACATGAAACGGCCAAACAGGTATCATCCCACCCTCCAGCATGATTGATAGTGTGTCTACTAGGCATCATGGCTTCCTCCACACAGATGTTTCCCATGGGTCATTACCACATGTTAATTCTTCAGTGGATGCTTGCAGTTCATTGATCTCAAAAATTTCACCCTTTACATGCCAAGATTCGTCTCACAAGAATTTGCAGACAACACATTGTATGGTGGATTACTTTTTCTTTGATAACAGAAAGGTAACCCTTTCAACCAGATCCACCCATAGCAGTAGTGACCATGGATGCCTCCTTTCTAGGGTTGGGGGACATTTTGAAGGGAGAATGATCCATGGCACATAGTCAATGTTAGAGGCCAGTCTTCACATCAATATTTTGGAGATGAGAGCAGTCCTCCTAACATTGCAGGATTTCCAGAATGCCTTTCCCAGGGATGTGATCTCAATACAGTCAGACAATATGTCTTTAGTATGGTACATCAAAAAACAAGGAGGAACCCGTTCTTATTTCCTATGTCAAGAGGCCATGAGGGTTTGGCAGTGGGCGATATCTTCATAGTGTTTTCTGATAGCAAGACACATTCCAGGGTGTTGCAGTGATCTAGCGAACAAGTTGAGCAGAACTATCCAAACTCCTCATCAGTGGTCCCTCAATCCAACAGTGGCAACATTAATTTTCAGCCACTGGGGCCAAACTTACATAGATCTGTTCACCTCCTGCCTCAACAGCAAGTGCACCAGTTACTTTGCCCTGATCTTTCCACAGAGTAAATCACTAAGCGGTGTTGTGGTCCTCACTTGGCCCCATGGATTCCTGTATCCCTTTCCTCCATTACCCTTTACAAATTATTTCATGCAGAAAGCCAGACAATGCAAGGCCAAAGTAATCCTTAATTTCCTCTTTTGGCCCCAACAAAGATAATTCCCATTTCTGTGGCTTTTACTAGTACATCTCCCATGGATGCTGGATCAATATCCAGACCTTCTAGCTCACCTTTCCAGAATGCCCCCACTGGCTCAGACTACCATGAAACTAACCACTTAGTTCCTCCAGTTTTCACTATAGCCAGAGATACCAGGCTTCCTAATAATACTGATATAATAACAACTTCCCAGAAACCTGCTACAAAGAAGATTTACGACAGTAAATGGATTTTATTTTCTTGTTGGGCAATATCTAAAGGCTTGGATCCTTTTTCTGCTCACATAGCATCGATCCTGGCATTTTTAGCTGAACCTTTCCAGGGATCTAGATATTCTACCATTAAAGTTCAGATAGCAGCAATTTCTAATTTTCATGCTGGACAAAATTATTCTTTTGTGGCCTCCTTAAAAATCTTAAAAACCTTTCTTAGAGGAACTTTTCTGCTGCACCCTCCCATTAAAGATCCAATTCCTCCATGGTATATTACTATTATGCCCCAGGCCCTAACTCAACCTCCCTTTGAACCAATGGCCATGATTGATATCGAAGATTTGAGTTGGAAAACAATTTTCTTAGTTGTTGTCACTTCTGCAAGGTGGATTTCAGAGTTACATGCACTGTCATATAAGCCTCCTTACTTGTTTATTTAAAAGGATTGGGTTCTCTCCAGCCTGATGCATCCTTCATCCCAAAGGTAGCATCCATAACTAATTTAAACCAATCCATAGATTTACCAGTGTTTTTCCGAAGTTTTTAACAAAGGAGAATACATTCTACACATGCTAGATGTGTATTGTCAGCTCAGATTCTATCTCATTGGAAAAAAAAACTCACAAAATCTATTCTAAGTTTTACGGCCTTCTCTAAAACTAGGCATGGCAGAGGCAGAGCTGTTATGAAAGTTATACTGTCCAGATGGCTATCAAATTATATCACTTTTGTTGTGGTGGCTAAGGATATGTGGGAAGAGACTGAACAGAAGATAATACAAAAAATTGAGAAACTAGAAGCTTTATTATATGGATATGGATACTAAGGTACAAGTCATTAAGATGTTTTTAGTCCCTTTAGTCTTATACACAGGTCAGGCATATTTTTGTCAGCCAGAGGAGAAGCTGTTGATAGCAATTAAAAAAGAGTTTAAGGATTTTATCTGGGAAGGGATGACAGCAATGGTCATGTGGGATAAGCTTATTTTTCCAGTAAAATGAGGCGGACTAGGATTACCCAGTTTGAGGCAGTATTTTAGAGCAACACATCTATGGCTCTTATACATAGCACAAGCAGAAAACTATAATACAAAGTGGAAAGGAATGATGCCTCCTTACTTGTTTATTTAAAAGGATTGGGTTCTCTCCAGCCTGATGCATCCTTCATCCCAAAGCTCAAGAAATAGGAAGCTCAAGAAATAAGGAGAGATTGGGATTCTGGATGCAGACTCATAAGAAGAACAACACAAATCATACAGAGTATTATATTCATAAAATACCGGGGAGTATTCTAAGAACCAAACCAGCATGAGAATGGAGAAAAGAGATTTTGCCGATAGGGATGACTGATCAGGGATACAGATAATAGGCAAGAGGGGGCTGGAATTCATTGGAGAAAACTGGCAAAGGAGCCAAGGTATTGGGAGCAAATAACTAGAAAGGGAAAGGTAATAGAATGGGAATAGGCCAAGAATTTATTTGGACCACAGGTTAGAGACTGCCTTCGCTATCAAGGATTGATATCAGAGTATAGGCAAAGAGAAAGAAATAGGGGGCTCCTAAATGAAAGACCAGTAGTGGTAGAGTTTTTAATAGAATCTAGAACAGAAGCTGCCATTAAAGGAATAATTAGTAAAGCATATAAACTATTGCGTGATAATTATAAGATTCAGTCAGAGGATTAGAAAGAATTGGGAAGAGAGATTGGATAAGCAATTCACAAAGAGACAATGGGGTGCTATATATATATATATATATATATATATATATATATATATATATATATATATATTTATATATATATATATATATATATATATATATATACATGTGTGTGTGTGTGTGTGTGTGTGTGTGTGTGTGTGTGTGTGTGTGTGTATGTGTGTATATCTCCCAAATATGCAACAAAGTCTATAAGGTTTATGATCTTTGCCTGGAAAGTGTTTACATAGGTATTGTTATACCCTAAGTAGACTTTGTACTCAGGTGGATAGCAAATTTTGGAGGTGTAATGGGCAAGAAAGAGGTGGCTGGGAACATATTTTTTGGGAGTGGAATGAACTGGCAGACTTTAGGTATTCTCTGCAGACTGTTCTGTCAGAGATGCTGATTGGATTGGCTGGGGAGCTGATTTTTTTGAGTTATGACACAGAATCGGAATTACCTAGACATAGTAAAGCCTTGCTGAGTCTAATTATGGTGGCTGCCAAAAAAGCAATTACTAGAAAATGGAAATCAAAGTCTAGATCATCTCTACTAGAAGATAAAGTAACAGAGATAAAACAACTGGAACTGGGATCTTTAGAAAAGGGAAGGAGCAAACTATATAGGAAAAATGGGAATTGTGGGAACAATATATGCAGAGCAGGAATGAGGTTTAAGTGACAGGATTTGAATGAGCCATGTAATGCTAAACTGACCATGACTGGATGGATTATAAATGATGTATTATGTTTGCAGCTACAGTTGTTTCAATGGTGTCTGTGATGTATAGTTTGCAACTAAAGTGGTGTCATTTTGTTTTTCATTTATATAAATGTAAGCTTGCCTATGTCGTATGTGAAAATTTAATAAAGATGTTTTTGGGGAAAAAAATATCTCTTTTGTGCATCCTGCAATGGGTTTAGAGTTACAGCACAAACCAAAGGCCCATTCAGCCAAAACGGTGGCTAACTCAACGGCCTTTTCTGAGAAACTACTGATTGATGACATTCATGCAACAGCATGCTGGTCCACTGTGCATTCTTTTGTTACCCATTATAAGCTGGATGTACAATCCAGATGTGGTTCCTCTTTTGGCTCTACCATACTCAGGCATGTCCTTCCTTGATACCACCCTGTAAGACATCTTGGGAATCTGTCTCTTATGTTAAATCTGACTGAAATAGACAACACTGGATACAAAATTTATGTAATGTACTCCACATAGAGATAGATCCTTGTTGTCTGATTTTCATCTGATTCAACTTCCCCTCCCCTAACTACCCTTCCAAATTATCTTGCATGGATAGCTTTGAGATGATTGGGCTGGTACCACCCTAAATATTGTCTGTAACCAATATTGTCTCATGATGTTAGCTATTGTTACCCCTGGTCCATCTCCAATGTCTGCATTTAGGGTCTCCACTATTTTTCCAGTAATTAGTATGAACACTTTCCTTTAGGGCAAACTCAATCTGAGGTATTGGATTGAAGTTCATGGAATTATGGGTAGGGGAGGAGTCAGAGCATTGGAACTGTAGAAGCTTCAGATTCACTGCTAAGGTCAGATCCATTTGGATCCCATGTTCCATATGTTGAAACAGATGAAAATCAGGCAACATGGCTCCATCATCTTGGAAAGTACCTAACTTTTGATCTGAAGTAGGAACTTCATTTGTCAGCAACCTTTGGGATACAGATCCGATCTCGGATCTGTGCCGGCAACTTCTACCACAGCATAGATCCGAGCTCCTAGCTCCTCCCTTTACCCATAATCCCCTGTCAACCCTGACTGACCTCAGATCTAGTTTGCCGCACTTCAAGCTACAAGCTGGATTTCGAGCTCCTGATAGTCGAGTGAACTTTGTGAGAAAAACTTTGCTTTTTTTCTTCCTTTCTCTTGTGTGAGTGTGTACGAGTGTTCAGGTTCCCTATTTTTATATCTTTAGTATTTAATTTTTCCTCCCTGCCCTCACTGGTTCGTAGTGTGTATTTGTGGTGTGTGTAGGGGCCTAGTGAGTGGGTTTTCTATACACCATCTCGGAGGCCCCTAAAGCCATCTTTTCAAAATGCACCAAGTGTGGCCATAAGCTTTCACCGGCAGATGGCCACACCTGGTGCGTTAGGTGCCTTGGGGTTGAACACCTCTCTTCGGGATGCGCGATTTGCATAGCGTTCAACCCCAGGGCACTTAAGGACCGGAGGTCGAAGCTGATCCTGGCGGGCCTTTTGCCCCCGGACTCGGCTCCGGCCTCCGGTACTTCGGTGGCCGCTACCCAACCTCCCGTTTCGGCTCTGGAGGAGAGGGAGGCCAGAAAAACCAAATGGAAGGAGAAGCACCATAAGCGGCGGGCCGAGGACTCTTCCTCGGCCCCGCCCGCCACGCGGGCTTCTTCATCCGGAGCTTCTGGATCACCTCCTCCTCGGCTCCAGTCCCCTTGTTTTTCACCGGGACCTGGGGAGGAGGGGACCCCGTCCCCATCGAGGTCATCGAGGCGACACTCTAGGTCTGCCTCGGTGGCCTTGTCGAGGTCCACCTTCAGTATGTCAGATGCAGACATGGACCGGATGATGAGGAGGTTCATCCAGGCCCAGCTGCAGATGGGAGTACTCTTGCCTCCCCCCCTCTGGGGGGGGAGCTCGACTCCATTTTTTGCCCCAATCGCTCCTTCTATGTCCTGCTTCCTGGGTTCAGAGCATTTGGAGCTGAGCTGCGTCAGATCCGGGGGTGGGTCGGAGCCAATAGTACTGGTTACTTTGGCTCCGACTGGTCCCTCGAGCTTGTTGGATCCGAACTCTTGGAGCCGTGGGTTGAGCTTCGGATCCGAGGGACTTTGTGTGACTTCGGCTCCATCCCGGTCGGAGCACACGGGTCCTTCAGATCCGAGGGTCTCGGCCTCGGATCCGGTCCCCGCTTCTGATCCTAGTGGGAGACGACTCTTGGAGCCTGTCAAGAGTGGCTCCCCCTCGGCTTTCGCGGTGGTGGAGAGGGCACTGTTGAGTGCATCCGGACCTCTGGTCCTGGCTTCGGCTCCCCCCTACACTCCCTCTCAGCTGGTTCGGGCTCCCATCACCTGGCCTTCGGGGCAGCCTGCTTCAGCGTCTCTGGTGTTCCTTTGGAATGTGATATTGCTGGTGAGTCTTCCTCAGACAGCCCCCCCGAGGAGGTCCCCTCACAAAGCCAAGTGTAAGATGAGGCACGTGGACTCCCCCGAGTCCCTTAGAGAAGATACGGACTTAGATGAAGGGGAAGGCTCCCCAAGGTCACCCCCCTGAGGATGTCTGCTTTGGAGACATCATGGAAATCCTCAGGATTAGGGGAGGGTGGTCTGCCCCCAAGGCTTCCTCCAATGAGTCCATATTCCTGGAGGCATTTGAAGCAGGGCCATCTACCTCTTGGGTGTCCCCTCCCCCGGACCCCCTGGTGGACCTTATTTCCACCAGGGCTTGGAAGGAGCTGGACACTGTAGAGCCAGTCCCCAAGCACCCGGATAGAATCCTGAGTCCCCCTGCTGAAAGAACCCACTGGAGCAGAGGTCCCCCCGTGGATGCCATGTTGGTGGCGGCGGCCACCAAGAGAGAGTTGGCTCAGGAGAGCTCTGTGGTCCACCCGCCGAGTAAGGAGTCTCGAGCGCTGAACTATATGGCACACGTCATTCGGATGCAGCGAGATCTAATAAAAGAATATGCTGCATCCCCCCCAGTGTCCATGTCGGAAGGGGACAAGCAGCTGTACTCCTCCCGAATGTCTACTCTACATTCAGTTTCCAACACCTCTATGTGGCTCTTGTCTCACGCCACTGAAGGAGCCGCTAGAGCTGGTGGAGCCGGCCTGGTAATTAGGCGCCAAGCCTGGCTCCAACATTGTGACTTCTCAGAACCCTTTAAGGCGTCATTCGCGAATGCCCCATTTGATGGTTCTGCACTGTTTGGCAAATCCATTCGCGACACTTTAGTCCAGAGCGAGAAAGATGGGAAGACGTTGTCTGCCATCGGAGTTGGCTTCTCTGCTCCCCAGAGGTCCTTTTCCAAGAACCAAAGTGGTCAGAAGAAGATGTGGTTCCAAAAATCGCATCAGACCCAGTCTGCTCCGGACAACCAGTTCTCTCGTGGCAGAGGAGGACAGGGAGGATGCCGCCCAGAGAGAACCTTTCTCTGAGAGGCCCACGCAGAACCCATGAGGGGTTGCTGGCTGCTCCACTCTGGAGGCAGTCGGGGGGGCATCTTTCGAAGCACCTAGCAATGTGGGAGTCCATAACAACAGATCACTGGGTGCTTCGTATCATATCCAGAGGCTACCTAATTCCCTTTATTGTAACCCCCAAAACCAGAAGCCTCCCTGACGTACCACCCAATCAAAGGGAGGCGGCTGCTACAGAAATTCAGCAGCTTTTGCAAAAAAGAGCCATCCAACCCATCCCCCCAGATCAGTTCGAATCGGGGTTTTACTCCAGGTTCTTTCTGGTGCCAAAAAAGATGGGGGACTTGAGATCCATTCTCGATCTCTCTTTCCTGAACCTGGCAGTACCCAAAGAAAAGTTCCGAATGGTCACTCTATAATCTATTCTCCCCCTATTACGGGAGAACTACTGGATGTGCTCGATAGACCTCAAAGATGCGTACTACCACAATCTGGTGAACAGACGCTCCAGGAGGTTTCTCCGCTTCTGGCTGGGAGCCAGTCACTTTCAGTTCAGGGCCCTTCCCTTCGGTCTCACCTCAGCCCCCAGGGTGTTCACCAAAGTCTTGGCGGTTATAGCGGCCCACCTGAGGCTTCAGGGAATTCAGGTCTTTCCGTACCTCGATGACTGGCTCCTCATCGCTCCAACAAGGCATCTGCTCTCTTCAGGCAGGGATTATTTCCTCAACCTTGCTCCACATCTAGGGTTGACGATCAACATGGTCAAATCCTCTCTGGTCCCTACACAGGTGACAGATTTCATAGAGGCGAATTTGGATTCCAGAATAATGCTTGCCTTCCTGACTCCCGATCGGCTTCAGAACCTGAGGTTGCATGTCCAGGCTATTCTCCAACTCTCTGCTCCACCAGCGGAATTGATCCTGAGGGCTCTAGGGTCCATGGTGGCAGCTATTCCTCTGCTGCCCCTAGCCCATCCAAATATGAGGGTCCTGCAGTATACCCTCCAGGTACAATGGTCCCTGTCTCGCAATCCCCTGTCCCATCCTATTCCCCTAAGCAGGGCTTGCAGAGGGTCACTCATGTGGTGGCTCCAGTCTCTGAGTCTCCACACGGGACGACCATTCATGATGCCTTCCCCCGTCGCCACAGTGACCATGGATGCTTCTCGCCTGGGGTGGGAGGGGCACTATTCAGGCAGAACAGTCCAAGGCACGTGGAACGACACAGAGACCTCCTTGCATATCAATGTCCTAGAGATGAGGGCAGTGCTTTTGACGTTGCAGGCACTTCACAGTCTTCTTCTGATTGGGACGATTGCATTACAAACGGACAGCATGATTGTTGTCTGGTACATCAACAAACAGGGGGGAACCAGGTCTTATCCTCTTTGTCGCGAGGCCATGAGAGTGTGGGAATGGGCGATATCCACCAACCGCTTTCTCATTGCAATGCACATTCCAGGACGGTCCAACATCCTAGCAGACAGGCTCAGTCATTCAATTCTGACCCCGTATGAATGGTCTCTCAATCCTCTAGTAGCGAAGCAAATATTTGCCCAATGAGGGCAACCCTGTTGTGATCTTTTTGCCTCTCCTTCAAATACCAAATGCAACAGTTACTTCGCTCTAATACCCCCTCAGGGGGAGTCCCAGAGAGACTCTCTAGTACATGCTTGGCCTCCTGGTCTCCTTTACGCTTACCCTCCATTGCCCATGATGCTAAAACTCTTACAGAAATCCAGTCGGCTGGGGAGCAAAATGATCCTCATTGCCCCATTCTGGCCTTGTCAAACGTGGTTCCCGTACCTGTGGTCTCATCTGATTCATCCACCCTGGATTCTGGATCCCCTTCTGGATCTCATTACACACCCTCTGGGTCTTCCGACTCCCAACCTGGTCAACCTCAAGCTGATCCGGAATCTCCTCACCATTCAAAGCCATCCTAGTAGCAGCACATAAACCTTCCACCAGAAGGGTCTATCGAAGTAAGTGGAAACGTTTCTTCATTTGGGCGGAGCACCATCACTTAGATCCTTTCACGGTGCCTCTTACGTCGGTTTTGGATTTTCTAACTACCCTTTTTCATCAAGGGGCTAGCTGCTCTACAGTCAAGGTACAACTAGCAGCGATTTCGCATTATCATGTAGGGCATGAATTGGGCCCTCTAATTACTTCCAAGCTTTGTAAAGCTTTCCTCAAGGGTACCTTCCTTCTCAGACCCCCGATCAGAGAGGTAGTACCCCCATGGGATTTATCTTTGGTTCTTCAGGCCTTGACAAGCCCCCCTTTCGAGCCGGCGGCTACGGTTGATCTTAAATACCTCTCTTGGAAGACGGCCTTCTTGGTGGCCATTACTTCAGCTAAAAGGGTCTCTGAGCTTCAGGCTCTATGTGTTAAACCGCCGTACTCAGCCTTCCATCAGGATAGAGTTTACCTCAGGATCAATCCATCCTTTCTGCCTAAGGTATCTTCGGAAGCTAATATTAATCAATCTATTAATCTTCCCGTGTTCTTTCCCAATTACCAGAACAAAGGAGAGTACAAACTGCATTCCTTGGATGTGCACAAACAATTACGCTTTTATATTCATCGAACTGCTGGTCATAGGCAATCTGACCAGTTGTTTGTCTCCTTTGCCAAAACAACTTTAGGCAAGTCAATTTCTAAAGTTACACTGTCACGGTGGATAGCTAGTTGTATCCTCTTGGCGTATCAGAGTTTGGGAAGGCCTGCACCTCAGGGAGTCCGAGCTCATTCTACTAGAGCCATCGCTACTTCGGCGGCTTTTAAATCTAGGGTTCCCTTAGATGATATTTGTTCCGCAGCCACTTGGGCCTCATCTCATACCTTTATCAGCCATTACAAACTGGATGTTGTCTCCAGAGGTAGGGCGTCCTTTGGCTCTGCAGTGCTCTGGAATATTCTTCCATAAAGGCCACCCAGGATTCAGGTAGCTGGGGACTCTGTCCCAAAGGTTGCTGACAAATGAAGTTCCTACTTCAGATTAAGAAGTTATGTACTCACCATAACATTCCATCTGAGTAGGTATCTTCATTTGTCTGCAACCACCCCCCCCCCTCCTTCCCCCTGACCTTTAGGATCTGTCTTAGATAAGCCCTTTCCGGGGCACAGTAACAATGGTTATATCGGGCAAACTTGATCTGAGGTCAGTCAGGGTTGACAGGGGATTATGGGTAAAGGGAGGAGCTAGGAGCTCAGATCTATGCTGTGGTAGAAGTTGCTGGCTCGGATCCGAGATTGGATCCATATCCCAAAGGTTGCAGACAAATGAAGATACCTACTCAGATGGAACGTTATGGTGAGTACATAACTTCTTATTTCTATCTGCACTGAGGATCAGTCCCTCCCCTTCTGCTCCAAGTGTGAAGAGTAGGCCTTTCCACCCCTCTCCTTATTTTTCCTTCTGAAGTCTGCCCTTTGGGGCTGTCTATCTTGATGTACTCAACTTGGAGATGTCTGCACCCAAGAGCTGAGGGTTCAGGGCCAGGGATCTAGTGTTGGGTTTGACTCTGAGTCTTTCAGAGCCATCCTTGCCCCTTGGTGCTTCAGCCATGGACAGCTTGGCTCCAGTCTTAGCTTATGATCCAGCCATGTCAGCAGCTGTTATGAGTGCCTTTCCTAGATCTGTGGAATAGGGAAGGTCCTTTCCCAGTCACCAGGCCTCAGCATCATCTTTCATGGTTGTAGATAGTATTTCATTCTGTTTGGGGATTGGTGTATCACACTGTATGTTAAATCTTTCCTGATTCTCTCACTTACTTGGGTCTTGAGTATCTCACCCCCTTGTTCAGGGAAAGTCTGCGCCTTAAGGTCTTGAGTAGCCCCAGACCTGGGTCTTTCTCAAAGCTACCTTGTTTCTGTCAGTGCAACACAAGAAGCATCACTGTAAAATGAGGCATTTTGATTCTCCATAAGAGTCTTTGACAGTGGACTCTGACTCTGATGAGGGGAAGGTTTTCCAACCCCCCCCCCCACAGTGAAAATGCCTATTTTGGTGACTTTCTTGAACTGATGAGGTAAAGTGGGCATTGGACCATGAAGCCCCTTTACCTGAGGAGTCAGTGTTTCTTGATATATATATATATATAAGTAAAACTACAACTATTTTCCAAGTCTGTTTTGTGATCAAGTATTATTACAACCTTCGTACCTTGTGTTATCCTTTCTACCATCATTGGTAGTTTCTATCCTTTTACTTTCTACCTCTTGGTAGTTCTGGTCCACCCTTCTTTCTTACTTTCTTTCTATTGTGTGTCTGTGTGTCTGTGTGTGTGTGTGTGTGTGTGTGTGTGTGTGTGTGTGTGTGTGTGTGTGTGTGTGTGTGTGTGTGTGTGTGTGTGTGTGTGTGTGTGTGTATCTGTGAGGTTGTTTTTTGTGACTTGTTTCTTTTTTCCTGGTCAGGATGCCAGATAAAAGTAAAGGCACTACTAGTTTCAGAAAGTGCTGTGATTGTGGAAGAAAAATGCCCAATTCTGATGGGCATATGGCTTATGTCTATTGTTTGGACACAGTACACTTGCAAGAAGATTGTGATATTTGTCAAGCTTTTAGTCACCCGGCCCTTATAGAAAGGAAAAACAAGCTTATTTTTAAAGGCCTGATTAAGACATCTTTTGAGGAGGCTTTGTTCAGTCAGCCTAGGAAATCTAAATCAGATGCGTCTTCTCCATCTTCCTCCTCTTGCTGTTCTTAAAAATTCTTCTTGGAAAGAAGAGGAGTCTTCGGTGCTGACATCTCATTCTGCTCAGGCACACAAGAAACCAAAATTTTCGGTTCCCACGCATTCAGCAGAACTGAAGCTAAGCACAAAGCAAGCTATGGTACCACCTCTGATACCTACGGTGACAATCACTTTTGCACCACAGGTTTCAGTGCCAACAGTTTCGGCACCAACCACACATGTGACAACCTCTCCCTTAGTGTTGGTCCCTTCTATGGTGCCATCAGTAACTTTGGAACCAGGACTTTTCTTCAGTGCCCAGGACTAGGAATTCTCCCTCAGTAGATCCATTTCTCTTTATTCCTCCAGGAGTCCGACTGAAGTCAACATCATGAGATTGGTGCATCAGCTCCTCGTGGCTAGGGGTCTTACAGTTTCTTCCCAGGTTTCACTTTTGTCTGGAGTTGGGACCTTCTCTCCAAGGACTCCACCAGGCATTCTTCCTCTAACCTCCTCCGAAGTGTTAGAGACCATGACTCCGATCCCCCCAGTTCCAGCTGTTCCAGTGCCAACAGCTTTTATGCCTTCACCTCTGATGTCTGCCCTGAACTCCTTGGTTCCTTCTGATCTGGAGGACTTCCAGGGTCATAGCTCTGCTGCCAGTCCTGAGGGGGATGGTTTGGTTCTAGTTTTCTCAGAGGCATCCTTGCTTCTTGGAGTCTCAGCAAGGGAGGGCTCCCACCCAATTTGGGATTCTGTGGCAGTCTTAACGTAGTGAGGTGGGACCACAGTTTCAAGGTGTTCTTTCCCAGTTCCAGGCTCCCATGCCTCTTCAGGGAAGCCTGCCTTCCAGGTCATGGAGAGGACTTTGGCCTCTGAAGGTTTGCGGCTGGTTCGTTCATTATCAAACCACTTTCCTGGGATTCCCTTTCATCCAGAGCTTCCTCCAACCTCCACACCCGGACAGCAAGCATGGAAGCTGCAGGATACCCCTGCACAGGGCCTTAACTCTTCCAAGTCTTTCACAGAGCTTCCCATTGAGGAGCTGCCCTAGAAGAGGATGTGTAAGAGGAAACACCTAGATTCCCCAGAGGAATCTGTCATGGAAGACAATGACTTCAATAACGGGGAGGGTTTCCCCCCAGTCACCCCCAGAAGATATCTGCTTTAGAAACATTCTGCAGATATTAAAACAGAGGGGTGGCTGGAAACCCAAAGACCCTTACTCAGAGGAGCCAGTGTACCTGAAATCTTTCTGTGCTCGTCCATCTACCTCTTGAGTGACCCTGCCTGCTCATGATCTTATTAAGGTGATCGCACAGCAGGCATGAAAGGGCCCTGATTCTGTAGAGCCAATCCCCAGGAGACTGGATAAAATTTTCACAGTGTCAAAGGAACATCAGTTTTGGGACAGTGGATTAGAGGTAGATGCCATGGAGGTTGTGGTAGCCACAAAGAAGGAACTTGCAGAAGAGAGTTCCACTGTTCATCCTCTAACCAAGAGTCCAGGGTGATGGACAGGTTTGGGAAGCGGGAATATGCTTCATCGACCTTTGTCTTACGGTCTTAAAATTCCATGGCACATTTTACTAGACTCCAGAGGGAGCTGATCAAGGAGCTGTCAGATATCCTTGCAAGAGCTGTCTGAAGGGGTACAGGATAAAGTAGCCTCCCAGCTGACCTTCCTGGAATCTATTTCCATTTTGTACATGAGGCTCATTGTGGACACAGCCAAAGAGATGACTAGGTCAGCAGATTCCGGCATTGCTATAAGGTGGCACGCCTGGATGCACTTGTGTCTGTGGAGCCATTTAATTCTTCGCTCATCAGTGCGTCCTTTGACAGATCATCCCTATTTGGCTCCAAAGTCAGAGAGACCTTGGCCAGGTGTGAAAAGCATGAAAAGACCCTGTCTGCAGTGGGCATATGTTTCTCTGTTCCCTACTTTAGGAACCAGAGGAGGGGAAAAATGTGGTTCAAGAAATCCCAAGAGGCTTTTCAGGACACACTTGGCAGTGGCTCCCCTTGGGGCAGAGTGGGGAACTCAAGTGGAAAATGCTGACCTCTTGGCAGAAATGGCCTGCAAAATCAGGGTTCCAGAGGTTCTTTCTCAGGGATCTCCTACCAGTGCTCCTGAAGGGAGGCCCGATTGCTTGCCTCTGGAGGCAGTCGGGGGAAGATTCTTTGCACTCCCTAGCCTGACAACAAATAACCACAGACATTTCGGTGTGAAGGATCATTTCCAGAGGATACTACATTCCCTTCATTCTCACTCCCAGAACAGGAAGAAGAATCCCTGAAGTTCCACCCAATCAGAGGGATCAGACAGTTCTGGAAATTAAAAATTGCTATAAAAGAGTCATCCAAGAAGTCCCACCAGATCACATAAGATCCGGATTTTACTCAAGGTTCTTTCTGGTGCCAAAAAAGACAAAGGACTGGAGACCAATTTTTTATCTCAGCCTTTTGAACAAGTTTGCTCAGCAGTCAAAATTCCTGATGGTCACGGCTCAATCTATTCTACCCTTCTTAGGGAAAGTCAATTGGATGTGCTATGTAAACTTTCAGGATGTGTATTACCACATAAGAATGGACAAGCACAACAGAAGGTTCCTCCACTTCTGGGTAGGAGTCAGTCCCTGTCAGTTCAGGGCTCTGCCTTTCGATCTCACCACAGCCCCCAGGGTGTTCACAAAGTGTATGGCACCAGTAGCAGCTCACTTGAGACTGCACTGGTTCTGAGTGTTTCCCTATTTAGATTGGCTCATTACCCCTCTCACCAGGCATCTACTAGAGCAAACAAGACATTTTACTTCTGCTCATCTAAGTGTCACAGTGAATAACACAAAATCCCAACTAAATCCAAATCAAGAATTGGACTTTATAGGAGCTCACCTGAATACCACCTCTTGTATAGCTTTCCTTCCTCTTCACAGATTGCAGAAGATAAGGTCCCAGGTAGAACCTGTTCGCTGCAGTGACAAGGTACCTGTTCTATTAGTGTATAAACTCTAGGATCCATGGCAGCGACTATCATGCTGGTCCCACTAGCAAGATTTCACATGAGACTTCTGCAGTAGCTTCTGTCCTCCCAGTGATCCATTCTCACTCATCCCTAGACACATCTCATCTGGATCACCAGCCACTGCAAGAAAGACTTATCCTGATGGATGAAATCAGAGGAGATTCTCATAGGCCGACCCTTTGTTTCACCCTAGCCCAGTAACCATGAATGCCTCCCAGATGGGGTGAGAGGGCATTATCTGGGCAGAGCAGTCCAAGGCACTTGGTGCCCAACAGAGGTTGATTTTCATATCAGTGTTCTGGAGTTGAGGACAGTACTTTTAGCATTGCAAGCCTTTCAAGCTGCCCTCCCTCTTGGAACAATTGTGATTCAATCAGACAGTATGTCAGTTGTCTGGTACATCAGCAAACAGGGAAGGAACCAGGTCTTACCGACTGCTTTGAAAAGGTCTCAGAGTGTGGCAATGGGTGATCTCTTCAATCTGTTTTCTTATAGCAGTGCACACCTTGGGGAGTCAAAATGCAATAGCAGACAAGCTGAGCAGATGCATGCTCCTGCCTCATGAGTGGTCTCTCAATCCCAGAGTGGCAAAGGAGATTTTCCGTCAATAGGGCCAGTCTTGCTGTGATCTGCCTGCATCACCCCTGAACAACAAATGCAGTAGTTACTTCACCCTAACTCCTGATCAGTGAGAGTCTCCAAGAGACACTGTCCTTCATGAATGGCCCTCAGGACTGCTCTGTGCCTTTCCCCCCATTCTACTAATACCTCACTTCTTGAAGAAAGCCATGAGGTTGAAGAGGAAGGTGACCCTCATTGCTCCCTTCTTGCCTCAACAAGTCTGGTTACCCTTTATTTGGCCTTATCTAATTCACCATCCATAGACTCTGGACTCAGATCCAGACCTCCTGTCCCATCCTCAGGGATTAGTTCACCCCAGTCTGCAAAACCTCAAGCTTATAGCTTGGTTTCTCCAATTCCATTGATCACCAAGCAAAATAACTATCCTCTCCAGTCCAAAAAATTTTGTTGGCTTCCCATAAACCTTCCCCCAGGAAACTTTACCACAGTAAGTGGAAAAGATTTTCTATTTGGGCATGCAATAATGGCACTGACCCCTTCTCTGCTCCGATTGAAAAGTTGTTGGAAATTTTAGCTACACTTTTCGAACAGGGAGCTTTTTCTTCTACTATTAAAGTCCAACTAGTTGCTATCTCCAACTTCCATGATGAGTTTGAAGAGCATTCATTAATCTCACACAGATTGCGTAAAGTTTTTATGAAAAGCACCTTGAGGTTAAAACCACCTTATAAGGATCCTGTCTTTCTTTGGGATCTTAACATGGTTCTACAGTCTTTGGTTCATTCACCTTTTGAGCCGGTGGCTATTTGTGACTTGAGGTTCCTTTCATGGAAAACCAGATTTGCTAGTAGCTGTTACGTCTGTCAGAAGAATTTCAGAGATTTAAGCATCAACTTCAAAACCTCCATATTTGATTTTTCATAATGACAGTGTTTCATTAAGAACCAACCCATCCTTTCTTCCTGAAGTATCGGAAACTAGCATTAATCAGTCTATTGATTTACCAGTCTTCTTCCCTAAGTTTTCTAACAATTACCAGCATCAGTGAGACCACATTCTACAAAGCAATAGCCACGTCTGCTGTTTCTCACTCAAATGCTTCCATGGATGAAATTTGTACAGCAGCAACTTGGACTGCTCCACATATCTGTATCACTCATTGCAAATTGGATCTGGTCTACAGGGGAAGAGCGTCTTTTGGCTCTATGGTGCTCAGGAATATCCTTCCATAAGGCCCCCCCAAGATACAAGGTAGCTGAGGACTCTGATCCATATGTCAAGGATAAATGAAGATTGACAACATCAGATAAAGAAGTTATGTACTTACCATAATGTTTTATCTGTGTTGTCAATCTTCTTTTATCCTTGACACCCCACTCTCCTTCCCCCTCCTACAGACTCCTGGGAGGATTGGACTCTAGTCCTGGTTATCTTTTATTACTTATATGATATTGGGCATAGCTTCTTCAATTGAAATAGAGATATTTTTCTTGTCTTCCATTATAGCTGCAAATTTGATCTGAGGTAAAGTAGACAGGGGCATTCTAGGTAGGGACTTAGCTTGAAAGTTTTTGGTTTTCCTGAGCTGTTTATAATGGCCTAGTGGGTTCTGAAAGTCGGAACAGAATTCCATATGTCAAAGAAAAATGAAGATGGACAACACAGATGGAACATTATAGTAAGTACATAACTTATTTTTCTAGTTGTTATTACATCAGCTAGATGAGTATCCAAACTCCAGACTTTCTATTCCAAGCCTCCTTACCTGATTTTCCACAAAGACAGGGTTTCCTTATGGACCAACCTGTCTTTTTTGCTTATGGTAGCTTCTGAGTCTATTATCAACCAGGTGATTAACCTCCAAGTTTTCTTTTGAAATGTCTCAAATGAGAGAGAGTGCATGCTCCATCTTTTCAATGTATATAGACAACTTCGATTTTATTTCCATCGGACCAAAGATTTCTAGAAGACTGACCGATTATTTGTAATTTTCTCACATAACATATTGGGCATGCCAGTTTCTAAAATTGCCTTTGTCAAGTGGTTAACTAATTGCATATCTTTTGACTATAGTAAAAGTGGGTTATCCTTTCCCAAGCCACCTAGAGCTCACTCCACAAGGTTTATGGCTGTATCCTCAGCTTTTTGGTTAAGAACGTCCATAGATGATGTTTGTGCAGCTGCCACTTTGTCAGTTACTCATCCTTTTATTGCTCATTACAAATTGGATTTAATTTCTAGGAAAAAAGCTGCCTTTGGCTTCACAGTACTCTGAAACATTCTTCCATGAGGACCACCCAAGGTTTATCTAGCTGGGGACTCTGTTCCATCAGTTGAGGAATGAATGAAAATGACAGCATCAGATAAAAAAGTTATTTACTCACCATAACGTTCCATCTGTATTGTCCATTTTCATCTTCCTCAACTTCCTGCCCACCTAACCCCCTCCCTTTTGCTCCTGGAGAGACCTAAGAGATACTAGTTTGGGAACTATTGTTACTTGTTTGAGCCCCAGTTCTATTCTTTGATTCTGTACCTTTTTAAGTTTCCTTAAGGTATTATCCTTTGTCTGCTGTGGGCAACAAACTTGATCCGAGGTATGTTAGTCTGGTGGGGAATTATGGGTAAAGGGAGGAGCTGTAGAGTTTGGATCTGGGGATCAAGAAGCAGCTGAGTCAGATCCGAGACCCATCACTTGTTGAAGAATTCAAATGGATAATACTGATGTAACATTATGGTGAGTACAGAACTGTTTATGTGATGTTATCATTTTCATTGATTCCTCAACAAATTGGTCTAGGATCTGACTTCAGATTCAGCTTGGCCACATTTCTTTCAGTCTCTTGGATCTGACTCTCAATCTTCTGCCTTTACCCATAATGCCCCAGACCTCTGTATTACCTCAGAACTTGGTTGCCGCTTGAACACTACCGATGTGGATCACACTCTCTCAAGCTCTGGGTATATTTTATCCATTGTATTTGTGAATAAAAGTAGAATTGTTTCTATTTTATTTATTAATATAATTCCTCCTATCCCCAATTTTCCAGTATTTTTCTTCTTTTGTGCAAGAGTTTTCAAACTCCTTTTCATTCTTCCTACCTGTTTCTGTTGGGTACTGTTAAGTCGTACATTACATTAAGAATGAAGACAGATGCAGTTCTTTCTCTCTTTCAGTGTCTTTTATTAACTACAGTACACACGTGCGGGAGCCTCATGGAAAGCACCAGGGAGACTCCCAGAACAAAGGAATAAACAAGCTTATATAATGGTGATATTGCTGACAGTACAAAATATAAAACTGAACCAATTAGATCATTATACAGGGCAATTAACCAATCAAAGGTTTACCCGTAAACATAAGATGTTATGTGATCCTATCTCGCCTACATTCTGACTGATGGGTTCGGAGCCGATCCCTCGGCTCCGACTCGGCACGCTTATGCTATAGAGCGAGGCCTCTAATTGGCTGAGCTATCTTTATCCCAGGATGCACCACCACTAATCCCCCAGATCTTGTTGGCCGCTTACAGAGCTTGGACGTGGTCTCAACATTGGCTGGGCTAAGTACTATATATATATATAGTCTTTCCTGTCAGTATTTCTTTCACTTAAAACCAAAAGCTGTTTTAACGGATATTTTTTGTGTACGAGTGTGTTTCTGCAAGTTTTGATTGAATTTTAGTAATTTTTCCTGTCAGAGAAGGTTCCGTTTGAGTTAGAGGGGCCTTCCCCTGTGGTTACTGCTTCTCAGTGGTTGTGTGTGGGTCAAGTACCCGTTTGAGTTAGAGGGTCTTGACCCTCCTTGTTTTTTTCCCTTTCTCTTTCTCTGTGTAAAAAAAAAAAAAAAAAAAAGTTTTTTCAGTTTAAAATATTCTGAGTTACTGACATACTTATTTGTACCTGTATCTTAAAGTCTACTGTTGTGGTCTGTTTTTCTCATAGTACTATGTCTAAGGAACATAAACCCTCCGGGTTTAAAAAGTGCACGAGGTGTGGGTTCAAAATGTCCATAACGGATGACCACTCCTCGTGCGTCTATTGTCTTGGCGCCAAACATCTCCAGGAATCGTGCAGTGTATGCCATGCATTTTCCTCCCGAGTCCTCCAGGAGAGGAAAAACAAATTAATCCTCAAAGGATTAATCAAGCCTTCTTTTGAGGAGGCTTTGTCTTCCTCTCCGTCTCCTTCAAAAGAAGCGCCGGCTCCGACCAGTCAGTCGGATCCGACGGCTAAGAAGACTAAGCAGACTTCTCCATCGGCTCCACGGACTTCGGAGCCGAGGTCAGAACGGTCTGCCTCGATGCCTCCAGCCTCGACCCCTCTGGTTTCGGAGCCGAGGTCTGGGGCATTGAGAGGCGGATCACCCTCATCGGCTCCACTGATATTGGAGCCGATAAGGGTCATCGGCTCAGACACTTCCCCCTCAGAGCCGAAGTCCTTATCGGCACCGAGGGAATTTCTTTGAAGGTTTCCTCGGAGCCGATAATTGTCGAGTCCTTTCGGAGCCGGTCCCCGAGCCCTTCGGAGCCGATGGAGAAATCGGTTCGGGCCCGATCGGTATCCTCGAGATCTTCCAGGATGTCTGATTCGGACATCGACAGGGTGCTCCTTCGACTCTTCCAGTCTCCGGTGTTCCAAAAGATGGTTTCGGCTCCAGCCCATTTGGCTTCAGAGCCGATGGTCCACTCCCTTACTGTACTTCCTCCTCCAACAGCTTCGGCACCGTTGGAGCAGGTGTTGGTGAAACCAGTGGAGATGTTAGGGTCAAGCCCGACCATTGCTCCAACTCCGGCTCTTGGGTCGGAGTTCAGTGCACGGACTTCTTCCTTCGGCCCTGGGGGGGAGGCTTCAGGATTGATACCTTCGGTCCCAAGTCTCCCTCTTGGTGCGTCGGCGGCGGGAGTACCGTCCACTGTCGTGGCCACGGAGGGGGGACCTTCCCAGGATTCTGGTGGTCCTGCCTTCAGGGCTATGAGGAGTGCGCTAGCCAAATCTTCATTGGCTACCTCCACAGTTTCCCCAGCTCCTTCCCTACATTTGGAGACTGGGTCATTGGCAGTCTCCCTGTCCGCAGACAGCGGAGCCCCTGGGCCTCAGGTTACCCCCGCTGGGGTTTCTCCCCCTCCTGGAGGTCCTTCTGAAGCTTCTTCAGAAGAACCTCCCAGGAAGAAAACGTGCAAGAGGAAGCACGTTGACTCCCCTGACGAGTCTTTGACATCTGACACCGATCTCGATGATGCAGAGGGGTCCCCCAAGTCGTCCTCGGATGATGTCTCCTTTGCAGACATCCTGGAAGCCCTAAAACAATGAGGCGGCTGGCAGTCCAAACCTCCCTCTGCTGATGAGTCGGTGTTCCTGAAGGCCTTCGGGGTTCAGCCCTCCGCCTCCTGGGTGTCTCCGCCCTTCGACGAGCTCTTGGATTTGATCTGTCAAAGGGCATGGGAACACCCAGACTCTGTGGAACCGGTGCCCGCTCGTCCAAACAAATTTCTTTCGGCGCCCCCAGATAGAGAGTTCCTTACAAAAGGTGTGGCTGTGGATGCTATGGTGGTGGCATCTGCTACCCAGCAAGATGTAGCAGAGGCTTCTACGTCCGCCCATCCTCCTAATAAGGAGTCTAGGAGCATGGATCGTTACGGCAAGCGCACCCTTAGTTCAGCGGCCTTTACTCTGAGGTCTTTGAACTATCTGACGCACTTTACGAGATTCCAGAGGGATCTGATTAAGGAGCTATCCGATACCCTCTTAGGTAACCTGCCTGAGGAGCTGGCCCAGACGGTTGGATCTCAGCTGGCTACAATGTCGTCCATTTCGAACTCGTCCATGAGGCTCATTTCAGATGCGGCCGAAGGCGAGTAGAGCGGCAGTACAGGCATTGCTCTACGGAGACAAGCCTGGCTCCGCCTGTGTCATTTCTCAAGGAGGCCTTCAAGTCTTCATTCACCGCCCCTTTGATGGGTCCTCCTGTTTGGGCCCAAGGTGAAAGACACACTTACCCGCTGTGAACAGGAGGGTAAGACTCTGACTGCCGTGGGGCACGATTTTCCACTCCCTTCGGCCTTATCCCAAGGCTAAAGAGGAGGGAAGATGTGGTTCCGTAGATCGCAGAAGTCTTACCCCTCTCAGCAGGAAGGTTCCCCCTCCAGAGGCAGAGGAGGGGGAAATTCATCAGGAAGACGCCGTCCCAGAGGCAGCAGAGGCCCCCGCAACACTGGAGACCGCGAGTCCTTTCGTGGCTATTCAGCTTTTCATAGTCCCTGAGGGATTGCCCGACTGTGCTGCTCCGGAGCCAGTCGGGGGTCGTTTTTCGAAGCACCTGAAGGCCTGGGAAGGGATCACTCAGGACCGATGGGTGCTTCGAATTATCGCCGGAGGTTACTCCATCCCATTCTGCTGTCCCCCCCCTCAGTCCAAAAGAATCCCGGACCCGCCACCCAGTCAACGGGATACCGCAGCCTTAGAAATTTCAAAACTGCTGCAAAAAGGAGTCATCCAACCGGTCCCCGCAGACCAGATCGGATTAGGGACTTACTCAAGATTCTTTTTGGTGCCAAAAAAGACCGGGGACTTGAGGCCCATTTTGGACCTAAGCAACCTAAACCGTTCAGTCAAGAAGTCCAAGTTCCGAATGGTCACCTTACAAACCATTCTCCCATTGTTGGAGAAAGGTGTTTGGATGTGCTCCATAGACCTCAAGGACGCATATTACCATATCAAAATACATCAAACGTCCAGGAGGCACTTGTGCTTCAGCCTAGGAGGCAGTCATTTTCAGTTCCGTGCGCTGCCCTTTGGTCTCACCACAGCCCCCAGGGTGTTCACCAAATGCTTGGCAGTAGTGACTGCTCACTTGAGGAGTCTAGGATTCCAGGTGTTTCCATCTAGACGACTGGCTTCTAACTGCCACCTCCAAGCATCTACTTCTACGGAGCCTGCAAGCCACAACATCACTGGGCAATTCCCTCGAATCACCTTCAATTGGCCAAAGTCTGTGTTACGGCCATCTCAAAGAATAAGATTCATAGGGGTAGAGATAGATTCAAACCAGATGCGAGTCTATCTACCTGCAGACAGAATTCAGACCATACAAAATCAGGTTCGAGCCTTACTCCCCAGGTCCAAAGCCCCAGCCAGAATGGTCCTGCAGCTATTGGGATCGATGTCTGCCACAGTTCTGCTAGTTCCCTTGGCAAGGTTACACATGAGAATCCTCCAGTGGCTTCTTTCAACTCAGTGGTCCTTTCAGGAACTCCCTCTCAATCATCTAATATGGATCACAGAATCTTGCAGACGGGACCTTCGCTGGTGGCTAGTGTCCTCCAATTTGGATCAGGGACGACCCTTTGTTCTTCCCCCTCCGGCGGACACTTTGACCACGGACGCCTCCCAGACGGGGGGGGGGGGGCATTCCCTGGGCAGGTCAGTCCAGGGCAAATGGCATCCGGAGGAGACCCCTCTCCACATCAACATTCTAGAAATGAGGGCAGTACTCCTGTCCCTTCAAGCCCTTCACGATTACCTCCCTCAGGGCGTAATTGCTATTCACTCAGACAACATGTCAGTTGTCTGGTACCTGAACAAACAGGGAGGGACCAGATCCTATCCTCTTTGCAGAGAAGTGATGAGAGTCTGGGAATGGGCAGTCTCGACCAAACGCTTCCTAGTGGCTACTCACATACCGGGCAAATCCAATGTCATAGCCGACAGGTTGAGCAGAACCATCCTCTCTCCTCACGAATGGTCTCTGAATATGACTACGACAAGGCAGATTTTCAGCGAATGGGGAGTTCCGTGCTGCACCTCTTTGCGACTCCTCTGAATGCGAAGTGCAAAGATTTTTCTCCCTAACCCGGCTCCGGGGAAGAGCCCTATGGACGTGTTAGTCCATCCTTGGCCCACCGGCCTGCTTTATGCCTTCCCTCCAGTTCCTCTCCTACCCAGGGTAAGTCAAAAGGCATCTCTCTTAGGGAGCAAGATGATCTTAATTGCTCCTTATTGGCCTCGTCAAGTCTGGTTTCCCTATCTTCGGAAACATGCTCTGGAAGGTCCATGGTTCCTTGACCAGGTCCCAGACCTACTGATTCATCAGTCGGGACTACTACACCAGTCCCTACACACATTAAAATTGACGGCCTGGCTCCTCCTCTTCCGACCATAGTCAGGAGACATGCACTGGACCCAGATGTGGTGCACATATTGTCTTCAGCCCACAAGTCTGCTACGAAGAAACTGTATTCTAGCAAATGGAAAAGGTTTGCTATCTGGGCTCAACTCCGGGGCCTGGACCCCATTTCTACTCCCATGGCAGAAGTACTCAAATTCCTGACCTCTCTTTTCAACCAAGGCTCTTCTGTTTCTACCATCAAAGTACAATTGGCAGCGATTTCTAATTTTCATGAATCCATAGACCCACCTTTAATGAGCAACAGGTTGTGTAAGACCTTCTTGAAAGGTGCTGCTCTATTAAGACCTCCGATTTCTCATCCTGCACCTCCATGGGATCTCGATATAGTATTACGTGCCTTGACTTCTTTCCCCTTTGAACCGGCAGCTACCTGTGATCTGAAGTTTCTATCATGGAAGACAGCCTTTCTAGTGGCAATTACTTCAGCCAGAAGGGTTTCAGAACTTCAAGCTTTGTCAGTGAAACCCCTGTACTTGGTTTTTCATACAGACAGGGTATCCCTCAGACCAAATCCTTCTTTTGTTCCTAAAGTCTGTTCTACTTTATGCTTGCAACAGTCGTTAGAGCTCCCAGTTTTTTCCCAAAATACTCCAATAAAGCAGAGTTTATTTTCCACACACTAGATGTCCACAGGCAGTTACGTTTTTATTTGGATAGGACCAAACAATCAAGGAAGACAGATCAGTTGCTTGTGTCCTTTGCAGAAAACAAATTGGGCAACCCAGTCACGAAGGTCACTATTGCCAAATGGATCAGGGACTGTATTACTCAAGCTTATATTTATTCTAACAAAGAGCTTTCCACCTCTGTCAAGGCTCATTCTACAAGGGCTATGGCTACTTCGGTAGCATTTCATTCTAAGCTTGCTATTGGTGACATTTGTGCTGCGGCTACATGGTCTTCCCCGCACACCTTCATTTCTCACTACAAATTAGATGTGGCATCTAGAGGACAAGCTTCATTTGGTTCCACAGTGCTCAGGAGTGTTTTCCAATGAGCCACCCGGGATTTAGGCGCTAGGGACGCTGTCCCATCAGTCAGAATGTAGGCGAGATAGGATCACATAACATCTTTTAGTTATGTACTCACCATAACTTCAGATGTTTGGGATCCATCTCTACATTCTAATAACCCACCCTCCTTCCCCCTTCCTTGGAGATCAGAGGATATCAGAAGGTCCGAATCCTGTTGTTTCATCTTGAAACATCTAACAATGTTATATAAACAAGCTGTGCATGAATGCGGACAAACAAGATCTGGGGGATTAGTGGTGGTGCATCCTGGGATAAAGATAGCTCAGCCAATTAGAGGCCTCGCTCTATAGCATAAGCGTGCCGAGTCGAAGCCGAGGGATCGGCTCTGAACCCATCAGTCAGAATGTAGGCGAGATGGATCCCAAACATCTGAAGTTATGGTGAGTACATAACTAAAAGATAATTCACATCATCATATTTCCAGGCAAGAAGAGAGAATCGGATAGACTTCCATAAAAGGCACATTTCCTGCTTTCAGGCAGACTCTTGTTTGTTCAGTATTTTTCCATTATTCACAGTTCAGAGTTCACAGTACTCAGTACATCTCAGTTTATACAAACTGTCACATACTCAATTCCCTTGAAACACATGCTTTGGCTGTTCATATTCGACAATCCCCCATTTGATGCTGTGTAAGCATCATCATTTAACCTGTCATACATTTGCCACAAATCTAGCATAACCATGCTACTAGTCTTTTCATCGTTGAGAGACATTTTCATTTCATTATCTACAGTCATAGTTGCAGGCATATAAAATTTAGACACTTTCTTCACAGTTTTTGAAGACATTAATTTCAAGATTAGTGCTTTGATTAGAAACAAGACAATGAAAGCAACAATTGATAATACTGCAATTAACAAATTCAGCTTCAGCAGTCCACCTCCCCAACCTGAGAACAGGTTGGTCAACCAAGCCCATGTTGAGCTATCAGCCTCTTTGGCCTCTGAGAGTTTGGAAATTCTCTGAATCAGGTCAAGGTGACTTTCAATTTTGTGCTGATTGTCAGGAATAAACATACAGCACTCCTCCCTGGATTAAAGCACAAGTTCCTCCTTTCGCCGCTAGGGTGAAATCAAGGGCCATACGGTTTTGGAGTACTACAGCCCTCATAGCAGTCAGTTCATCGGTTACTAGTTCTAAGGCAGAAAATGTAGTATTGCTCAAAAATTTGAGCAGTTTAGATAACTTTCTCAGTTCCAAATTGATTTCACTGCTCCGTTTGATGGAATTATATCAGCCCATGATATTACATCATCACCCAAGTCCATATGGGACAGTCCTTTGGTACTAGCATGAGCTAAGTCATGATGATAGATCCATGAATCATCAACTTGGCCTACCGGATTGGCAGGCTTCTTAACCTCTCGACCGTTCCGAATTTTTCCTTCAGGTAATGTAGATACATGGATAGCTAGAACTAGGTAACCCAGGAAACAGCTGCCAGACCAGTTTCCTGATAGCCATTTATATGCTTTTCTTCCGCACACAATATAACAGTTCTCTACTTTAATGGTGATATTGATAGACTTAAAGTGATTCCCAGTATTCTGCTGCCCTTCAAACATTTTGCAGTAGGCAGTTTCTATTTTCAGGGAAAAGTTAGCTACAGAGTTTTGAACAATTCTTAATATAGGTGAGAAATCTGTCACACAACCCCATGCAGTGCAGTTATATACCACTGTTTTGTTGCAATGGCTCTACCCTACTCTGTTTTTATCAAGTTTTTGAAAACACGCAGTTCCATTTTGATGGACAGACAAGCTAATGGATCTGAGCTCTTAGCTCCTCCCTTCACCCATAATCCCCTGCTAACCCTCCATGACTCCAGATCTAGTTTGCCGCGCTTGTGGATGGCTGGATCCTTTTGAGCTCGTTAGCTAAGTGAAATATTTTACTATTTCTATTTGTAATTTCTGTCAGAAATTTCTTCCTTACTTTAAATTAGTCAAGTAAAAGTGTGTAAGTGTTAGGCTCCTTATTTTTTGATCTTTAATTAGTTACCCTCCCTTCGCTGGTCGTTAGTGTGTGAGTGTGTGGTGCATTTCTTTTGGGGCCTGTGTGTGTAATTGTTTTTTTCCTTTTCTTTTCAAAAAAAAAAAAAAAAAAGGAATGGCTGAGGCCCCAAAAGCCATATTTTCCAAATGTACCGAGTGTGGCCATAAGCTCTCCCCGGCTGATGGCCACACTTGGTGCGTTCAGTGCCTTGGGGTTGAACACCTTACCTCGGGCTGTACCATCTGTGCAGTGTTCAACCCCAGGGCACTGAAAGAGCGAAGGTCGAAGCTGGTCCTGGCGGGACTTTTACCCCCGGACTCGGCTTCGGCCTCCGCTACCTCTGCTGCTCCCGTGGCTCCACCACAGCCTGTGGTCGCTGCCACTCCTGGCCCCCTGCCTCCGTCCGGGACTCAAACTCCCGCTAAAGTGTCGGAGGACAGGGAGGCCAGGAGGGAGAAACGGAGGGAGAAGCACCACAAGCGGTGGCCCCACCAGCTAAGCGGGCTTCTCCCTCCACTGCTTCTAGGTCTCCTCCTCCTCGGCTCCGATCCCCTTGTTTCTCCCCGGGACCCGAGGAGGAGGAGACCTGATCTCCGTCGAGGTCATTGAGGCGGCATTCCAGGCCTGCCTCGGTGGCCTCTTTGCGATCTACTTTCAGTTTATCCGATGCAGACTTGGACCGGATGATGCAAAGATTCATCCAGGCCCAGCTGCAGATGGGAGTGCTCTTGCCTCCCCCCCCTCAGGGGGGGAGCCCGACACCTTTTTTCCACCCAATTGCTCCTTCTCCAACCCGCTATCTGGGTTCGGAGCATTAGGAGCCGAGCAGCGTTGGAGCCGGGGGTGGGTCGGCACCGACAGTACTTGGTACTTCAGATCTGACCCTGCCCTCGAGCCTGTCGGATCCGACCTCTCGGAGCCGTAGTCCGAGCTTCGGATCCGGGGGATTCAGTGTGCCTTCGGCTCCATCCAGGTTGGAGCACACTGGTCCCTCGGATCCGACTGCCTCGGCGCCGGCTCCGATCCCTTCATCGGATCCGAGTGGGAGACGACTTTTGGATCCATTAGAGAGTGGCTCTCCCTCGGCCTTCGATGTTGTGGAGAGGGCTCTGTTGAGAGCATCCAGACCCCTGATCCTTGCATCGGCTCCTTCCTGCACTCCCTGTCTGCTGGGCCAGGCTTCCATCACCCGGCCAAAGGGACAGTCTGCTTTGATGTCACAGATGGTTCCATTGGAACAAGATGTTGCTGGCGAGGCCTCCTCGGACAGTCCCCCCGAGGAAGCTCCCTGCAAGCATAAGTGCAAAAGGAGGCACGTGGACTCCCCTGAGTCCTTAACCGAGGACACGGACTTGGAGGAAGGGGAAGGCTCCCCAAGATTGCCCCCTGAGGATGTCTCCTTTGGAGATATCATGGAGATGCTGAGAATCAGAGGTGGGTGGTCTGCCCCCAAGTCTTCCTCTGATGAGTCCATGTTTCTGGAGGCATTCGAGGCAGGCCCGTCTACCTCTTTGGTGTCCCCTCCAGCCGACCCCCTGGTGGACCTCATTACCACCAAGGCATGGAAGGATCCAGACACCGTGGAGCCAATACCGAAGCACCCGGATAGGATTCTTAGCCCCCCCCCAGACCGATCACATTGGATTAAGGGGCCCCCCATAGATGCCATGTTGACGGCGGCAGCCACAAAGAGGGAATTGGCTCAGGAGATCCCCTCAGTCCGAGCAAAGAGTCCCGTTTGATGGACCACTTAGGGAAGCGAGTCTTTAGTTCAGCGACCTTCTCGGTAAGGTCTCTGAACTATATGGCACATGTCATCAGGATGCAGCGGGATCTTATCAAAGAATACGCTGCATCCCCCCCAAGTCCATGTCGGAGGATGACAAACAATTGTACTCCACCCTAATGGCCTCTCTGAGATCGATTTCAAACACCTCTATGCGGCTATTGTCCCATGCCACAGAGGGAGCCACTAGGGCTAGCAGAGCAGGCCTAGTCATGAGACGTCAGGCCTGGCGCCATCATTGCGATTTTACGGAGCCATTTAAAGCATCCTTCGCGAATGCCCCTTTTGATGGTTCTGCCCTATTTGGCAAAACAGTGTGCGAGACACTTGTCCAGAGCGAGAAGGACGGAAAGATGTTGTCTGCCATTGGAGTCCGCTTCTCTGCTCCCCAGCGGTCCTTTTCAAGGAACCAAAAGGGTCAGAAGAAGATGTGGTTCCGAAAATCACAACATTCCCAACCAGCTCCGGACAACCAGTCCTACCGTGGCAGAGGTGGACAGGGAGGACGCCGCCCCAGGGGCAGAGGGGCTCCAAGAAACTTTGGGTCCAGAGAACCTTTCTCTGAGCGGCCCGTGCAGCAGCCCTGAGGGGTTGCCTGGCTGCTCCACTCTGGAGGCAGTCGGGGGGCGCATTTCGGAACACCTAGCGGCATGGGAGTCCGTCACAACAGACCACTGGGTGCTTCACATCATATCCAGAGGGTACAAAATACCAATACTCCATGTCCCCAAATCCAAGATCCTCCCCGATGTACCACCCAATCAGAGGGAGGCCGCAGCTGTAGAAATTCAGCAGCTGCTAAGAAAAAGAGCCATCCAGCCCATCCCCCAAGACCAGCTCGGATTAGGGTTCTACTCCAGGTTCTTTTTGGTGCCAAAAAAGACGGGGGACTTGAGACCTACCTAGACCTTTCCCGCTTGAACCTGTCAGTAACCAAGGAAAAATTTTGGATGGTCACTCTTCAGTCTATCCTCCCCCTTTTGAGGGAAAATGATTGGATGTGCTCTATAGACCTCAAGGATGCGTACTACCACATTTTAATGGACAAATGATCCAGGAGGTTCCTTTGCTTCTGGCTGGGGGCCAGTCACTACCAGTTCAGGGTCTTTCCCTTTGGCCTCACCACAGCCCCCAGGGTGTTCACCAAGGCATTAGCAGTGATTGCAGCCCACCTGAGACTCCAGGGAATACAGGTCTTTCTGTACCTGGACGACTGGCTCCTGACTGCACCAACAAGGCATCTACTTTGCTCAGCCAGAGATTTCTTTCTCCATCTAGCCCCACAGCTAGGCATTACTATCAATGTTGGCAAATCTCTACTGGCTCCAACGCAGGTCATAGAATTCATAGGTGTCAGAATAAACACCAGAGATTTGCGAGCCTTCCTAACTTCCGAGAGAATCCGGAACTTACAACTTCATGTGCGGGCTATCCTCCATTCAAAGGCTTCACCAGTGGAATTGGTCCTGAGGGCACTAGGCTCCATGGCAGCAGCGATTACGCTCCTTCCATGTGCCCGTTTGAACATGCGGGTACTGCAATGGACTCTGCTGGTGCAATGGTCATTTCTATCCCTTCCTCTCCACCATCCCATTGCTATCAGCAAGGCTTGCAGGAGGGCGCTACTATGGTGGCTCCAAGCCTCGAACTTCCATACAGGCCGTCCCTTCTACACCTCTCCCCCTCTCGCCATGGTGACCACGGACGCTTCCCGCCTTGGGTGGGGGGGGCATTATTCAGTCAGGACAGTCCAAGGCACGTGGAACGATACAGAGACCTCCCTGCATGTCAACGTTCTGGAGATAAGAGCGGTGCTGTTGGCGTTGCAAGCACTTCAGGGCTTCCTCCCCACAGGAACGATTGCAATTCAGTCGGACAACATGTCGGTGGTCTGGTATATCAACAAACAGGGGGGAACCAGATCTTATCCTCTTTGCCGCGAAGCCATGAGAGTGTGGGAATGGGCGATCTCCACCAACCGCTTTCTGATTGCAATGCACATTCCGGGGAGGACCAACATCCTAGCGGACAAGCTCAGCTGCACCCTTCTTACCCCATACGAGTGGTATCTCAATCCTCTAGTAGCGAAGCAGATATTCGCGACATGGGGGTGACCCGGCTGCCATCTTTTTGCATCTCCATCAAACACGAAATGCGACAATTTCTTCGCTCTAATCCCCCCTCCAGGGGAAACTCCAAGAGACGCTCTGGTGTATGCTTGGCCACCCGGTCTACTCTATGCCTATCCTCCTCTACCACTAATGATACAACTCTTACAGAAAGCCTCACGGTTGGGGAGCAAGATGATTCTCATTGCCCCATTCTGGCCTCGGCAAATTTGGTTCCCTTACCTGTGGTCTCACCTTGTGAATCACCCTTGGAGTCTAGATCCCATTCCGGATCTCATCTCCCATCCTTTGAACTTACCAACTCCAAACCTGGACAATCTGAAACTGACAGCTTGGTTGCTCCAGTTCCACTCCTAGTTAGGACTCCTGGTATCTCTTCACCAGTCAAAGCCATCCTTGTGGCAGCGCATAAGCCCTCCACCAGGAAAGTGTACCACAGTAAATGGAAACGTTTTTCCATCTGGGTGGAGCATCACGATCTAGATCCCTTTACGGCTCCTCTTCCATCCATATTAGACTTCCTAACTGAACTCTTTCAGGAAGGTGTTAGTTGTTCAACTGTCAAAGTGCAATTGGCAGCCATATCACATTACCATGTGGGTCATGATACAGGGCCCTTGATTTCGGCCAAATCGTGTAAAACCTTTCTCAAGGGCACCTTTTTACTTAGACCCCCTGTAAAGGAAGCCGTACCTCCCTGGGATCTTACATTAGTTCTTCAAGCCTTGACTGCTCCACCCTTTGAACCCGCTGCTTCAGTAGATGTCAAATTCTTGTCATGGAAAACAGCATTCCTTGTAGCCATCACTTCAGTGAAAAGAGTGTCGGAGCTTCAAGCTCTCTCTGTGAAGCCTCCTTACCTGATCTTTCACCCAGATAGAGTGTACCTCAGGATCAATCCCTCCTTTCTTCCCAAGATAGCATCAGAAACCAACATAAATCAATCCATAAATTTGCCGGTTTTCTTCCCTAAATATCAGAATAAGGGAGAGTACAAGCTGCACTCATTAGATGTTCATAGGCAGCTTTGCTTTTATACTCATAGGACAGCTGGCCATAGACAATCCGACCAGCTGTTCATTTCCTTTGCCAAATTTAACTTGGGGAAAGCTATCTCTAAAGTATCTTTATCTCGCTGGATTTCCCAATGTATCCTACTGGCGTATCAAGCCTCGGGTAGACCCGCACCAGAAGGAGTTCATGCTCATTCCACCCGCTCCATTTCTACCTCTTCGGCCTTCAAGTCTAGAGCTCCATTGGATGATATTTGTTCTGCAGCCACTTGGGCTTCATCTCATACCTTTATTAACCACTACAAGCTAGACGTACTTTCTAGAGGGAGAGCATCCTTTGGCTCTGAGGTGCTTCGTAATATCCTTCCATGTTGGCCACCCAAGGTGCAGGTAGCTGTGGACTCTGTCCCACAGGTTGCTGACAAATGAACATCCTACTTCAGATTTAGAAGTTATGTACTCACCATAACGTTCCATCTGAGTAGGTAGTTCATTTGTCTGCAACCATCCCCCCCCTCCTTCCCCCTAACTTTTTCGGATCTACTAGTTGTTAGATATCCTTTGTTGGATATATATTGGGGCAAACTCGATCTGAGGTCATGGAGGGTTAGCAGGGGATTATGGGTGAAGGGAGGAGCTAGGAGCTCAGATCCATTAGCTTGAAACAAGTTGCCGGCTCAGATCCGATATCGGATCCGTAACCCACAGGTTGCAGACAAATAAACTACCTACTCAGATGTAACGTTATGGTGAGTACATAACTTCTAATTTCAGTTGAATTGTATTGGAATGGAGAAATGTTCCTATTGGAGAAATGTCAGACATTATCAGGTGCAGGGACAGTATGGCTTCGAGTACGGGAAGCGATAGGTGGAGAATCTGGAGTTGTGAAAGATAGAAGTGTTTGATCTTCGGAAGGGACGACTTTCTTAACGTGTGATATATGAATCCAGGTTGGTGAGCCTTGTAATTGTACTGCTGAAGAGGTTGTCAATAGAATCATGTAAGGCCCCTTCCAATGAGGTTGCAGTGCTGCTTTTCTGGAGAAAGACTTGACGTACACTCAATCACCTGGTTGTAGTTCAGAAGACGTGAAAGTATCAGGATTATGTTGTACCGCTGCTACTTGGCAGTGATAACACTGTAAGAAAAAAAACAAGAGAAGTGTAGTATACAATAACTTCATGATCAAACACATCGTACTCAGAAAAGGGTGGTGGTGGAGTCATGGGCATGTGCATAGGATGGCCCATTAGAATTTCATGAGGAGAAAGACCTTTAGTAGGATGTACTTGAGCTCTCATAGAGAGCAAAGCTAGTGGTAAGGCCTGTACCCAAGTGAGGCCTGTTTCAGTAGTAATTTTTGCTAGTCTAGTTTTCAGTGTTTGATTCATGCATTCAATGATTCCAGATGCCTGTGGTCTATATGGGCAATAAAATTTTAGAGTGATGCCCAACATAGTACACAGTGAGTCAATTAATTGAGCTGTAAAATGTGTTCCACGATCTGAATATATATATATATATATATATATATATATATATATATATATATATAACACAAGGGTATGCTTCTAACCATCAAGAAAAAAACATCAACAACAGTTGAAACATATTTAAAATGTGCACAAAGTGGTAATTCAATAAAATCCCATTGCAAAGCATAAAATGGTCCCATTGGTTTTGGTAAGGGTTGTGCGGGAGCCATTCTGCCTTTGGAAATATTGTACTGTAAACAAATGGAGCTTGTGCTCACAAAGTGCTGTACAGAAGCAGAAAGCTTTGGGGCAAAACAGTCCTTTTGAATTTGTTTTATTAAAGCTTGTACCCCAGCATGGGCTGGCAAATGATAAGCTTTAATGAGGGAATTTAGCATGGATGGGGGGCAGACCAATCTGCCATCTGGATGTTGCCAAATTAAATCAGAGCGTTTAAAACAATTTTGAGCCAGCCATGTTTTTCTTTCTGATTCTGAAACCTCATTCTGTAAAGCTTTTAGCACTGTTTGATCAAAAGTTTTCATAGATTGTAATGGCTACAGAAAGTGACCCTGAACAGTTTGTGAGAAAGCAGCCTGTTTAGCAGCCCAGTCAGCAAAATTATTGCCCTTACTTTCAAAAGTGTCATTGGATTGATGGGCTGCACATTTAACAACAGCAATTTCAGAAGGTAACAATAAGTCTTGTAATAAATTATTGATATAAAAATGTTTTTTAATGGGTGTTCTGGAGGATGTTAAGAACCCTCGTTCTTTCCATAATATGCCAAAATCATGAACAACACCATGGGCATAATTGGAATCAGTATAAATAGTAACAGACTTGTCTTTAGCTAGTTTACATGCATGTGATAATGCCACTAATTCTGCGGCCTGCACGGAGGCGCCTGTAGGTAATCGTGCTGATTGCAATACTTCAGTCGGTGTGCAGACTGACCAAGCAGCTTGGAATTTTCTGGAGTTTGTTCTTAAACAGGATCCATCAACAAAAAGAACTAAATCAGGATTTTGCAAAGGAGTATCAAATAAATTCAACTTAGGAGAAAGAACAGAGTTAACCACTAGCACACAATCATGTGGTTTGCCATCGTCCGAGGTTGGTATTAAAGAGGCAGGGTTTAGTGGTGGGCAGGGTTTAATTTGTAAAGCAGGATTTCCCATTAAACTTATCTCATACTTAGTAAGGCATGCATTTGAAAGATATTGTGTTTTAGTTTTCAGAAGTAAGGCTTGAACAGCATGCGGGACTGCTAGTACAGTGTCATGTCCCAGGGTTAGTGGAGCTGCCATGTCTACCAGATGGCAGCAGCTGCCACAGCCCGTTAGCAAGCTGGGTAACCAGAAGCAACCGGATCCAATTGACTGCTATAGTAAGCAATTGGTCGGTATCCTCCAGTGTGTTGCTGGGTTAAGAGACTCAGAGCAGTCTTATTTCATTCGCAACAAAAGAAAACTAAAGGTTTAGAATAGTCCAGTAACCCTAAGGCAGGAGGATTTACCAGGGCTGTTTTGATTGCCTAAAACGCCTCATCATGCTGTGACATCCAGGGTAGAGGGTCTGTAATGTCTTTTTCAAGAGTTGCAACAGAGGGGCGGTAATTTCTGAAAAATTAGACACACACTATCTGCAGTATCCTGCTAGACCAAGGAACCCTCTAAGTTGCCTCTGGGTTACAGGACGTGGTGCATTTTGAATGGAACTGATATTGGGAGTATCCGGCAAGAACCCATTTCAATAATGTGTCCCAAATACCGTACTTTATCTTGACAATATTGTAATTTTGATTTAGTTACTTTAAATCCTCATGCGGCTAAAAATTTTAACACTAAAAGAGAATCTTCCTTACAGGCATTACTGTCTAGGGAGGCTGTAAGTATATCGTCCACATATTGGACTAGAACTGAACATGACAGCAGTTATAAATATTGTAATTGTCTATGCATTTCCCTTGAAAATAAAGTTGGGGATTCTACATACCCCTGGGGCAATCGGGTCCAAGTATACTGTTGCCCTTTGTAGGTAAAAGCAAACAAATATTGACTATCAGAATGTACTGGAGTAGAGAAAAAAGCTGATGAAATATCTATTACTGTAAAACATTTAGCTGTAGGTGGGATACAACTTAAAATAGTAGCTGGGTTTGGCACAATTGGGAAGGCAAGCATAACTGCTTTGTTAACTTCCCGTAAATCCTGTACAAATCTGTAAGCTTGTTTACCAGGTTTCTTTACTGGTAATATTGGAGTATTACACGGGCTTGTGGTGGGTACTACTATCCGTGCTGTGATAGTGCAGAAATAACAGGGACTATACCAGAGATAGCCTCAGCCGTCAGAGAGTACTGTGGTACTCATGGCAACTTTGCTCCAGGTTTTAGAGTTATTTTTACAGGGATAGCTAAAGTCAAAAATCCTACATCATTATCATGAGTTGTCCACAAGTAAGAGGGTAGGGAGTGTAAATCTTCATTTCTGTTAGAATCTGACTGAATACACATTGGTTCTAATGTGATGGTATCATCCAAGGCTGCTAAAGTAGTGTCCTGTTGGTCTGAAGGTACTTGGAGATAAACTCCATCAGCTGTGCAAAAAATGGTGGACCCCATTTTGCAAAGCAAGTCTCTTCCTAATAAATTTAAAGGCGCTGAGGGTCCTACCAAAAAGGCATGCTTATCCTGCAATGGTCCCAAAGTTATTGGGACTGGGACGGTCTCAGAATACTCAATAGGTATACCGGAGACACCTACTCCTTTAGTTACTTTATTAGAAAGTGGAATATTCATGGCCGTTCTGCTAGTTAGCATAGATTTAGTCGCTCCAGTATCAATCAAAAATGGATATGGTTTATTTTTAACCAGTAACATAACATGTGGCCCGTCTTGATCCACAGGAAGGAAGGGGTACAACTGCTGTTGTTTCTGCTCAGGGAACCTTCATTGTGGTTGCTGTCAAGGGTTTGGCGTCCAGTTAGAATTCCATTGTTGTGGTGCCTCAGTGTATGGTGCAGGTTGTTCAGCCAAATATGGCCACTCATTTTTCCAATGGCCTATCTGGTCACAATTGAAACATTCAGTCTGATTACTGGGATTCTGGGGTTGGGTCAATTGTGTACCTTGATAGTTTTGTTTATTCTGAGTAGCTGGACTGTGACCTCTACCCCTCCCTCTTCCCCACCCTCGTCCTCTACCTCGGTGACCGGGTTGGCCCAAAGCGTTACACATTTGAATTTGTGCTTGTACTAATTTTTCCTGTAAATCCTTTTTTTCTTTAGCCAAATGGTCAGATAGGTATTGTACTTGCTGAACTAACTCATGCAGGCCCAGACTAGGCCATTTCAAACATACTTCTTTTAATTTATCTCTCACTTGAGGGTGTAACCCATCCACAAAAGCAGCTGACAGCCTGCTCTGTGCTGGCCCTTCGGTGGGCTCTGGGTATCCGGAATATGCCTCAAAGGCATCAGTAAGTCGTTGTAAGTATTCATCTGTAGGTTTGTCTTCTCTCTGTATGACTGACTTAATCTTAGACCAATTTGGGGTAGGTGGCACTTTGACGATGATAGCATCAACTATTCATTGTCTGACTGCTTCAAAACTGTTTTCCCCTTGTGTGTTATGCTTTGGTATTGGAGTGGGGACATTAGCATGATCCCAGATACGTTTCATCAGATCAGCTGGAACACCATATTGGAGGACAGCTTTAACTTCTTCTATAGCAGGATTTTGTAAACATATGTGTCCAGCTAATACACATTGAAACTTTACTGGGTTATTACGAATAGGCGGAAGTGATTTAGTAATAGCTTGAAAATCAACTGCCGACCACACCCTAGGTATGACTACAGTAGCCGGTTGTTCTGCATCTCTAGCATGTGCTGGATTTGGAACCTCCCTCAGTGGAAATACTCCTGCTTCGTCTGATGAGCTCGTGCTCAAATCGGAAGTAAAGCTTTGATGAGATTTATCCGGACTAATGTAATCATCCTTGTCCTTAATCACAATTGGATATTGCTTATAATATTTACCCTTGTGTGAATATACAGTTTTCCTGTTTTTAGGTATTTTCAGCTGACTAGACCTAGGGTCAAAAAGTATTTGCACTTTTCTTTTGTGCTGTTTCTTCATCTTAGAGCGGGTTACTCTAGGGGATGATTTGCCTGTATCTATTTGGTCAGGTTGTTCTATAGCCAGGCGACTAGACAGGCCTCTTATCACCTGATCTCCCCGTCTGGGGTCAGGAATGATTTGCTCTTCCCTCCACCGGTCTTCACTCTGTATTGTAGAACTAACAGTTCCATCCTGTAGTTGTGAAGGTTGATATTGCGGTGGAGGAGCCGTAGGGGGTGGGGGGAACCATGGATTATCATCTTCAGATGATTCAGGTATCTGTAATTTATTTAATTCTTGTACCGGATATAATCCCTTAAAGGGTGGTTCTTTTAAACGTTTACCATTAGCTATATCTAGATTCGTAGTAGTTTGTCAGTTCCTTTATCTGCTCTTTTAACTTTTGTTGACTATCCTTAAGACTACTAATGACTGAATCATTTTCTCGTTCTTTAGCCTCACACATCCAATCATTAAAAGCTGCCCAGCACAACCCTGGTATTTTTCCTTTCTTTTTTAATTTTTTTCGTAAATTAGTCAGAACATTTAAAGCTACCATCTTCCAGAAAAGCAAGATCGCCGTCATCCTTAGTAAGGGCGATCCACTGATCTAAAAACATACAACTATCCCGGGACACCCGATAAAACATATAACCAGCTGGTGTACCTTTTTCTTGCTCATTATTTTTCCCGCACTCACTCCCATTTTCACTCAGTATCCCACTATCACTCGATAAGCTATACCTGTTTACCACAGGTTTAGCTAAGGCGTTATGAAAATGTCTTGTTACCCCACTCTCATACAAGAAGCTATACCTGTTTAACGCAGGTTTAGCTAAGGTGTTATGAAAACGTCTTGTTACCCCACTCTCATACAATAAACTATACCTGTTTAACACAGGTCTAGCTAAGGCGTTATAAAAACATCTTATTACCCCACTATCATTCCTCCTTTCATAGGTATGATGCCAGTATTTTCTGTATTAACCCCACTCTCATACTGCGTATTCAAAGCAGAAAAGAAATGCATGCCACTTACCTTAAAACGACTGAAGGAGAGAAATCATAACTTTGTCAGATAAAATAAAAAAAAATTTGCTCATAAAACTTTAGAAAGCAGACAGGGACAGGAAAATGAAAGAAAAAGTACAGAAACAGAAAAATCTGTTGTTGGCCCTTTTAGCAGTATTTCGTTCAGTTCTCGACTGCTGCAGCTTGCTCTTAATTCAGATCCGAGTAAACGGCACCAATTTGTTAAGTCGTACATTACTTTAAGAATGAAGACAGATACAGTTCTTTCTCTCTTTCAGTGGCTTTTATTAACTACAGTACACACGTGTGGGAGCCTCATAGAAAGCACCAGGGAGACTCCCAGAACAAAGGAATAAACAAGCTTATATACTGGTAATATTGCTGACAGTACAAAAATATAAAACTGAAGCAATTAGACCATTATACAGGGCAATTAACCAATCAAAGGTTTACCCGTAAACATAAGACAATTCACATCATCATATTTCCAGGCAGAAGAGAGAATCAGATACACTTCCATAAAAGGCACATTTCCTGCTTTCAGGCAGACTTGTTCAGTATTTTTCCATTATTCACAGTTCAGAGTTCACAGTACTCAGTACATCTCAGTTTATACAAACTGTCACATACTCAATTCCCTTGAAACACATGCTTTGGCTGTTCATATTCTACAGTACTTTTTATTACCATTGCTGGTAATGTCTTTTTTGCCCTTCTTACGCTTCTTTAGGGTAGTTATTTGAATACCATTGCTGGTGTCATACTTTTTCCTTGTGTTAAAAAAAAATTAGACTAAACTCTTTTTTTCAGACTTTTTTCCTTGTACTGCTTTTCTAAGATGGCTGCAAAGCCAACAGGCTTCAAAAACTGCACTTCCTGTGGGCATAAGATACTTAACTCTGATGCCCACAGGGAGTGTGTGTATTGTTTAGGAGCAGACCATCTTGAAACCCCTTGTCAGATCTTTGCAAGGTTTAATTCCTGGGCTTTAAGTGGCCAAGCAATAAACTGGTTTTGAAAGGATTGCTGCCTCCTGCTACACCTTCTTCAGCTTCTTTTTCAGGGGCTTAACCCCCCACGAAGAAGGCTAAGTCAGCTTCTGAGTCCAGAGAGCACAGAAGATGCTATCATATTAGGTCTCCAAAACCTGCTTCTGCCTTGGAGCTACCTGCCAGATAGTCTAAACATTTGCAGTCGACTTCTTTGGATCTGACATCGAGAACATCCAAGTCTCCTTGGCCTTGTAGTCCCCATTTCTTTTCAGAGAATGTTTCCCCTAAGCTCTGATCTCCATTTTTACAGGAAACACCTAAAAAATAATCCTATCCTCCCTCCACTTCATCGTCTTTCAGATTCTCTTGAAGTCTCTCTGAAGCAGATGAGGACAGGATGATGAGGAATATCCTCAGAGCTCAGATCCAGATGGGGGTTTTACTAGCTCTGTTTCCTATCAGATCCAGGAGCCTACAGCCAGTATCTCATACCATAATCTTTGCTTCTCCGATCCAACCAGTGATTTCGGAGCCATGGGATCTGCAACTCCCAAGAGTCGAAGTTTCTGATGCGAAGACAGCAGCATCTTTAATCCCAACTGTATCCCTGACTTGCTCAGCGCCAATTCCCCCAGAGCAGGATGAGTCTCAGAACCAAAGGAAGCTTCACCACTGGATCTGAGAGGGGGGTGTTAGACTCTGAGGCTTTCAGAGTCATTGCTTCCCCTTGGAGACTCAGCATTAGCTAGCTCAAGTCCAACTACTCCCTTGCGGCAGGGGCCCAGGCAAGGTGGGATCTTAGCAGTGAGTGGAGCTTCAGATCTGGTGTGGCTGGCAATGACTTCTTCTGGTCCTACTGCTTTTGAGGTAGTGGAGAGGGCTTTCTCTTGTCTGAGGGTCTATTCTACTCTTGTATTTTTGGATCCTATTTCTATATCTCGCTGGGATCCAACTTCTGAGCCTCATCATCCTGTCTGTCAGTGACAGGTGATTTGTATGAGCTTCCAGGCAGTTCCCGCTCAGCAACTCTCCCTATCTTCTGATACCTTTCCAGATCATCCCACTGAGGAGGTCCTCCAGAAGAGATTGTGTAAAAGGAGGCACATAGATTCTCCTCAGGAATTTTTGACCGAAGTCAAAGGGGTCCCCCAGATCTCCACCAGAAGATGTCTCCTTTGGAGACATTTTAGAAATCCTCAGCCAGAAAGGTAGAAGATCTTCCATTCCCCCTTCCCAGGAGGAGTTGGTGTTCCTAGAAGCCTTCAGGTCTGGCCCATCTGCGTTTTGGTTTATCCCTCCAGCTGATGAACTTGTAGGCTTTGTCTTGCCAGGTATGTAAGGAACCAGATACCAGGGAACCAATCTGCTATCATCCAGATAACTTTCTCGCTCCAGCCGAGGACAGGCCTCATTGTAGTAAAGGAGTTCCTGTGAAGGCCATGGTTGTGGCAGCAGCCACAAAAAAAGATGCTAGCTGAACAAAGCTCTACTGTTCATCTTTCTAATAGAGAGTATAGGGCAAAGTACAGGTATGGAAAGCATGTTTACACCTCAGTGACCTTTGGTCTGTGGTTGTTTAACTACTTGGCACATTTCAACAGATTGCAGAGAGACTTGATTCTTGAACTCTCTAAGACTACTCCTGGGTCCATGTTGGTGGAGGAACTTAAACAGCTTTCTTCACAACTGGCCACTCTTCAGTTGGTCTGCAGTGCATCCATAAGATTAATGTCATGTAGTAGAGGGTTTCTCACAGGTCATAGCCATCAGGAAACATGCTTGGATGTGCTTGTGTGACTTTGCGGAGCCCTTTAAGTCTTCTTTCATCAGTGCTCCCTTTGATGGATCTTTGTTGTTTGATCCCACAGTGAAAGAGACACTCTCCCAAGACCTTGTCTGCAGTGAAAATCCATTTTGTACCTCACAGAGATGCTTTTACAGGAATCAGTGTGCAGGGAAAAAGATGTAGTTCCAAAAGTGGCAAGGCCATTTTTAGGACTAACAAGGTGAAATTTCTCCCTGAAGTGGGGGGGGGGTTACAACAGAAGACACCACCCTCATGGCAGAGGGGGTCCACAAAACAAAGGATTTCAATATTTGTTTTCAGAGAAACCCTTTCAGTGCTCCTGATGGTTTGCTTGACTGCTATTCCCTGGAGGCAGTTGGGGTGCTTTTCTCTGCTCCCGGAAGGTGGGCATCTATTACAAAAGACACTTGGGTGCAAAAAATTATATCCAGAGGATATCCCACCATCCAGATGGAAAAGAATCTCCCTGATGTTCCACCCAATAAGAGAGAGAGTTATCAGCTATAGAAGTTCAAAAGCTGCTAGACAAAAGATTCATCCAAGAGGTCCAACCAGACCAGAGAGGCTTTGGAACTTACTCAAGATTCTTTCTAGTACCAAAGAAAGCAGGGGACCTGAAGCCCATTCTAGATCTCAGCAGTCTAAATTGATGTGAAAAGAACTCCAAGTTCTATTCCACCTCTTCTACAGAAGGATGACTGTATAGATCTCCAGGATGCATACTATCACATCAAAATGAACAGATGCTCCTGGAGATATCTGCAGTTTCAGTTGGGGGCCAATCATTACTAATTCAGAACCCCGCCCTTTGGTCTCACCACTGCCCCCAGGATGTTCACCAAATGCATAACATTGGCACCAGCTCATCTCAGTCTTTTCAGATAGAGTGTTTCCTTAGCTAGATGATCGGTTCCTCACTGCCCTAACCAGGTACCTCCTCAAAAAGGCCAGGAACTACTTACTTCAATTATATAAGTCTGTAGGGATCACAGTCGGTTATGCCAAGTCTAATCTATCAGACTCATCCTATAAAACTTTCTCAAGTTTGCAGGGACTTTCTGCTTTGGTGGAATCAGTCCAACAAAGTTTGTTAGGGCTGTCCCTTTGTGTTCCTATCCCCAGTAGCCACTGTGACAATGAACACCTCCTAATTAGAGTGGGGGGCATTTCTTGGGATGGATTGTCCAAGACTCTTGGTCCCAGAAGAGACCAGTTTGCATATCAATGTCCTAGAGATGAGGGCAGTCCTCCTAACATTATGGACTTTTCAGAACTCTCTTCCACTAGGAGCAATTGTTATCCAAATGGACAACATGTTGGTGGTTTGATACATCAGCATGGGGGGGGACCCAGTCCATTTATTAAGAAGCAGTGAGAATGTGGCAGTGGTTGATCTCCTCAAATCGCTTTCTTACAGCAATTCACGTACTGGAAAAATCCAGCCTGCTGGCTGACAAACCGAGCAAGACTATTCTAATGCCTCATGAGTAGTCTCTCAATCAAGCTGTGGCTGAGAGAATCTTTCATTGATGGGGTCATCCTTTCTTAAGTCTCTTTACCTGTTCCCTCAACAAGTTCATCAGGGTCTTTGCCCTAATCCCCACTCAGGAGAAGTCACCGATGGATGCTGTGATCCATGTTTGGCCTACCAGTCTCCTTTACTCTATCACCCCTTACCCCTTATCCCAAAATTCCTTCAGAAAGCACTCACACTGAAGGGCAAGATTATCCTCATTGCCCCCTTCTGGCCTCATCAAGTGTGGTTCCCATTACTTTGGTCTCATTTCCTTTGTCCTCCTTAGTCACTGGATCCCTCTCCAGATCTGATTACCTACCCACAGGGATGGCTCACCCAGACCATCAAGAACTCAAGTTGACTGCATGGTGTCTCTAATTCCAGTGATGGCTAACAAGCCCAGGCTTTCTTGCTCCATTTGCCACGTTTTGTTATCCAAAAAAACTCAAGTAGAAAAGTGTATAACAGTAAATGGAAGAGATTTTCCTATTGGTCTCTTCAGAAGGAATCGGATACTTTTACCGCACCTAACCCTACTGTTTTAGATTTCTTGCTTCAGTTTTTAAAGGAGCTAGTTTTTCCACCATCAGAGTTCAACTAGTAGCCATTTCCAGTTATCCTGCTGGTGATAGTGCTTTCCCTCTATCTTCTTCCAAGTTATGCAAAGCCTTCCTTAAAGGTACCTTTTTGCTTAGACCTCAGATTAAAGATCCTTCTTCACCGTGAGACCTTACCCTTTTAATGCAGAGTTTGACTCAGCATCCTTTTGAGCCATCAGCCAAGTCTGATCTCAAGTCATCCGAGAAGTCCCGCCAGACCAGAGAGGATATGATACTTACTCAAGGTTCTTTTTGGTACTAAAAAAGACGGGGGACTGGAGACTAATTTTGGATCTCAGCAGATTGAACAGATCAGTTCAGCGGAGCAAGTTCCAGATGGTCACAGTTCAGTCCGTTCTTCCATTCTTGGAAAAGGATGATTGAATGTGCTCGATAAACCTTCCGGATGTGTAATACCATATAAAGATGGACAGGCAATCCAGAAGTTATTTACGTTTCCGGCTGGGAACCGGTCACTACCTGTTCAGAGTACTGCCGCTTAGCATCACCACAGTCCCCAGAGTGTTCAACAAATGCATGGCAATATTAACAGCTCACTTAAGACATCAACGATTTTAGTGTTTCCATATTTAGACTACTGGCTTATAACCACCCCGACCAGGCATCTACTTCTAAAAGCAAAAGACATGGCTCTTTGAACATGTTCTTTGTTAATTATGAAAAGTCACACCTAGCTCCCTCTCAAGAATTGGACTTCATAGGAGTACACATAAACACAATTGAGATTGTAGCACATCTCCCATCATGATGACTGGTGACTATTACAGATCAAGTCAGAAAGTTGCTAAACAGTTCAAGGGTATCTGCTCGAACAGTACTTCAGTCCTTAGATTCTGTGGAGGCAGCAATAATACTAGTCCCACTAGCTAGATTCCACATGAAAGTCTTACAGTGACTACTCGCATTACAGTGATCTGTCTTTCACCAACCCATGTCAGCCCTGATAAGAATTGCGAACACTTGCAAGAAGGATCTTTTATGGTGGATTCAATCAGATCAGCTTATACAAGGTCGCTCCTTTGTTCCCCCTCTCCCCAATGCTGCAGTGACCAGGATAATTCCTCTCTGGGGACAGTTGCAGTTCTGTTGAACAACATGTCAGTAGTCTGGTACATCAAGCAGCAAGGGGGAACTAGGTCATACCTCTTATGTCAAGAGACACTCATTGTGTGACAGTGGGCAATCTCATCCAGCTGCTTTCTGGTGGCAGTGCACATTCCAGGAAAGTCAAACATGATAGCAGACAAATTGAGCAGATCCATTATTATGCCTCACAAGTGGGCCCTTAATCAGAAAGTGGCAGATAGCATATTTTGCAAGTGGGGCCAGCCTTGTGCAACCTTTTTGCATTCCCTCTGAACAACAAATGCAGCAGCTACTTTGCCATGATTCCTCCAAGAGGGGAGTCCCTGAGGGATTCTCTCACTCATGATCGGCCTCCCACTCTATTATATGCTTTTCCTCCAACTCTATTAAATCCCAGTTTTCTTCAGAAAGCAAACAAGTTGAAGAAAGAAGTAATCCTCATTGCCCCTTATTGGCATCATCAAATCTGGTTTCCCTCTCTTTGGCCTCACCTATGTAAGAAACCACAGATTGTGGATCCAATTCCAGATCTTCTGTCACACCCAACAGGAATGTCTCATCCGAACATTCAAAGTCTCAAGCTGACAGCTTGGTATCTCTAGTTCCATTGATAATCAAACAACCTATGCTCTCTTTGCCAGTGCATTGTATTCTATTATCCTCTCATAAGCCATCTACACAAAAGTTGTAGACCAGTAAATGAAGAAGATTCCTACATTGGTTTCAACAGAATGATGTAGACCTTTTTCAGCTCTTATCCACACTATACTAGAGTTTGTAGCACAGCTGTTTAACTAGGTGGCAGCTTATTCTACAATAACAGTGCAGCTGGCTGCAATTGCTGATTTTCACATTGGACTTGATGTCTCCTTCCTTGCTTCACATAAGCTATGCAAAGCCTTCTTGAGAGGAACTCTCTTACTCAAGCCCCCTTATAAAGATCCTTCACCACCTTGGGACTCCAATTTGGTATTAGAGAGAATTATACAGCCTCCGTTTGAACCAGTGGCAACCTATCAAATTTCTCTCATGGAAAACCAAATTCTTGGCAGCTATCATATCTGCAAGAAGAATATTTGAGAGTCAGGCCTTATCATCCCAACTGCCTTACTTGGTCTTCCACAAAGACAAAGCCACTTTACATACTAATCCATCATTCTTACCGAAGATAGTTTCAGAGAATACTATCAATCAATCCATTAATCTACCAATTTGTTTTCCCAAATTTCACCAATAAAGGTGAATATTTGTTGCATTTATTAGCTGTTCATAGACAACGACGTGTTTACCTTCATAGAACAAAGGACATAAGAAAACCAAGGTATTCCAGTGACAAGGGTAACTTTAGTTAAATGTATTATGGACTGCATATCTTATATTTACAAGAGACAAGCTGCTGAAAACTGTTCAAGCTAATTTCACTATAGCCATGGTCACCTGTTTCGTTTTTCAGTCCAAAGCATCCCTTCGATCTGATATTATCCATGTCACTGTTCCTCACTCTTGAGTCTTGGATCTGATATTAGATCTGAGTCAACAACTATTTAACAGCTTCTAGGCTCGAGCTCCTCCCACTCCCACGATCCCTTGCTGCCCTCTAACCTCTCAGATCTCAGTTGTCATGCTAAGCTCCAGACACTGATTCTTGGCTCGTGTTCCTGTGTGGGATAAGTAGTCTTCTTTCTACAATTTATTTTTAGTAATTTCTTATTTTTCTTAGTAGTGTTTAGAATAGTTATTGATAGAGTTAGTTTTAGTCCCTCCCCTCCCATTTGGTGTTAGTTTATTTTGTGTGTGTGTTGATGCCTTTTTTTTTTTCCTCCCATTTTTTTCGTCCAGTGCTAGTTCTAATGACTCTGAGTGTACTTGTGCAGTTTAGTGTAGGTCGCCGTGCCAGATAAGCCATCTGGTTTTTAAAAGGTGCTCCTCATGTGGTCAGAAAATGCCTGTTTCCGATTTGCATGATGAGTGTCTTTATTGTTTGGGCAGGGACCACCTGGAGGTTGAATGTGACATTTGGGCCGCATTCAACCCCAGGGCTTTGGTCAAGCATCAAAACAAACTACTTTTGAAAGGGTTGGCTCAAAGGGATCCCTTGGCTCAGTCCCCTGCCAAGGCTGGGCCCTCAGAGCACAAAAGGAAGGCCCCCCACTTCCCGGGTCCTCCTCTTCCAAAAAGATAAGGTGTCAGATCTTAGTGCCTCAGATTCGACCCCAGCCTCCTCTCAGTTGGATCTGAAGCCATTTGATCCTAAGACCTGTGACTCCCACTGATCTAGGTCTTCTGCTCAGAGGTCGCAGGAATCCACCCCTGGATCCAAGGCCTCCAGTTCAAAGCCTTTGGATCTGGTCAGATCCAGGCCAGCCATGGATCCGTCTTCCTCAGATTCAATACATGCGAGTTCCAAGCCCTCGGATCCTACCTTGCATCAGATCCGAGATTAGTATCGGATCCTGCCATTGTTATCAAGGATTCCCCCTCAGGTTCTGGCTTGGGGCAGTCTCCTTCTGTCTCCAAGCACAGAAGTTGTTCCTTAGAGGGGAAGGGGAATTCCTCTGGATTTTGACACCCATCCCCACCTAGGTCCTTTACCTCCTCTAGATCCTCCAGGAGTTTACTCCCTTCTGATATGGACAGAATGATGAGGTCCTTTCTTAAGGCTCAGATTGAGCTGGGGCTTCTGGTGTCCCCTGCCCATCTGGCTAGGGGGCCATCTCCTACCCCCATGTTGGCTTCTCCTTGTCTGACCAGGTTGGTTTTGGACCTTCTGGCCCTGTATTGTACAGAGAGAGAGAGAGATGAGGATTCCTTGGGACCTTTATGTCCCTACTATGTCCAAGTCCCTGACTGCTTCTGTTTGGCCCCCCACTGGGCAGGCGGAGTCCCAAGCCAGAGCAGTCCCCCCAGAATACTGGGGGGGATTTGTACCTTTTTTTTTCAAACCGGTCCCTTTCCCTTGGTGCTTCCACCCTTGACAGCTCAGGGCTGGTACTATCTGGTGTGCCAAAGGTTCTGGCCTGCTCTGGTCCTTCTCGCCAGGAGGGCATTCCTGCCAGGAGTGCGGACAAGGCACTGTCCAGCCCTTTGGCTTTCCAGGTCATAGACAAGACCTTTTCCTCCCAGACAGTTTCCTCCCCAGCCTTCCAGGGACCATCCCAGCCCAACCTTGCAGACCCCAAGCATCCTGTCCCAGGTCAGCCCTCCAGAATTAGCCTTGAGGTGGGAGGTACCTCACCTCTGGGTCCCCCTATCTTACAAATCCTCAACCAAGCCACCCCTGGGAGAGGCTCCTTGGGAGACATCATGTAAGGGGAAACACTTGGACACCCCTGCTAAGTTGCCCACCGAGGAAATGGACCTCAATGAAGGGGATGAGCCCCTCAGGTCTCTGCCCGAGGATTTCTCCTTTGGGGACATCTAGGAATTCCTTAAGGTTAAGTGTGGTTGGTCTTCCCTCCCCCCATCCTCAGAGGAGTCCATCTTTCCAAAGGCTTTCGGGATGGGACCATGTATCTCTTGATAAAGACAAAGTTGTAGACCTTATCGCTAGCATGGCATGGAAGGAACCAAATACTTTGGAGCCTCTTCCCAAATGTGCCAACAAATTGCTTAGTCCCCCTTCTGACAAGCAATTCTGGTCGAAAGGCATGCCAGTTGATTCAATAGAGGTAGCTGCCACCACCAGGTAAGAGCTGGTGGAACAGAGCACGTCAGTCCATGCCCTGAACTGTGAGTCCCAGGCAATTGACCAGGCATGGAAAGTGGGTGTTCCCTCAGCCATATTTGGGCTGCAGGTGCTTGGCTACCTGTCACATTTCACCTGACTTCAAAGGGACCTGGTCAAATACCTTAACACATGCCTTTCTGAGGTACTGCCTGCTGGGGAGCTAAGCAAGGTGTCCTGCAAACTCTTCACATTTTCTTCCCTAGCTAATTCATCAATGAGGCTGATTGCCAGCATGACGGAAGGAGTCTATCGAGCAGTCAGCACAGTCATTGCTATTCTGTGTCATGCCTGCCTGCACTTTTACAGATTTGAGGAGTCCTTAAAGGCATCTTTCACCAATGCCCCCTTCAATAGTTCTACCCTGTCTGGCCCTTTGGTCAAAGAGACTCTCACCTGCAGTGAGAAAGAGGGCAAAACTTTGTTGGCAGTGGGAATCAAGTTTTCCACCCCTCAATGCTCCTTTTTCAAGATACAGTGAGGGGGTAGGAAGATGTGGTTTTTCAAGTTGCAGTCTGCCTTACAGGATGCTCAAGATGCCCTCATCCAGAAGTTGGAGGAGAGGGTTCAATGGCAGATGCCTTCTCAGGGGCAGAGGGGGTACGCAAAATCAGGGCTCCAAGAAACCCTTCTCTGAGAAGCCTCAACAGCACTCCTGAAGCGCTGCCTGACTCTTCTGCCTGGAGGCAGTTGGGGGTTGTTTGTCTTTTCAACCTTTGGCCTGGGCAAATGTTACAAAAGATCTTTGGGTGCTTAACATCATTTCCAGAGTTTATTCTATTCCCTTTTCCCAACCTCCTCCAGGCAGGAGATACCTCCTTGATGTACCACCCCCATCAGAAGGACCTTGCTCAGGAAGAAGTGCTCCAGCTTCTTCGAAAGAGAGCCACGCAAGAGGTCCCCCCAGGCCAAAGAGAATCCAGAACTTACTCTCGCATATTTTTGGTGCCAAAGAAGATGGGGGACCTGCATCCAGTCCTGAACCTCAGCAACCTCAATCTTTCTGTCAAAAAGTCCAAGTTCTAGATGGCCACTGTCCCGTCCATCATGCCTTTGTTGCACAAGGATGATTAGATGTGCTCCTTAGATCTCCAGGACGCGTACTATCACATAAAAATAGACAGGCACTCCAGGAGACAGCTACATTTTTGAGTAGGGGCTAATCACTACCAGTTCAGGACCCTACCCTTTGGTCTCACCATAGCCCCCCAGGTACTCACCAAGTGCATGGCAGCAATCGCAACTCACCTGAGACTGCAAGGATTCCAGGTGTTTCACTTCCTTGACAGCTGACTCCTCACAACTCCCACAAAGCATCAGTTGGCCACTGCCTCTCGATACTTACTACAGCTTTTCAACCAGCTAGGCATTACAGTGAACCTCCCCAAATCCAGTCTCACTCCATCCCAAAATCTGGAGTTCATCGGGCTTCAGTTGGACACTGTGTCAGAGACTGCAGCGCAACACCTCATCAGATCTTATGATGTTAAGTTGTCTATCTCACCTTCATTCTTGCTGTTTGGGATCAGAGCTAATCCTCGGCTCCGACTCAGCCATCTTCAATAGCTCGAGAGCTGCTTACTGGCAAGAGGCTACCCCCATCCCATGATGCTTAGCAAAAGCTACCAAGATCTCATTTGCCGCTTTAGCTGCGAGGTGTGTCGTTTTCTGGCTCAGGCTTCTATATTTCAAATTTTTGTGTAGAAATATATTCTTATACTACGTAAAACTATTAGATAATTTACCTTTCTTAGCTTTATTCACTGTGCGTGTTGTTGGATACTTCGTTTTTTCATAATCCCCTTTTATTTAGAACTTGTTTAAGTAAGAGAGTTCTCCCCTGCCCTCTCCCTTCCCAAGGACAGCCATTTAACTTAGAGGCTCTCCTTTCCTTTTTTTTTGTTATCATTTTCTTAAAAAAAAAAAAAAAAAAAAAGATTTATTTATATAGTCTGGTGTACTTTGACTAGAGTAGAAATTATTTATCTGTGTTTCTTTTGTGGTGCTTGTTTGAGTTACGTCTAAGGAAGCTAAAGTATCTGGCTTTAAAAAGTGTGATTCATGCTGTCAGAAAATGTCTCTGACAGATGGGCACACTAGTTGCGTTTATTGTTTGGGCGCTGTTCACCTGCAGGACTCTTGTTCTATTTGCCATGCCTTTAGTCCAAGAGTCCTGCAGGAGTGAAAGAACAAATTGATCCTTAGGGATCTGTTAAAACCTCAGGATTCACCAGCAAAGAATTTCCAGCCAGTGAAATCCCCAAAATCCTCTAAACCGTTGGCTCCACCTTCGGAGCCGACTCCTGTACAGGAATTGCTGAGTATGTCGGTTCCGGCTGGCACAGACAAGTCAACCCTTCCGTAGGCTCCATCAGGTGTTTCGGAGCCATCTCGGAGCCATAAAAGGCTGAGGTCCCCTTCATTAGAGTCAGTTCATTCGGCTCCTCGGTCTCCATTATTCCAAAGTGAACGTGGCCACCATTCTTTACACTCCTCTCGATCTTCTAGGCTGTCGGATCATTATGTGGAGAGAATAGTAAGTAGGTTGCTTAAATCATAGGCACTAGCAAAATTATTGTCTAGCCCTCCTCAACAGGTATCGGCTCCATCCACCTCTTTTTCTGTTCCTCTTCCAACTTCATTGAGTTCGGAGCCGGAGTTCGTTGGGGTTCGAATAGTGGAACCGTCGGCTCCGATCATCATCCCTCCTTCGGTTCTGACTTCGCTCCGATTACCTCGATAGTTCCTTCGATCGAGGAATCTGGATGCTTGGGCTCCCTCATCAGCTCCGAGGGGGCAAGTGTCATCGGACCCTTGTCTGATACCACTCTCCCCCTCGGAGCGGCATCAGACAAGGGTCCGATGCCGCTCACCCCCTCAGAGCTGACGAGGGTCATTGGACCCTTGTCCAAACCTGTTCTCCCTCTCGGAGGATCGGCGCAGGTGAGCTCAGCTCCAACATCGGCCTCGGAGTCGTCCCCCTCGGCGCGGAGGAAGATTCCTATTTCTTAGGAACCTCGAGGCAGGGATGCCTTTGAGGTCATGCAGAGTGTGCTGTCCCTCGAGACAGCTCCACTACCAGCCCCACCGGCTCCGTCCCCCATAGTGTCTATGCCAACCTCTGCTCTTCCTTCAGACCCCAAACGTAGGGAACGGATGCCCCAGGACACCTCATTGGGTGTTTCCTCTTCTTCTGAGGCCTCCCCTGATCACTCAGAGGAGCCCCCTCAGAAGAAGAAGTGCAAGAGGAAGCACATTGACTCCCCTGACTCTGTCACTTCTGATACAGCCTTAGATGAATCAGAAGGGTCCCCGAGATCCCCCTGTGAAGATGTTTCCTTTTCAGACGTCCTTAAAATGCTTAGGCAGAGAGGGAACTGGACTCTCCTAGCCCTACCAAGGATGAGTCTGTATTCCTGGATGCTTTCAGTTCCCGACCCTCCACCTCCTGGGTTTCTCCTCCTTTTGACCCACTTATGTCTGTAGTGGCTTGAAAGGCTTGGTCAGCTCCAGACACAGTGAAACCATCTCCAAGGAGATCTGGTAAATTTATTACAGCTCCACAGGATAAGCAATTCCTTTCTAAAGGTGAGCCCGTTGATGCCATGGTGGTAGCAGCAGCCACCAAAAAAGAGTTAGCAGAGACCTCTTCATCTGTTCATCCCCCTAACAAGGAGTCTAGGACAATGTACAGGTACGGAAAGGGAATGTTTGCTTCAGCAACCTTCTCCATAAGGTCCCTGAACTATCTATGTCATTTTACTTGCCTTCAAAGGGATCTCCTTAAAGAGCTTGGAGATACCCTTCAAGATCCTACAGCTGAGGGAGTACAAGCCAAAGTAGCTTCCCAGTTAGTGACTTAATTCTGTAGTTAACTCCTCCATGAGGCTCATTTCCTATGCAGCTGATGGAGCGAGTAGAGCCGCGGGCACAGGTGTGGCCCTCAGGAGGCATGCTTGGATGTGGCTGTGTCACTTTGCAGAACCCTTTCGAGTGTCCTTCACCAATACCCCCTGTGATGGCTCCTTTCTCTTTGGGCTATAAGTGAAAGACACATTTACTAGGTGTGAGCAAGAAGGCAAGACTCTCTCTGCCATGGGAGTCCGTTTTTCCACTCTCTCTAGACCTTACCCCAAGGGTCAGAAGAGTGGGAAAATATGGTTCCGTAAATCTCAGGGAGCCTTGCCTGACACACATAGTGACTTTTTCTCCAGAGGCAGAGGGGGAAACAACAATAATAGATGCTGCCCTCATGGCAGAGGGGGTCCACAGAACCAGGGCAACAGAGAATCCTTCTCTGACAAGCCCTTCCAGCATCCCTGAAGGGTTGCCCGGCTGCTCACCTCTGGAGGCAGTCGGGGGGAAGACTTTCGCTGTACCCAAAAGCCTGGCAAAATTTAACAAGAGACAGATGGGTACTGTCCATTATATCCAGAGCTTACAAAATTCCCTTCTATCAATCCCCCTTACAGTCAAAGAAGGCCCTTCCAGATGTTCCACCCAATCTGAAGGAGCAAGCAGTAATAGGAGTTTCAAAACTGCTAGAAAAAAGAGCCATTTAGGAAGTCCCCGCAGACTAGCACGGATCCGGAACTTACTCAAGGTTCTTTTTGCTACCAAAAAAGACAGGGGACTGGAGACCGATTCTGGATCTCAGCAGACTAAACAAAAAAGAAAGTTTCAGATGATCACGCTACAGTCCATTCTACCCTTCCTGGTTCAGGACAATTGGATGTGCTTGATAGGTCTTCAGGACGCGTACTACCATATCAAGATGGACAGACACTCCAAGAGATTTCTTCGCTTCCGGGTGGGGGCCAGTCATTACCAGTTCAGAGCTCTGCCCTTTGGTCTTACCACAGCCCCCAGGGTGTTCACCAAATGTATGGCAGTGGTCACTTCTCACCTGAGATGTCAAGGATTCCAGGTGTTTCCATATCTAGACAACTGGCTCCTCACTGCTACCAGCAGGCATCAACTCTTACAAGTGTGGGATTATACAATCACATCTTGCACCAAACTAGGTATTACAATAAATTTTGAAAAATCTGCCTTGTTGCCCTGTCAATCTATCACTTACATAGGAGCAGAATTAAACACAAGGGAAATGTTCACGAGGTTACCACTGGAAAGAGTGTCCACAATTCGTCAACAAGTGCAAGTCCTAATGCAGAGCAAAAGGATCCAAGTCAGGTATGTCCTTCAAATTCTGGGCTCCATGGCAGCTGCGATTCTTCTACTTCCATTAGCACGTTTCCACATGAGAATTCTTCAGTGGCTTCTTTTCACACAGTGGTCTTTCCAGGAGCTACCCATGTCTCACATGATCCTGATCACGGAGGCATGCAAAAGGCACCTTTCTTGGTGGATGGTCTCCCCACTAGTGACTCAAGGCAGACCTTTCATACAGCCCCCTCCGGTAGCCATAGTGACTACAGATGCCTCCCTGATAGGGTGGGGGGGCATTATCTGGGCAGGACAGTCCAAGGCACTTGGCAACCTCACGAGTACCATCTGCACATAAATGTCCTAGAAATGAGAGCTGTGCTCCTAGTGTTGCAAGCTCTTTAAGACTCTCTTCCTTCCAGGACCATTGCAATTCAAACAGACAACATGTCAGTGGTGTGGTACATCAACAAGCAGGGCGGAACCAGGTCCTACCCCCTGTGTTGAGAAGCACTCAGACTTTGGCATTGGGTGATTTCCTCCCAACATTTTCTGACTGCGATGCACATCCCTGGGAGATCCAACGTCATAGCGGACAGGTTCAGCAGAGCTATCCTCATGCCTCACGAGTGGTCTTTGAATCAGGAAGTGGTGGATCTTATCTTCTGCAAATGGGGCAGCCTTGCTGCAATCTTTTTGCCACCCCCTTCAACAGCAAATGCAGCAACTACTTCTCCCTTCTTCCACTTCCAGGTCACATACCCAGAGACGCTTTAGTCCACGATTGGCCTCAGGGACTTCTTTATGCCTTTCTTCCATTCCCCCTGATACCAAAACTCATTCAGAAGCAAAATCATTGGTTTGCAAAATGATCCTCATTGCCCCCTACTGGCCTCGACAGATATGGTTCCCATTCCTGCACCCTTACCTTCTCGATCAGCCCTGGACTCTGGACCTGATTCCAGATCTTCTGATTCATCAATCAGGCGGGTTGCATCAATCCCTCCAAACTATCCAGCTCACAGCTTGGTTGCTCCACTACCAACCTTAGCCAGGCTTCCCAGCATTTCCCCAACAGTCCGCGAGATTATCGTTTCCTCTCATAAGTCTACAATGAGAAAAACTTACGCTAGCAAATGGAAACGTTTTTCTTGTTGGGCAGAGTCTAGGAATGTGGATCCCTTCTCAGCCCCAGTCCACGAAATTCTGGAATTCCTAGCACAACTTTTTCACTCTGGGGCCACTTCCGCTATGATTAGGGTACAATTAGCAGCCATTTCTAATTTTCATATAGGTTTGACAAATTCTAACATCATGTCTCATAAGCTCTGTAAAGCTTTTTTTAGAGGAACATCTCTTCTTAGACCTCCAGTGAGAGATCCCCCTCCTCCTTGGGACATTAATTTAGTCCTAACTTCCTTAATTCTGCCTCCTTTTGAAACAGCAGCATCCTGCTCCATCAAGTTTCTGTCTTCGAAGACACTCTTTCTGGTTGCTATCACTTCAGCTAGGTGTGTCTCAGAACTTCAAGCACTATATGTTCGCCCTCCCTACCTGGTGTTTCACAAGAACAGAGTTGCCCTGAGGACTGATCATTCATTTCTTCCTAAAGTCTGCTCAGAAAATAATTTTAATCAATTTATTGATCTCCCTGTGTTCTTCTCAAATCATAGCAACAAGCCAGAGTACAAGCTTCACCAATTAGACATTCATAGACAATTGCGTTTTTACCTACATAGAACTAAAGAAATAAGAAAGTCAGACCAATTATTCCTTTCTTATGCCGTAAACAAACAAGGTCTCCGATTCTCCAAGGTGACCTTATCCAGATGGTTGTCCCACACTATTACATTTATTTACCAGTTACGGAATAAAGAGTTACCAACTAAACAGAAAGGTCATTCTACTAGGGCATTAGCCACCTCCGTAGCCTTTCAGTCTAGGTTGCCCATGGATTCTATCTGTGCAGCTGCCATGTGGGCAAACCCTCATACCTTTATTTCTCATTACAAAGTGGATATGGTCTCCCGGAGCAGAGCTGACTGGTTCCACTGTTCTGAAGAGTCTATTCCACTGAGCCACCCAGGATGTTAGGTGCTAGAGACGCTGTTCCCAACAGCAAGAATGAAGGCGAGATAGACAACTTAACATTAAGAAGTTATGTACCTACCATAACGTTCCATGTTAGTTGTCTTCATCTCACCTTCTTTCTTGTGTCCCTCCCTCCATCCCCATCCTAGTGGATCGAGAGGAGTCCTTTTTTCACTGGCTGAGTATTCTTTTATTGTTATTCTTCTGGCTAGGTCTTCCTAACCTATTCTAGATATTAGGATGCATGGAACAACCAGTTTTTGATAACTGGTTTCTCCCATATTATGTCTGGATTAGCTATTTCAAACGAGATCTGGGTAGCTGTCACTAGGCATCATGGGATGGAGGGTAGCCTCTAGCCAGTAAACAGCTCTCGAGCTATTGAAGATGACCGAGTCAGAGCCAAGGATCAGCTCCGATCCCAAACAGCTAGAAAGAAGGTGAGATGAAGACAACTAACATGGAACGTTATGGTAGGTACATAACTTCTTATTCAATGTCTTCTCAACCTGTCTCATCCCCTGGCCCACCTTGTTCTCAGGGACTTTGGGTCCATGGTGGCGACTATCTATCTTGTGCCATTAGCCAGGTTCTACATGAGGGTTCTGCAGTGGACTTTAGCAGTTCAGTGTTCTTACCTAGTTCATCCAATGTCAGCTCTAATCCGGCTCACACCAGTGTGCAGGCATCATCTCCTTTGGTGGATCCAGTCTCCTGACCTTCTAGCAGGCAGACCATTCTCTCTTCCTTCCCCAGCACCACAGTGACCATGGATACTACCCTTTTAGGGTGGGGTGGGGCATTTTCTGGGGCAGACGGTCCAAGGCATGTGGTCTGAAGCAGAGACCAAACTGCATATCAATGTCCTAGAGATTACAGTAGTTCTCCTCATGCTGAAAACCTACCAGAACTGCCTTCCCCTGGGTACCATTGCAGTTCACATGGACAACATGGCTGTTGTGTGTTACATTAACAAGCAACGGGACACATGTTCGTATCTGCTTTGTCCCGAGTCCATGAGAGTGTGGGAATGGATGATGTCCTTGGGGTGCTTTCTCATTGCAATGTACATTCCCAGGGAGTCCAGCATGCTGGCAGACAGACTCAGCAGGGCAATTCTGAGTCCTCACGAGCTGTCCTTTAATCCTTCAGTGTTGAAAGAGATCTTTCTTTGCTGGGGTCAGCCAAGCTGCAATGTGTTTGCTTCCCTTCTTGAGCACAAATACAGCTGCTATTTCACCCTGATTCTCCCAAACGGGAAGTCCCCTAGGGATGTTCTGGTCCTCGAATGGCCCTCGGGTCTCCTTTATGCCTCCTTAGGTTCATAGGTAGTTACTAGGCTATCGGCCCTAGGGCCCATACAAGCCTAGCCAAAAAATGTACCCTGGCTTTCGCCACCCAAGAAAATTATTTTCCTGTGCCCCTGTCAAGCAGAGCCACAGAAGTGATCCCTGGGATGAATTTCCCATTTCCCATCCAATAATCAAGATTTTTCTTGAAGAGTGCTAATGAGGTGCTCTGTTTGACATAGATAGATATTGCATCTCATTCCCAGAATACTTCAGAAAGCCTGTTGCCTCAAGGCCACCTTGATCCTCATCTCCCCCTTTTAGCCTTGACAGGTATGGGTTCCCCCTTCTTCGGTCTCATTTGAAGTACCCTCTTGGGCACTAGATCCCATTCCAGATCTAATTTCCCATCCCTCTCAGCTTCCAATTCTCAAACTACAGATGCTTCATCTGATGGCATGGTTTGTCCACTTCCAGTAATCCTGAATCAGCCCAGGCTACCTTCTGCTGTTAAGAACATTATCCTGGCCTCTCAGAAGGCTTCCACTAGAAAGATTTATGCCAGTAAGTGGAAATGGTTTTCTATTTAGGCTAGGCAGTACAATCTGGATCCAGCTTCGGCCTCCATATCAGATATCTTACTCTTCTTGGTTTTGCTGTTTCAGGACTGAGCTAGCTTCTTGACTATCAAAATGCATTTGGCAGCTATTTCCAACTTCCATGCTTGCAAGGAACCAACCTTCTGCTCTCACTTGTGTAAAGCCTTTCTAAAATAGTTTTTTCTGCTCTGACCTCCTGTCAAGGATCCTTCCCCTCCTTGGGACCTTTCCTTTTTGCTGCAGTCTCTCACACAGAGTCCTTTCCATTCTGCTGCCACATGTGATATCAAATTCTTCTCATGGAAGATGACGTTTCTTGTAGACATAACTGCAGCTAAAAATTTCAGAGTTGCAGGCTCTTTCTATCAAACCGCCCTTTATGGTTTTTCATAAAGACAGAGTGGCCCTTTGAACCAACCCTATGTTGGTGCCTAAGGTGGCCACAGAAGCAAATTTGAATCAGTTAATCCAATTGCCAATCTTCTTTCCAAATTTCACTAATAAAGGGGAATATCTTATGCATACACTAGATATGCATAGACAGCTGCGTTTCTATTTAGATAGGACAAAGAGTTTCCACAGGTCTGACCAACTGTTTGTGGCATTTTCTCTTAACAGGAAGGGTCAGGCGGTGTCCAAAGTAACTGTCTCCTGCTGGATCTCAGTGTGCATTTCCTTTGCTTATTCATCTAAATGTTTATCCTTACAAGGGCCAATCAGAGCTCATTCCACTAAGTCAATGGTTATGTCAGCTGCCTATCTAGCCTGTCATTCCATAAATGACATTTGTGCGGCAGCCACTTGGTCTTCTCTTCACACCTTTGTAAGTCACTACAAACTTGACATTGGCTCCAGGAACAGGGCTTCCTTTAGCTCCACAGTTCTTTGGTATGTCCTTCCATGAGGCCACCCAGGATTTAAGGTAGCTGGGGACTCTGACCCAAGAGTGAGGAATAGTGACATGGATAAAAGAGTTATGTACTTACCATAACTTGGCATCTTTGCTATCCTATGTCACTATTCATCACTATCCCTCCCTCCGTCCCCTGTCCTGTTGGTTCTAGAGGATGTGGGGATGTCATATCTGGTGGTCAAGGTCTTTCTTAGCTGCTGTCTAGCTTAAAGCAAACTCAAACTGAGATGTTAGAGGGCAGCAAGGGATCATGGGAGTGGGAGGAACTTGAGCCTACAATCTGTTTAAATAGTTGGAAGACCCAAGAGTGATGAATAGTGGCATGGGATAACACAGATGCCAAGTTATGGTAAGTACATAACTCTTTTTACTCACTACAAGTCGGATTTGCTCTCTAGGGGTAGGGCCTCCTTTAGTTTAATGGTTTTGAAGAATATTCTTCCATAAGGTCACCCAGGAAAAGGGCAGTTGGGGACTCTGTCCCATATGTGAGGATAAAATGAAAATTGATGACATCAGATAAAATAGTTATATACTCACCATAATGTTCCATTTGTGTTGTCCATTTTCATTTTTTCTTCAACAGCCCACACACCATCCCCCTGCCCCTTTCTTGGTTGTTAGATGAGCTAGTTAACCTAAATTTGATAACTGGCTATTTTGAAAGCCAGGAATGGTCTTACCCTTATCTAAGGTGTTTCTCTATTCTATTATTTTCTGTTGTTATCAGCAACCAAGATCTGAGGTGATTGGGAGAGAGGCATTATGAGTAGGGTAGGGTGCTCAAGAGCTTTTTCTTTGCCACAAGCTATTGCAATGGCCAAGTCGGATCCGAGGGATCGGATGCAAACCCATATACGAGGAAAGAATGAAAATGGACAACACAGATGGAACGTTATGGTGAGTACATAACTATATTTTATGGTGGCCATAGTCTCTGCTAGAAGAATTTTGTGAATCTCAAGCCTTGCTTTGCAAGCACTCTTACGTATTTCACAGGGACAGAGTCATTTTCAAATCCAAGCCTATCTTTGCTCCTAAAGTAGCCATGGAGCCAGCCTTGAACCAAGTTGCTTATTTGCCTTCTTCTCTAATTATTCTAACAAAGAGGAATACAGTTTGTATCAGTTAGACATGAATCATCAGTTCAAATTTTACTTGCACCACACAAAATCGTTTCATAACAATAACCAGTCATTTCTATCCTTTTCTGTAAACAAATTGGGATCTAATATCCCTTTATCTAAATGGCTCTCAGAAAGTATTTCATTGTTTATAATTCAAAAGGCAGTACTGTACCTAGGGCGGGGTAAGAAGAGCAAGCACCCCAGATACAAACTGTTGGGGGGTGCAGTCAACTGATCTTGATAGCGATTGCATTTGTGGTCAAACCTGAGTGCTGTAGTACTCTGTGTGTGGTCTAAACTATAGTAACTACCTGCTACATTGTAGCAAGCAATTTGCTACAATTTAAATGCTAGAAAAATATATATATGTATTTTTTTGTACTAGGACCATAGCACTGTAGCGCTCCATGCAGGCAGAGTAAAAACTGTAGCTAGCAGTTTGCTTCAGTTTATACAAGATTTTTTTTTTTTTACTAAAACATGACAGCTGCAGCACAGGCATGGTTTAAACTGCAGCAGCTGTTTAGCACATTTGTACCAAACAGTTTGCTACAGTTTATACAATATATTTTTTTTTTACTAAAACGTTAAAGCTGCAGTACAGACATGGTATAAACTGCAGCAGCTGTTTAGCACATTTGTACCAAACAGTTTGCTACAGTTTAAAAAAAGAAATTATTTCTTTATTTATTTTGTTTTTAATAAAAGGGAGCATGGGAAGAGCAGGACACAGAGTTGGGACAACTTGGTTGGTGTGCCAGTAGAAGGATTGCAAACACAAGGTGCAGGGTTTGAGTCTCACAAAAGACAATTAGCTAGGCTTAAAATGGCTCGCAAGGGAAGTTAGCTTAGTACTAATCTATGAACCTATGATTGTCTTTTTTTTTTTTTTGCTTTTCACTGTAAGAGTTGGAGGAGTCATGGATCTGTAATAAGCCAATCAGCTTAATATAGTGAAGTGCTTTTCTCTCTCTCTCTGTCTCTTCACAAACCTGGGTTAGTGGGGAGCTGGTTCATGGTATGGGCACCAGGCACTGGCTGAGACAGGTACATGTCTGCTAAAGGGATTACCCTAAGAGCACCCTCCACTAAATCAGTTTCAACTTCTACTTCTTCCTTGGATGATATCTGTGCTGCAGCGACTTAGTCTAACATGTATACCATTGTCAAGCAGACTGGCTGTCATTTCCAGATCCAGAACAAAAACTGGTTCAACATTTCTCAAAGGTATCCATGAATCCGTCTCTGGAATCTTATTAGCTGAGGCCTCTATCCCACTGTTGAGACAGATAGAGGGAACACATGGGATATGAAAGTTATGAAGTTATAAAAAAAAAGCCCATGTAGTGGTTTAGTCAACAAGGCAAAGCACCATGGCAGTCCAACAAAGCAGTCTGCAAAACTTTAATAAAAATAAAAGAACAGAAATGGTCAAGAGCTTTTGTCCCAATACTTGGACTTCTTCAGAACCATTGCTACACTGATAACAAGCCATTTAAATAGTCTAAAAGTAATCATGTTATTCATTTACAAGTAAATTAGTTGTGTGCAAGGTGAGACCCTTCTCATAATTTTTTTTAAATAAAGCAAGCCATATTCAAAAATAATGATTAAAATTATAGCACTTTTTTACTCTATGTGTAAATTACCTCAGATCTCATTTGCTGCTTTGTGTGTCAGACTCGTCGAACCCCTGTCGAGCTTTGGCAGTTAGTGTAAATTTTTTCTCTTTCTCATTTTTCCTTCATCTTTTCTCTATCTACACGTTTTCCACTTTCTACCCACTTCTCTCTTTACTTTCTGGTCGTGTGAGTGATCCGTGTCCTTTCCCTTCTCTCTACCTTTGGGTAGTTCCTTACGTATCATTGTTGGTACTATTTTCTATTTTCTCTACCTTTTAGGTAATTCTGGTTACCATTTTTGGTACTTTTCTTTCCGTGCTAAATAAAATATCTCTCTCTCTCTCTCTATATATATATATATATATATATATATATATATATATATATATATATATATATATATATTACCTATTGCTGTTTATAAAATGGGAATAAACATGAAGTCCATCTTTGAGAGGAATAATAGGGTAGAAAGCTTGAACATACAGTATAAGGGAACTCAAAAATGTGGATGTTGTAGCTATTGCCAGGTTATATTAGAAGATGAAGGAATCATTTTAGAGAGCATTAATAGGACTAGAATTATCTTTAGTCATGGGAATTGTAATACTAAAAACATTATAGATATGGCCAAATGTTCAGGTTGTACCAGTTTTTATATTGGGAAAACTGAACGAATGTTTAAGAAACAAATTTATGATCACCTCTATGCTATTAGGAGAAAGGACACTATGAACGCATTGTACAGACATGTAGAGGCTACTGACAATAGCCACAAGTTTAAATTTGCCATCTTAGAACAAATAAAATTGAATAGTAGAGGAGGCAATACTAAGGTTTATTTGACTGCAAAAGAGGTGAGATGGCAAATTCTTACTGATGCTTCTACCCCACCAGGTTTAAACGAATATATTACTATTAAACCCATATTATTAAAATCACAATAGGTGAATGGTTTGTATTTTTATACTAGCTATACTTACGTATTTTATTATGTGATTATATATGACATTTAGGGGTTTAGTTTCTTATGTATATTGAATATTCTACATATTTTTTTTATTAATTCATCCACTATTCATTATTTATACATATATAATGTATTTTTATGGCTATTTATTATGTTTATTAAAATTAATTGGTTTAGGAAAAATTATGGCATAATACATAATAACACTGTGTATTTTGGTACTGAGATTTAGATATGTTAACAGTATTTATTTAGTAGAAAGAAGGAGACATGCAATAATAACATAACTTATTAAAAGCTGTTTTTTTAAACAAGTATTAGTAATTTTAATCAATTATGATTTGTTTATATATAAATCTAATTTCATAAACATATTTCTATAGGTTAGTATTTTTATTTTTATTAACACGTGAATAGAGTTGTTTTGTATGTATTAGTATATGTTATTAATGTCAGTATACATTTTTTCGATCACTTTCATTTTTATTCTATTTTATTTTACTTAATTGTTTTTTAGTGTTTTTTATACATATATATTTTGTTATATATATCATCATGTTTTTATATGTAATATTATTGTGGATCAGTAGTACAGGATATGCTTATTATGAGACTATTTCCAGTGCGTTGCACTTGAATAGGGATAATGCATCACCTAGGAAGTATTTATTTATTGGGCCTGTATCTTTTTAAAGGATACAAAGTTGTGGTGCCAAAAAATGTATAAATAAGCTCATGTTAATTGCATTATTGATTCTGATGAAGTCCACATGTTGGGTGGATGAAAGCGCTTGATCCGCAAGTTATTTGTTATATGTCCTTTGCTCTGTATGTTGCCTATTAAATACAGGTCGTATTATAGCTTTCTGTGTGGGTGTCTCTCCTCAGGCATATAATAGTGTTGGACATATTTTCGTTGTAGCAGTTACCTACACTATTGTCTTGCTTACAATTGGATGTGCTCGATAGATCTTCAGGATGCGTACTACCATATCAAGATGCACAGACGCTCCAGGAGATTTCTTCGCTTCCGGGTAGAAGCCAGTCATTACCAGTTCAGAGCTCTGCCCTTTGGTCTCACCTCAGCCCCCAGGGTGTTCACCAAGTGTATGGCAATAGTCACGGCTCACTTGAGGCGTCAAGGATTCCAGATGTTTCCCTATCTAGATGACTGGCTCCTGACTGCTAACATCAGGCATCAACTCTTAGAGACACAGGATTATACAATCACATCATGCACTCAACTAGGCATTACAATAAATTTCAAAAAATCTGCCTTGTTGCCCTGTCAGTCTATCACATACATAGGAGCAGAGTTAAACACAAAAGAAATGTTTGCAAGACTACCACAGGAAAGAGTTTCCATTATTCGTCAACAAGTGTCAGTTCTAATACAGAACAAAAGGATTCAAGTCAGATATGTCCTCCAAGCTCTAGGCTCCATGGCAGCTGCCATTCTTCTTGTCCTTCTAGCGCATTTCCACATGAGAATCCTTCAGTGGCTTCTTTTCACACAGTGGTCTTTTCAGGAGCTACCCATGTCTCACATGATCTTGATCACAGAAACATGCAAAAGGCACCTTTCTTGGTGGATGTTCTCCCCACTAGTGATTCAGGGCAGACCCTTCATACAACCCCCTCCAGTAGCCACAGTGACCACAGACGCCTCCCTGATAGGGTGGGGGGGCATTATCTAGGCAGGACAGTTCAAGGCACTTGGCAACCTCTCGAGTACCATCTGCATATCAATGTCTTAGAAATGAGAGCGGTGCTCCTAGCATTCCGAGCCCTTTAGGACTCTCTTCCTTCCAGGACCATTGCTATCCAAACAGACAACATGTCAGTGGTGTGGTACATCAACAAACAGGGTGGGACCAGGTCTTATCCCTTGTGTCGAGAAGCACTCAGACTCTGGCAATGGGCGATTTCCTTCCAACGTTTTCTGATAGCGACGCACATCCCTGGGAAATCCAACGTCATAGCGGACAGGCTCAGCAGAGCTATCCTCATGCCTCATGAGTGGTCTCTGAATTCTGAAGTCGCGGATCTTGTCCTCCGCAAATGGGGACAGCCTTGCTGTGATCTATTTGCCACTCCTCACAACAACAAATGCAGCAGCTACTTCTCCCTACTTCCTCTTCCAGGTCATATACCCAGAGAGGCTCTAGTTCACGACTGGCCTCAGGGACTCCTTTATGCTTTTCCCCCGTTTCCCCTAATTCCAAGACTCATACAGAAAGCAAAATCGTTGGGTTGTAAAATGGTCCTCATTGCCCCATACGGGCCTCAACAGATATGGTTCCCGTTCCTGCACCTCTACCTTCTGGATCAACCGTGGATTCCGGACCCGGTTCCAGATCTTCTGATTCATCAGTCAGGCGGGTTGCACCAGTCCCTTCATACTCTCCAGCTCACAGCTTTGTTGCTCCACTTCCAACCTTAGCCAGGCTTTCTAGTATCTCCCCAGCAGTCCGTGATATTATTGTTTCTTCACATAAGTCTACTACGAGGAAAACGTATGCTAGTAAATGGAAACGTTTTTCTTACTGAGCAGAATGAAGAAATTTGGAACAATTTAAATGCTCAGAGAACAATTTAAATCAATCCATAGATCTCCCAGTTTTCTTTCCCCATCACAGCAACAAGGCAGAATACAAGCTCCACCAACTGGATGTGCACAGACAATTGCGGTTTTACCTCCACAGAACTAAGGAACTAAGAAAGTCAGACCAGTTATTTCTTTCTTATGCTTTCAACAAACAAGGTCTTCCAATTTCTAAGGTGACCTTATCCAGATGGTTATCTGATACTATTGCCTTTATTTATCAGTTACGAAATAAAGAGCTACCAGCTAAACCAAAAGGTCATTTTACTAGAGCATTAGCCACCTCTGTAGCTTTTCAGTCTAGGTTGCCCATAGATTCAATCTGTGCAGCTGCCACTTGGACAAACCTTCATACCTTTATCTCTCATTACAAAATGGATATGGTCTCCCGGAGCAGGGCTTCCTTTGGTTCCATGGTTCTAAAGAGTCTGTTCCAATGAGCCACCGGGGTCTTTAGGTGCTAGGGACGCTGTCCCAAACAGCAAGAATGAAGGTGAGATGGGACAACTTAACATAAAGAAGTTATGTACCTACCATAACATTCCATGTTAGTTGTCTTCATCTCGCCTTCCTTCTTGCGTCCCTCCCTCCTTCCTCCTTCCTAGAGGGTTGAGAGGATTTCCTCTTGTTTTTCACTGGCTGAGTATTTTTTATTACTTTTCAAGCCAGGTATTCTTTGACTCTTTCCTTATTTAGGTATTTTGGACAACCAGTTTTTAAGTAACTGGTTCTCGACCTATGTCTAGTATGCGCTATCACAAATGAGATCTGGGTAACTGACACTAGGCATGCTGGGATAAGGGGTAACCTCGAGTCAGTAAACAGCTCTCGAGCTATTGAAGATGGCCAAGTCAGAGCTGAGGATCGGCTCCGATCCCCAAACAGCAAGAAGGAAGGCGAGATGAAAACAACTAACATGAAATGTTATGGTAGGTACATAACTTCTTTTTCTTGTCATGGAAAAAGGCTTTCTTAGTTGCCGTTACATCAGCTAAAAGGGTCTCGGAACTTCAGGCATTATAGATCAAACCTCGTTAGTTGATTTTTCTGGAGGACAGGGTGTCTTTACACACTAATCCCTCCTTTCTCCCCAAAGTGGCTTTGGACTCAAACATTAATCAGGTAATTAATCTACTTGTCTTCTTCCCGAACTTTCAGAATACGGGAGTGTACAAACTGCACTGGTTGGATGTTCATAGACAGTTACGCTTTTACCTACATAGGATTAAATCTTTCTGGAAGTCTGACCAGCTTTTTATCTCCTATTCTAAGCCCTTTTTAGGAAACCAGTGTCAAAGGACACCATTGCTCACTAGATTTCCCAGTGCATTACTCTGGCACATTCAGCTAGAGGTTTACCCTCACCAGATCATGTTAAGGCACATTCCAGCAGATCTATGGCTACTTCAACTGCCTTCTAGTCCAGAGTTACATTGGATGACATTTGCTCTGCAGCTACTTGGGCCTCCTCACATACTTTTATTTTGCACTACAAGTTGGACATTCTATCAAGGAACAGGGCATCCTTTGGCTCAGCCGTGTTATGCAATATCCTTCTATGAGAGTCACCCAGGTGTTCAGTAGCTGGGGACTCTGTCCCACAGCTTGAAGAAAAAATGAAGCCAACAACTTCAAATAAAGAAGTTATTTACTCACCGTAACATGCCATCTGAGTTGTTGCTCTTCATTTGTCTTCAACCACCTCTCCCTCCTTCTCCCTGCCTTACGTGGGCTGTGTGGTGGCCTATATATGAGAGACACAGTCACCATGTTGGCATGCCTTTGTTCTCCCTTTCATGCTTCAGGGGACCTATTGTTATCAGAGAAGATCTTGGGTCAGTTTGGGATGCTTGGTTAGCAGCAAACTTGATCTGAAGGAAGGAGAGAGACAGGAGCATTTTGGGTAGGGGAGGAGCTTGGAGCTCAGATCAGATGCCGGAAATGTGGCCAAGTCGAATCCATGCCAGATCCCAGTACTCACAGGGTGAAGACAAATGAAGAGCAACAGCTCAAATGGAACATTATGGTGAGTACATAACTTCTTTTTCTCATTCTGTACCAAGAAGTTCCTTGGAACTGGATGCCAAATTGCCAAACAGCCTTATAGTGTCAACAGTTTCCATGGCATGGCTATGCAAGAATGATTCAGAACCATTCATTGCCTTTGAACAGACACCTACAGCTTTGGTACCAGAGGTTTTGTCAGTACCAAAGCAGACTACATTGAGGACTATGCCAAGAACTACATATTCCCCTTCGGTCAATCCATTTTCAGACTGACCACCTAGTCAATTCCTGGAACTGCAACCACCTTGGTTTCCTTCATTATCCTCCATTTGATCCACCAAGAGTCTCTTGGAATTGGACATCATGAGACTGGCGGATCAGCTCCTGATGGCATGGGGATTACCTCCATCTTCGGTCCCCAGCCAACTCGGCTCTGAGACCTGTCTTTCTTTGACACTGTCTCACCTTCCTACTCCAAACCCAGTCAAGTCTTTGCAGCCTCTGGCACCGACCTGACTGGCTCCGACTGTCTTGGTTCTGGTTAGAGTCTCTTCTCCAGAACCAAGAATTGCCTTGAGTTCCTCTGGTTTGTCATAACCAGAGACCTCCCGGGCTCGAGGTTTCTTAGTTGGTTCTGAGGGCAGCATTCGACTTCCATTCTTTCAGAGCCTTTCATGCTCCTCCGTGCCTTGGCATTCATTGGCTCGAGCCAGGCTTCTGCTTTGGAGGTGGCTTCCTTGGTGCACTGTTTCGAAGGTGTCTATTTTGGTTCATGGCTGCCATCCCTCTATGGGGGGACAGCCTTCCAGATTATGGAGAAGGCCTTGTCTATTGTGGACTCCCAGTCCTTGCCATCCCTGTTGGGCCAAACATCTGTATCCCCTCGACCAGAGCTTTCTCCAGCCTCATTCCTCGGACAGGGGGCACAAAAGCCTCAGGAGAGATCCACCTTAGTGGATTCCTCTTCAGATACTTCCCCGGAACATTCCCCTGACATATCTACTTCGCAGATATCGAAATCCAAAAAATGGAGTACAAGAACTCAAAACCCAAAAACTGGTGCAGAACAAGGATAGACAGCACAGCTCGAACTGAGGAAATACGTTTATTATCAAAACACACTGGATACTCTTGACATATAATGGTTAAGCGCTTTCATCTGCTAAGATGCAGACTTCATCAGAACCATAATAACACTTAACCATTATATGTCAAGAGTATCCAGTGTGTTTTGATAATAAACGTATTTCCTCAGTTCAAGCTGTGCTGTCTATCCTTGTTCTGCACCAGTTTTTGGGTTTTGAGTTCTTGTACTTCTCAGATATCTTGAAAATTCTTAAACAGAGGGGTGGCTGGAAGTCCATTAACTCTACTGATGATGAGTCAGTCCTCCTGAAGGCTTTTGGGTCTCAGCCCTCCACCACTTGGGTGTCTCTGCCTTTTGATGAGCTGATGTAATTGGCCTCTTGAAAGGCATGGGAGTCCCCACATGCCATGGAACCTGTCCCTCGGAGGCCTAATAAAATTTTAACTTCTCCCCACGACAAGGCCTTTCTAACCAAAGGAGCACCTGTTGATTCCATGGTTGTGGCGGCAGCCACCAAGAAGGAATTGTCAGAAACTTCTGCATCTGTCCATCCTCCTAATAAGGATTCTAGGATCATGGACAGATATGGAAAGCACATGTTTAGTTCAGTGGCCTTTGCTCTCTGATCACTTAACTATCTCACACATTGTCCTAGACTACAAAGAAATCTCCTGAAAGAGCTGGGAGATACCCTACAGGGTTTAGTAGCTGCGGGGGAATCAGATAAAGTAACTTCCCAGCTTGCTACCCTCAATTCCCTTGTAAACTCTTCTATGAAACTGGTCTCGTACGGAGCTGATGGAACAAGCAGGGCAGTGAGTACAGGAATTGCTCTTAGGAGACATTCCCGGATGTGCTTATGTTCCTTTGTGGAGCCCTTTAAGTCATCCTTTGTTAGCACCCCTTTTGACAGCTCATCCCTTTTTGGACCCAAAGTGAAGGAAATGCTTACCAGGAGTGAGCAGGATGGAAAGACTCTGTCTGCCATATGAGTCCATTTTCCACCCCTACCAGACCTTACCCCAAATGTCAGAAGGGAGGCAAGATGGGGTTCCGTAAAACTCAAGGAGCTTTTCAGGACACTCGTGGTGAACACCCCCCCCCAGAGGTAGAGGAAGGGATAATAATGGAAGACACCATCCATGTAGCAGAGGGAGTCTGCAGAAACAGGGTGACAGAGATCAGTTCTTTGGAAAGCCCTATCAGCTCTCCTTAAAGGAGGTCTACCTGTCCATCTCTGGAGGCAGTTGGGGGACACTTATTTTTTTACCCAGATGCCTGGCAAAAAATAAAAGATTGCTGGGTGCAAGGCATCATATACAGGGGATACTCCATTCCCTTTGTCATCCAACCAGTCCCGGCAGACTTGAGTGGATCCAGAACTTACTCAAGGTTCTTTTTACTTCCAAAGAAAACAGGGGACGGATGACCCATTTTGGATCTCAGCAGACTAAACAAATCTGTCAAAAAGACAAAGTTCGGGATGGTCACACTACAGTCAATATTTCCCCTTCTCGGAAAAGACAATTGGATGTGCTCAATAGATCTTCAGGATGCGTACTACCACATCAAAATGGCCAGACCATCCAGACATCATCTGCGCTTTCAGCTGGGAGCCAGTCACTACCAGTTTCGAGCTCTGCCCTTTGGTCTCACTACAGCCCCCAGCGTGTTCACCAAATGCATGGCAGTAGTCACGGCTCATCTGAGACATCTAGGATTCCAGGTTTTTCCATACCTAGACAACTGGCTCCTCACTGCCACCACCAGCCATCAACTCATACAAGCAAGGGACACAACCTTAAACCTCTGCAGTCAGTTTGGGATTACCATAAATTCAGACAAATCTACCTTGTCGCCACCCAAATATACCATTTTTTATAGGAGCAGATATAGATACCACTTCCATGACCATAAAACTTTCACCAGAAAGGGTTTGTGTTCTACAAAAACAGGTCCTGAATCTTCTATCAAAAGAAAAAGCCCCAGCTTCAGTGGTGCTCAAATTATTGGTGACAGTGGCTGCATCAAGCACTGCAATTCCTTTAGGTTGAATGCATATGTGTATACTCCAATGGCTTCTGTTCACTCAGTGGTTCTTTCAAGAACTTCCAATGTCACATCGAATTATGATAATGAACTCATGCAAGAATGACCTTTGCTCATGGCTGGTATCTCATCATCTTTGTTCTATCCACCCCATAAACAAACAATGAGGAACTAGATCTTATCCCCTATGTTGAGAGGCCCTGAAAGTATGGCAGTGGGCAACTTCCACCCAGCTCTTTCTGATGACAACGCACATCACAGGGAAGTCCAATGTGATAGCAGACAAATTGAGCAGAGCAATTCTTTTGCCTCACGGGTGGTCCCTGAAAGAAGAAGAGGTGGAAAGGATATTCCGCAAATGGGGCCAGCCTTGCTGCAACCTCTTTGCAACTCCAACGAACACAGAATGCAGCAGCTAGTGTGCCATAATCCCACCACTGGGAGATTCTCCAATGGATGCACTTGTACACAGTTGGCCCCCTGGGTCTCCTTTATGCCTTTCCACCCTTTTCACTGATACCCAAAGTTTTACAGAAAGTAAAGACTCAGATGGACCATCATTCTAATAGCCCCTTACTGGCCTCGTCAGATTTGATTCCACTTTCTTCAGCCTCATCTATTGGATCCTGGACCCAGTTCCAGATCTCCTGATGCATTCATCAGGGGCTCTTCATCCTGCCTTTCATGCCCTCAAATTGACACCTTGGCTGCTCCAATTCCAAGAATAGCCAGGTTTAAGAATCTCTCAGCTGCAGCTCAGCACATTCTAACATCCTCTCATAAAGCATCTACCAGGAAGTTGTACCTTAGTAAATGGAAATGTTTTCAATATACTGCGATGGTGATGCTGCGGTAGCATTGTCGTCTCACAGCAAGATGTTCTCCCATTCGATTCTCAGCTAGAGCGTCTTCTGTGTGGAGGCATGCGTGAATGGGTGTGCCTTCGTTGAAGGTTGTGCGTCAGGGCTAGCAACTCGGCACGTAAAAATCTACTGCTAATCATTAGTGGACTGGAGTTCCACCATGGCGACCCCTAACCGGGATAAGCTGAAAGACACAACAACAACATTGACCCATATCTGGCTTCAGTTTTATCCATTTTAGAGTTTTTGACCAAACTTTTCAATGAATGGGCAGCTGCAGCAACCATTAGGGTTCAATTGGCAGCAATTTCTAACTGTCATCTGAGTGATCAGGGGTCTACTATCATGTCTCACAGGCTCTCTAAAGTTTAAGGGTACTGTTCATTTGAGACCCCCCTATTAAATCCCCGGCTACACCATGGAATCTAAATTTTGCTCTTTCACGAATCATCCTACCCACATTTGAACCAGTCTCATCTTGTGACCTGAAATATCTGTTATGGAAAAACATTTTTCTAGTAGCTATTACTTTTCCTCGGAGGGTTTGAGAATTACAGGCCTTGTCCATAAAACACCCATATTTGATTTTTCATAATGACAGAGTTTCACTTAGGAGAAACCCGTCATTTTTACCTAAGGCTTGTTCAGAGACAGATCTCAACCAGACTATAGAATTACCTGTTTTTTTTCTCAAAATATACCAATAAGATGGAACATATGCTGCACAAGCTTGATTTCAACAGGTAACTTTACACAGGACCAAGGACTTCAGAAAATCAGAACAGCTGTTTGTTTCATTCTCAGTTTCAAAGAAAGGTGTTCCACTAGTAAAAAACACCTTGTCAAAATGGCTATCAGATTGTATCTCCTTTACAAATAGTGCTGTTCACATGCCATTACATCACAAAGTAAAGGTCCACTCAACTAGAGTTGTCTCCATATCTTCAGCCTTTCTGGCCAAGCTACCAATAGATTCCATTTGCCCAGCAGCCACGTGGTCAAGGCCTCATACCTTCATCACTCATTACAAGGTGGATAGGGCCTCCAGGGACAGGGCCTCCTTTGGTTCAACTGCCCTGAGGAATATACTCCTGTGACCCACCCGAGAAAGATGGTGCTTGGGGCATTAAACCATCAGTAGGAATGAAGGCGAGATTGAACAACTTCGCATAAAGAAGTTATGTACTCACCATAACATTCCATGTGAGTTGTTCATCTCGCCTTCATTCTTACATCCCACCCTCCTAACCCTGTTCCAGTTTTTCTTTGGGACCAAGACGTTGGACACTCATGGCGGTGTTGATCTTTGTCTGGTTCATTCTTGATATTACTATTACAAATTCTTATATGTTATCCTTACGTTAGTTGGCAGCAAACAAGATCTGAGGGAAGCACCAGTGCATCAAGGGATAGGGAGTAGGCCACGAGCTAGTTGCAAACCTCGAGCTTTTGCATTTTGGCCAAGTTGGAGCCTTGGATCGGCTCCAAAACTATAGTAGGAATGAAGGCGAAATGAACAACTCACATGGAACGTTATGGTGAGTACATAACTTCTTTTTACACTTGCTGGATGTTCACAGACAGTTACATTTCTGCCTCAGCAGAAGAATCTTGAAAATGGATCACTTGTTTGTATCTTTTTCTAGTCCAGTTCTAAGAAAATCTCAATCAAAATGTTACCTTGTCAAAATGGCTAAGAGACTGTATTACTTATATATATATATATTTATATATATATATATATATATATATATATATATATATATATATATATATATATATATAAATAAGAATTTCAAGTTAACTTCACCTGATAGAGCACATTCCACAAGGTCAATAGCCATGTTAGCTGTTTTCCATTCCAAGGCTTCCATGGATGAGATATTAGCAGCAGCAACATGGGCTACTCCACATACTTTTATCACTCATTGCAAATTGGATCTGGTCTCCAGGAGAAGAGTGTCCTTTGGTTCTATGGTTCTTAAGAATATCCTTACATAAGGCCACCCAGGACCTAAAGTAGCTGGGGACTCTGTACCAAAGGTCAAGGATAGATGAAAATTGACAACATCAGATAAAGAAGTTGTGTACTTACCATAACATTCCATCTGTGTTGACGATCTGCATCTTTCCCTGACACCCCACCCTCCTTCCTCCCGTTGACTTTCTGGAGGATCGAATGCTTGTTCTGGTAACTTCATAAAGTTTGACCTTGGACATGCCTTCTTCTTTTGGCTGTAAATTCCTCTGTCTTTCTATGTGGCTGCAAACTCGATCTGAGGTAATATGGAGAGAGGTATTGTGGGTAGAGTCTTAGCTCGAGAGTTTTCGGCTTGCGCTAGCTGTGTAACAGCCGAGCCACTTCCGAGGATTGAAACAGAGTACCCAAAGGTCAAAGATTGATGAAGATCAACAATGCATATGTTGTTCAATATAGCTAGAAACAGATCATCCTTTGGCTGTGCAGTGTTCAGGCATATCCTTCCAAGAGGGCCACCCAGGATTTACATAGCTGGGGACTCTGACCCTAGAGTGAGGAAGAATGAAATGGACAGCATCAGATTAGAAATTATGTGCTTGCCATAACTTGGCATCTGTGTTGTCCAATTTAATTATTCCTCACGTCCCACTTGTCCATCCCCCAACCTAAACAGGTGAGAGCAATCTAGAAGATGTAGGAACCCATACGTTCCCGGTTTGGGCTCCATATTTTATATATATACATATATACACATACACACACACACACACACACACACACACACACACACACACACACACGCACACAATATATATATATACATATATATATATATATATATATATATATATATATATATATATATACATACATATATATATATATAAATAGATATAGATATATATAATTTTTTTTCTGTTGATATATCTAGATTTCTGTAAAGAGGGCAGCAAACTCGATCTAAGCGGTTAAAGGAGAAATGAGGCATTATGGAAGAGGGAGGAGGCTGAGATCATAAGTCTTGAGAAGAGGAAGAAGGAAATTGGACAACACAGATGCCAAATTATAATAAGGAATTTAAAGACGCAAGCCACACCCACTGGGAGTTAAAAGTACATACTCAAAAGAGATGTAATGGAGGGAATGAATTAATTCTTGGAAGGGAATTTTCTTGGCTTACTGCTGAGTTGTTTTATTGCATTTGTATATCCAAAGGAGTATATATATTGAATTCTCAAAATGCCAGTATATTGAAACTAAAGAGATCAATGTGAGCATTTCAAAATTCAATATATCACAAAATTCAAAACATCTAAAACTAAAACAGTCAGAAAGGGAAACAGACTGTTATGTTGTCCCCATCTCGCCTTCTTTCTTACTGGTTGGGTTCAGAGCTGATCCTGGGCTCCAAGACCGTATACTATAGCTCGAGAGCTTTTTACTGGCTCGAGGCTAGCCCCTATCCTAATATGCCTTGTGGTAGTTACCCAGAACTCATTTGGATTCAGATAGCTAATTTCTGTTAGTTTAGTATTAGAGTGTGTTTCATCTTAGGCTAGCGCTTTTCTGACCTTTTGCTGTTGCCTTTTGTTGTTGTTGTAGCTGTCATTTTCCTTTAAGCCTACCTTGTTCCCTTGAACCCATTTGACTTAGAGGGTTCCCTGTTCCCTTTCTTTCAGCCCCGCCTTAGTTTAAGGGCCCTTTTTTCTTAATTTCCCTTTCTCTTTCCTTACAGGATTATCCGTTTAAGTTTGAGGCTCTCTTGGGTTGGGGGAGTCCCCATTTAAATTAGAGGACCTTTCCTTTCCCTCCTTTCTACTTTCCTGTTAAAAAAAAAAAAATAAAGTTGAAAGTTTATTTTAGTGTTGTTGTTGCTGTTGTTGGTGTTTCTCTTTGGTACTGTTGTGGTTATTGCTTCCTAGCATGTCCAAAGATCCTAAAGAGTCAAAACCTTCGGGTTTTAAAAAGTAAGACTCATGTTGCCAGAAGATGTCCCTTTGGATGGGAACACGAGCTTTGTCTATTACTTAGGGGCTGTACACCTGCAGGACTCTTGTTCTATATGTCATGCTTTTAGTTCTCAAGTCCTGCAGGAAAGAAAGAATAAATAGATTTTACGAGGCTTATTAAAGAGCCCCTTTGATGTTTCTACTCAGGGTTCTCATCCAGTAAAAAAACAGGAAAAGTCCCCTAAGCCATTGTCTTTGTCGGTTCCGACTTGAGAGACATCTAAATCTAAGGACAAACCTGTGAGTTTATCGGATCCGAGTGTCAGATCTGACAAAGTTCTTTCTCCTGTGGCTCCATTAGTGGTTTCAGAGCCAATCAGGACACACGAGAACCAGGACCCCCTCTCCATAGCCAGTGCGGTTGGTACAGTCCCCGCTGTTACAGTCTGTGGCAGGAAGTCATCGGTCTTCCTCTCATTCCTTTTGATCATCCATGAGTCTCTCAGATCATGATGTGGAGAGGGTGGTGAACAGGCTTCATAAGACACAGGCATTAGGTAAATTATTATCAAGCCCAGCCCACAAGGAATTGACTCTGACAGCCCAACCTGTGCCAATATCGATTCCTCCTCCGACTTCTTTGAGTTCGGAGCCGGAGTACATGGAAGTCATCGTGGTGGAACCTTCGGCTCTGATTACCACTGGCCTATCAGTTAGACTACCACTCCGATCTCTTCATTGTCTCAGTCTAATGAGGTATCTGGGGGCTGATGCTCTCTCGTCGGCTCCGAGGGGTGAGTGGCATTGGACCCTTGTCTGCCCCGGTCTCCCTCTCTGAGCTTTAGTGCAGGTGAGCTTAGCTCTTACATCAGCCTCGTAGCCATCGCCCTGGGTTTGGAGGAGATCCCTGGGCTCCTCAAAGCCGGGGACTCTTTCGGGCCAGGACCGCGGTGCCTTTGAGGTGATGAGGAGCATGCTGTCCTCTGAGACCGGTTCACCCTCAGCTCCATTGGCTCCTATTCTTTTGGTGCCTGAGTCTGCCTCCAATCCTCCCCCCACAAGCGTAGGGGACCCATGCTCCAGGATGCCCCATTGGGTGACCCCACCTCTTCCAAAACCTCCATTGAGCACCCCTCGTAGGAGGTCCCACTGAAGAGAAAATGCAAGAGGAAGCATTTGGAATCCCCTGAGTCTTTCACTTCAGACACAGACTTGAGGACTCAGAAGGGTCCCCATGGTCCCTCTCTGAGATGTCTCTTTTTCAGACATCCTGGAAATCCTTAGACAGAGGGCTGGCTGAAAATCCCCTGACCCTTCTGAGGACGAGTCTATGTACCTGGATGCATTTGGTTCCCGACCCTCCACCTCTTGGGTGTCTCCGCCTTTCGACCCCCTGTTGTCCTTATTGAGTCAGAAGGCGTGGAGCTCCCCAGAGACTATGGAACCAGTTCTGAGGAGGCCCAATAAATTCATAACTGCTCCAGAGGATAGGTCATTTTGATCTAAGGGTGTGCCTGTTGATGCTATGGTGGTGGTGGTGGCAGCCACCAAGAAAGAATTAGCGGATACTTTTTCTGTCCATCTGCCGAACAAAGAGTCTCATACGATGGACAGTTATGGGAAGCGTATGTTTGCTTCAGTGGCTTTTACTCTCAGATCAATGAATTATTTGTCCTACTTTACACACCTTCAAAGGGATCTCATAAAGGCATTAGGAGATACCCTACAGGATCCTACAGCTGAAGGAGCTGCGAGCAAGGCGGCTTCACCACTTGCAACCTTTACATCTGTAGTTAATTCCTCCATGCGGCTGATCTCATAAGCAGCAGATGGAGTGAGTAGGGCAGCAGGCACAGGAGTTGCTTTGCACTGACACTCCTGGATGCGCCTTTGTCAATTTGCAGAGCCTTTCAAGTCCTCCTTTACCAACACCCCATTTGAATGCTTATCTCTGTTCAGGCCTCAAGTAGAAGAAACTCTTACCAGGTGTGAACAGAATGGCAAAACCCTCTCTGCTGTGGGAGTACATTTTTCTGCTCCCTCTAGACCTTACCCTAAGGGTCAGAAGAGCAGGAAGATGTGGTTTAGAAAATCCCAGGGAGCTTCGCCTGACACATGTGGAGATTTTTCCCCCAGGAGCAGAGGGGGAAATAATAACAGGAGGGACCGATCCCACAGCAGGGTGGGGTCCACAGAATCAGGCCGACAGAGATACCTTCTCTGGCAGGCCTTTCCAGCATCCTGAAAGGAGGTCTTTTCAGGCTTGTTGGCTGTTGGTGAAGCACCCACCAAGAGGAGAAAACGCTGAGAAGAAGGGAGCCACTTTTGAGATTTTAAGCATTTTTTCTCTGTTTATTTGCTAAGTTTTTCTGCATAGTTGCCTAGTTTGAGCATTTTCTGGTGTGTTAAACTTGATTTCTGCATCAGTAGCTGTATTTAGAGCACACCAAAAGCTGTTTACTGAATTTCCTGTTTGCACTTAATTTTAAAATAGTTTTTTCTCAAAACTTGCATATTTTCTGTCTTTGACCTAGCACTCTTGTGTGGGGTCATTTACTGCACTGTTATAACTTGATATTACTTGTGAACCTCTGCTATCTCTGAAAAAAAACAAAAACAAAAAAAAATCTTGCTTTTTCCCACTTTTCTGAGATTTAAAAGTTCAGTTACAGACTTGCTGTTCCTGAACTGTTTGTAAGTTTCTGTGAGACCATTTTTGCTTGGGCTAAAGGAAAGTCTCTCTGTTGATCAGTGGCAGTGAAAAACATTGAGCAGCTTCCCTGCCCCCTGGGGGAGTGTTTACTGACTTGAAACTGTAGTTTTATTGACCAGTAGGGGTCATTTCCAAAACTACTTCATCTTCCTCTCTTAAAACCTAGTTGCCTCGTGGGTTTGGTGTCTTTTCAGGCTTGTTGGCTGTTGGTGAAGCACCCACCAAGAGGAGAAAACACTGAGAGAAGGGAGCCACTTTTGAGATTTTAAGTATTTTTTCAATGTTTATTTGCTAAGTTTTTCTGCATAGTTGCCTAGTTTGAGCATTTTCTGGCTTGTTAAACTTGATTTCTGCATCAGTAGCTGTATTTAGAGCACAACCAAAAGCTGTTTACTGAATTTCCTGTTTGCACTTAATTTTAAAATCGTTTTTTCTCAAAACTTGCATATTTTCTGTCTTTGACCTAGCACTCTTGTGTGGGGTCATTTACTGCACTGTTATAACTTGATATTACTTGTGAACCTCTGCTATCTCTGAAAAAAAAAATCTTGCTTTTTCCCCACTTTTCTGAGATTTAAAAAAGTTCAGTTACAGGCTTGCTGTTTCTGAACTGTTTGTAAGTTTCTGTGAGGCCATTTTTGCTTGGGCTAAAGGAAAGTTTCTCTGTTGATCAGTGGCAGTGAAAAACATTGAGCAGCTCCCCTGCCCCCCATGGGAGTGGTTACTGACTTGAAACTGTTGTTTTATTGGCCGTATTGGGTCAATTCCTGGCTCTTTCCAGCCCCTGCTATCAAGCACGCTTTAGCGTGCCTTAGCGCGATTTAGCGTGGAGTTGCCACTAGAACAGCATCGGGCAGCGCCGGTTTAACAAGGTTAAACTTTTTCTGGCTCCGTAAAGTCTGTTCTTCATTTTTTCCCTTAGAACTGCTCTACTAGTAATCTAAACAGTATATCCCTTAACTAAAAAGCGCAGCACTTGGTCCTAAAAAGCTTTTTTTTTTTTTCCTCTCCAAAAAAAAAAAAAAAAAAAAAAAGCTTAGCACTTGTCTTAAAAGCATCTTCTTTTCAGGCTTAGCACTTCTGTATTATACAAAGTCCCTCACTAGCGAACCCCCCCCCCCAGCAGTACCCACATCCTTACTAAGTCCTCTCTCATTCAGTTACACCCCAAACTTCTTAATTTCTCTAGCATGTCGATGGGCCAGATGCTGGCGTCCTCTCCTGTCCAGTTGGTGAATCTGGGAATATTGAGGCAATGTTACAATTGCCTCATGTACACAGACAACCCTCTCCTCCTCCCACATAACACAAATACTTGCGAGATGCAGCTATTTAGCCAAACTGGAGGCTGAGCTCTCTCAACTCAGGACTGGCAAGACCAGACAGGAGGAGAAGGCAACTACACACACCACAAAACCAGTCTCACATAAAGCTATCACAACAATGAATCAAACACATAAACACACAAAGACATACTCAGGCTCTGAGCAAAAATTTACCTAAACAGCAGAGGCCTCCAAAGCAGACACCCAAGCAACCGCCACCTCATGACACACCACAGGCAACACATAAACCACAAAATCAGTGTGCAAAGCAGTCACAGCCCTTAAGGCCAAATACACCAAACATACTTGTCATAGGTGACTCCATAGTCAGACACACCGATGTCCCACTCACCAGGTTGAACAAGGAGAGGGTCACAGTAAGCTGCCTATCGGGTGCTAGAATCCGCCACATAACACAAGCACTCGGGTCACTCCACAGCAAGTACAAATATGACACAGTCATTGTCCATGGTGTGAACGACCTGAGACGTACCTCCCTGGACTACATGAAAAGATACATAGAGGAGCTCTCTGATTATGTAGCACAGGCAGGTATGACCCTGACCCTGAGCAGCATCCTTCCTTCACCAAGAATGATGCCACAGCATAGAGACAAGATGATCAGCTTTAACAATTGACTTAATTTCTAGTGTCATTCAAAGGGGATCCAGTGTCTGTCTGCCTGGGATGACATGCTTGACATGCCACGCTGCTTCGCAAGGGACGGCTTGCACCTGTCACCCCTGGGATTCCGGATATTGGCTAAGGCTCTTGCCACCCCCATAGTGCCTTTTTTAGGCAAGGCTCAAATTCTAAACCTACCACCCTAGAAAACAAAAATGGGAAGAAACTAAGGGTAATGCTGCTCAATGCCAGAAGTCTAAATCTCAAAATGCACGCACTCGAGGCCCTTCTCAGTATGGAGAACATCGATGTCTGTGCTGTGACTGAAACCTGGTTCAAGGCTCCTGAGAGCACCCCGGCACTATCAGGTTTTACCTCATATCATGCGTTCCGACCCCAAAACCCGGACCACACCACAAAAGGAGGGGGTGTATCCATATTCATCAAGGATACCCACACCTCCAGGTTGGTGGCAATGCACGAAGCATCGGAAACCATCCAGGTGCAATTAACCATAGGCAAAACTGCTCTACAATTTGTAGCATGCTACAGGCCACCCTCTCAAACTCAGGAACCCCACAGCCTTCCTGAAGACACTGGAGGGTATAAATGTATCTCCAAACACCATTATATTGGGTGACTTCAACTACCCGAATATAGACTGGGAACATTACTCAAGCCCAAACTTTCTAGCCCAAAGGTTCCTGGAGTTCATAAAGTCAAATGTCATGGAACAACTAGTCACCGTTCCCACAAGAGGAGAAAATATACTAGATCTCATCATCACAAACATGGGAACAAAATGCTCCACACTGGAAGTATATCCCTCATTGGTGAGATCAGATCATAAACTAATCTCACTGGATATCCACATCCCGCCCCCACCCCAAACAAAAAAGACCACAGTGAAGAACTTCTCTAAAGCAAACTTCACACTACTCAAGACTGGTGTGGTATCCTTCAAGGCCCCCGAGCCAGTGGAAACCACAACCCAAGCTGCGGAAGCCCTTACAAATGCCTTCTACGAACACCTACAAGACTGCATGGATCAGGCAATCCCTAATAAAACCAAGACTCTTTCCACCAAGGGCAAACGTCCAGTCTGGTGGACCCCAGCCATAAACAAACTTTACAATAAGATGAGAAAGCTGTTACATGATAGAGCAAAATCCATAAAAGAGAAGACACCTTTGATCATTATTAGTAAAAAAATACGAGCACTCATAAAATCATCCAAGGCCAACTTTGAGAGAAAAATTGCCATAGATTCAAAAGACAATCATAAGGCCTTCTTCAGCTATGTTATAAACCTATGTGGAAACTCCCAGATATGCTCAGAATTAGTCCAAAATGATACAAAAAGCACTGAACCCACAGACATTGCCAACATACTGGCAGACAGGTTCAGTGCAAACTTCACCCCCCTCTCCCCCCCAAATGAGAGATAACTATCCCAGCGGAGTGCAGCCTCCCAGACATCTCCAATGTGCAGGTGAAAGCTGCTCTCTCTAAAGCTAAAAACACAGCATCAATGGGACCGGATGGTGTCCCCGGCTGTGTGCTACACGAACTCAATGAGGAACTAAACCCGCACATAAGGCAGCTGTTTAATCTTAGCCTTACCACAGGATACGTGCCCAAGGAGTGGCGTACGGCAACTGTGGTCCCACTCCACAAAGGCGGTGCCTCTACGGACCCTGGTAATTACCACCCCATAAGCTTAACAAGCCTGGTCTGCAAAGCTATGGAGAGGATCATAATGGAACTCATAAACAAAGACATAGGGGACTTGCAGACATTGGAACCGACCCAGTTTGGCTTTGTCAAGGGCAGATCATGCCTTTTGAACTTGGTCGACTTCTTCAAAACAGTCACCAAGGCCATTGATGAGGAAAAGGCAGTCCATACAGCCTACCTTGACCTTGCAAAGCTTTCGACACAATACCCCACTCGGGTATTATAGAGAAACTTACCAGCTTAAATGTAAACCCATATGTCACAAGATGGGTTGCAAACTGGCTAAAGGACAGAACCCACAGGGTTAGAGTAGCTGGTGCCATGTCAGACTCCAAGCCGGTCACAAGTGGTGTCCCACAGGGCTCAGTCCTTGGCCCCTGTTGTTCGGCATCTACTTCTCAGAAGTACAGGCTAACATAGGAGCACTATGGCTGACAAAGTTTGCAGATGACTGCAAACTGGGAGCCATAGTGGAAAGTACATCGGACACAGATATCCTTCAGAGGGGTCTCACGGAAACTGATAGCTGGTGCCAGAGCCATGGCCTGAAGTTAAATGCCAAAAATGTATAGTCATACCCTTCGGGAAAAACAAGGTAACCCCAAGCTACCATATAGGTGGCAATCCACTAAGCACAGAAGAGGTTATCAGGGACCTGGGGACCCAGGTTGACAGTGGCCTTTCTTTTGACACTCACATTGCTAAAGTGGTTAGAAAACCTTCTACATTGCCCACCTGATCATGAAGGGATTCACATCCAGATCAAGTGAGGTCATTGTTCCCCTGTACTCTTCACTTATCAGATCAATGATCGAGTACAATGCCCCATTCGGGATGTATCTCACCCGACACCTGCAGCAATTGGAGAGACCCCAAAAGTTCCTCACCAAAAGGATAAAGGGACTCCAAAATCTGTCATATGCTGCCAGACTGAAGAAACTCCAGCTCTATTCAGTCGCATACCGTCTGCTCAGAGGTGACCTGTGCCTGACATACAAGGCCATGTCCAACCCAGAATTAATGGACATGCTCCACCTCAAAAAATCCAAATCTACCAGATCCACTAGAGCAAGCGACTTAAATCTTAGCACGGATATAAATAGGACATGCTGGAGGGATAGATTTGTCACCCAGAGACTCCCTATGTTGTGGAATAAAATCCCGATCCATGTGAGGCAAAGCACCTCGCTGGCTCTGTTCAAGAGAAATCTTGACCGGTGGATGGAAGATCGTAGGTTTACCCCGGGAATCATCTCTGTGTCACTGCTGGACAGAGGCACAACAAACTAATGGGCACAGTATTTTTTAACATAAGGGGTGGCATAAGCCACAAAACTCTGTGCTAGGCTTATAAATGCCTTAGGGCAGATAGCCTAGTATAAACCTATGAACCTATGAACCTATGACTATCTGCCTCTGGAGGCAGTTGGGGGCAGATTATCCCAGTCCCCAAAAGCCTGGCAAACAGTCACGGAAGATGCATGGGTACTGTTGATAATATCCAGGGGTTACAAAATTCCTTTCTCCCAGCCACCCTCTACAACAAGTCAGCAATCAGTCCCAGATGTTCCACCCAGTCTTCAGGATCAAGCAAACCTAGAAGTTCAAAGGTTGCTAGAAAAAAGAGCCATCCAAGAAGTCCCCACAGACCAAATTGAATCCGGCACTTACTCAAGGTTCTTTTTAGTTCCAAAAAAGACAGGGGACTGGAGGCCTATTTTGGATCTCAGCAAACTCAACAGATCAGTCAAGGAAACAAAATTTCATATGGTAACACTGCAGTTCAGTCTTCCCTTTTTGGGACTGGACAATTGGATGTGCTCCATCAACCTCCAGGGTGTGTACTACCATATAAAAATGGACAGGCGGTCCAGGAGGTACCTACACTTCTGGCTGGGAGCCAGTCATTACCAGTTCAGAGCTCAGCCCTTTGGTCTCACCACAGCCCCCAGGGTGTTCACCAATTCCATAGCAGTAGTCACAGCTCATATGAGGCGTCTAGGATTCTGGGTGTTTCCATATCTAGAAGACTGGCTCCTTAGTGCCACCACCAAGCATCAACTGATCGAGGCATGGGACTTCATTATTCACACCTGTACACAACTAGGCATCACCATAAACTACAAAAAGTCTGCCTTGTCGCTTTGTCAGTATATTACATTTCTAGGGCCAGATTTAGACACAAGGGCCATGATAGAAAAACTGCCTTATGAAAGAGTGTTAACCATTCTTTGTCAAGTTTTATTCCTCATGAAAAGAAAGAGAATCCAGACAAGATTCATCCTCAAGGTCTTGGGTTCGATAGCTGCAGCGGTTACCTGGGTCCCTATGGCGCGTTTCTACATGAGAATTCTGCAGTGGCTCCTGTTGGCTCAGTGGTCATTCCTAGATTTACCAATGTCACATCAGATATGGATCATGGAGTCATCCAAGAAGAATTTAGCATGGTGGCTTCACTCCCCTCTGGTATCAATGGGCAGACCATTTCTAACCCCTCAACCCATAGCCACAGTGACCACAGATGCTTCGCAGATAGGGTGGGAGGGCATTATCTGGGACAGACTGCTCAAGGGACTCGGCAAGAACACGAGTACCACTTGCACATCAATGTCCTAGAGATGAGACCGGTGCTTTTGGTGTTGCAAGCACTTCAAGTTTCTCTACCTATGAGGACTGTAGCAATTCAGACAGACAATATGTCGGTAGTATGGTACATCAACAAACAGGGCAGAACCACGTCTTATCTCTTATGCCAAGAGGCTGTACGATTATGGCAATGAGCGATATCTTCCCAATGCTTTCTGGTCACAACGCACATTCTGGGGAAATCCAACGTGTTAGCGGACAAGCTCAGCAGGGCTATTCTGATGCCTCACAAGTGGTACCTGAAACAGGAAGTTGCAGAGTTGATTTTTCACAAATGGGGCCAGCCATGCTGTGATCTTATCGCCACTCCCCTCAACAACAAATGCAGCAGCTACTTTGCCCTAGTCTCACCACCAAGACAGTCACCCAGGGACATATTGGTTCACTATTGGTTGTCGGGACTGCTTTATGCCTTCCCACCATTCCCCCTGATCCCCAAGGTTCTTCAGATAGCACAGTCATTGGGTTGCAAGTTAATCCTCATTGCCCCTTACTGGCCTCGACAGATTTGGTTCTCATTCCTTTGGCCTCATCTGCAAGGGGAGCCTTGGATACTGGACCCAGTTCCAGATTTCCTGATGCACCATTTGGGTGCTCTCCACCCTTCCGTCCATACTCTCAAGCTGATGGCTTGATTTCTCCACATCCAGTCTTAGCCAAGCTTCCTGATGTTTCCCCGGCAGTTCAACAAATTTTGATTTCATCCCATAAACCCACTAAAAGAAAACTTTATGCTAGTAAATGGAAGAGGTTCTCTTGTTGGGCAAAAATGAATGACATTGATCCTTTTACTGCCCCCATTTCTAAGATTCTGGAATTCCTTGCTGAAACATTTGAATGAGGAGCAGTGGCAACTACTATCCGGGTTCAGCTAGCTGCCATCTCTAATTTTCATGTAGGACAGGGGTTCCCAAAGTGTGTGCCACAGCTTTGTCACAGGGGAGCAGTGAACTTAATTTCTGAATTCTTTCCAACTTGAATTTTTAAACTTTGCAGTTTGTGCTGATGTCATCACATGCGCGATGATGTCAGAAATGTCAACTCCATCAGCCTGTCGGAATTTAGCTTGCATGCTCATTTCCGGCTTGAACGCGAGCAGGAAACAACTATTGCTGCTGGGCTTTTTCTCTAAATGGATTTACTGCTGTTGCTCTATGGATTTGTGGGCTGGCTTGGATCTGTCTGCCTTTATGACTGCTGCTGGCTGCTTCATGGAGTGAATCTGCTGCCCATTGGAAAGAAAGAGCTTTGGAGGTAGGGTGTGTGTGTGTGTGTGTGTGTGTGTGTGTGTGTGTGTGTGTGTGTGTGTGTGTGTGTGTGTGTGTGTGTGAGAGACGTAACTGTAGATTAAACTACACTACAGCTTAGCAAAATGTTGAAGATTTTGTAGTTTAGGATTTATAACCTATGACATTTAAAGTCATATTACTGACACTTCTCCCCTTTATACTGATTTCTGTATCAAATCCTGCTGCAAACGTGAACTGCATAAGTTGTCATTTATACATTTTCATCAGATAGCCAGCTGCATATGTCACACAACCATTTCTGAGAGGTTTTTTTTCCTTTAATATTTTGGGAGGTATTTAGTAGGTAGTTTGGGACTGTCTAAATACTACAGATTTATTAGAATATGGGAAAGAATTGTACTTTAATGACATCTCAAAGTAGTAATGTTTTCATTTTGCAGTCCTTTAATGGCATTTCTTCTGACGTCTGCAGGGCTAATTTTGAGAAGGTTTTTAATTCAGATTTTGTCTTATGATTCTTTAGACATTATTGAAAATAAGTATGTATACTACCTATCCATTCTTCTGACTCTGATTTAACATCTGATTTTTGGGCTACCCTTTTTTGCTGATGAGGAAAGAAGGCTGCACTTCCTAACATGGAGTAAATTGGTGGCTGTGGATTAGATTTAGACTGAACCAGCATAGTAAACTGTTAAGTGTTCACAAAAATCTTAATTTGACTCTTCATACTATATTGCAGAAAGGCTCTTGAAAATATGTGTATCTAAGAACTGGCAGCTTCCTAAATGGATATGGCTGATCTGATCACTGTGCAACACAGTAGTGCCAATTTGATTGCAGTCACAACACCTGGCAGTCAATTCAATGACAGCTGTTTTATGCAGAGACAAAGCCCATTGCAGTCCCCTATCATAACTTTGTTTATGATTTACCACTTGTCAGTCAGGCTGCTGATTTGTTCTCCCATTCCCAGCCATAGGGAGAATGTAGTTACTGATGTCAGTTGAAGTGACCCTATCTGTATAGTGTTAAATCAAATGATTACTTTCTGCCTTTGATTAAGGTAGAGTGCACAAAATGATACACACCATCTCTCAAAAGTTATGTCAGTGTGAAACAGAATCCTCTATACTGCACTTTGAAACAGTGAATAACGTCATGATAAATGTGTGAATTATGCTTCACCTTTGCTGATACTTAATTGTGTGTTTACAGCACAGCAATTTCTGAACTAAAATTTTGCATAAACATTGAGGTACATTAATATTCTGGAATCTATCAGTGTTAAGATTCCACACTGATATTCTTGGTTGCTGTGTGTGTGTGTGTGTGTGTGTGTGTGTGTGTGTGTGTGTGTGTGTGTGTGTGTGTGTGTGTGTGTGTGTGTGTGTGTGTGTGTGTGCGTGTGTGCTGGTGTGTGCGGGTATGTGCGCGTGTGTGTGTGTGTGTGTGTGTGTGTGTGTGTGTGTGTGTGTGTGTGTGTGTGTGTGTGTGTGTGTGTGTGTGTGTGTGTGTGTGTGTGTGTGTGCATGCGTGTGTGTGTCACTGGGGGAGAGAGTGAAGAGTGAGAGTGATCCCTGGCAGTACTAGCAATGAGGTCTGTGTAAGTCTGGTCCATACTACTGGGCACATACCTCTCACCCTCTTAGATCAAGAAATCTGGACAAAGCCAAAAATAGTGGGGGTACAAAAGCACAAAATAGGGACACTTTAAGTACTGCTCTCACAAATAAGTTGATAGAAATACAGGATGTTAAGTTGTCTATCTCGCCTTCATTCTTGCTGGATGGGTTCGGAGCCGATCCTCGGCTCCGACTCAGCCAATACTAAAACTCGAGAGCTAATTCCACTGGCTCGAGGCTCCCCCATATCCCACAATGCTAGGCGGTAACTCCTCAGATCTCATTTGCCGCTTAGCTGACG
>NC_056728.1:1969412504-1969522554 GCF_019279795.1 Protopterus annectens
CTGGTGCTGTAATACTTTTAGATAGCCTCCGAGGGGTGGGTTCCACCGAATCCGGGGCCGACCACGCCTTCCGAGCCACTACTTCCATAAGGCAGTCGAAAGGCAGAGACACCCAGGAGGTGGAGGGTCAAGAACCGAACGCCTCCTGGTACACCGACTCATCCTCGGAAGGATTAAGGGAAGACCACTTCCCCCTCTGCTTCAGGATTTCCAGGATGTCTGAGAAAGAAACATCCTCAGAGGGGGACTTTGGGGATGCCTCCGACTCATCCAAGTCAGTGTCAGATGTAATAGACTCAGGGGAGTCCACATGCTTCCTCTTACATGTCCTCTTACGTGGAGGCTTCGCTGACAGGTCAGGAGAAGCCTTGGAAGAGGAAGAAATTCCCAGTGGGGAAACCTGAGACATTGGATCTCTGGGTCCAGGAGCAAGAGAGTGAGAAGAGACATCAGCAGGCACTGTAGTGGGAGGAGCTGATGGAGCTGACCATTGACTAAGCCCTGGGGCTAGTACGCTCCTCATCACCTCGAAGGCTCCCCTATCAGAAAGGCTAGAGGGTCCCCGCTCCGAAGAGGTAGGCACCCCAGGCCGCACTGACAGGGAAGGCTCTGAGGCTGATGTCGGGGCCGAACTTACCAGCACCGATGCTCCGAGAGGGAGAACGGGGTCGGACAATGGTCCGATGCCACTCGACCCCTCAGAGCCGACGAGAGAGAGATCAGGCACCCGGATCCCTCCAATGAAGGTATTAAAGAGGAGATCGGAGCGGAAGACAAAGGAGCCAAAGGGGGAGGTATCGGCTCTGACGCCGCAACAGTCACGGCTCCGAGGAGCTCCGGCTCCGAACTCTGCGGGAGAGTCGAAGAAGGAAATATAGGTGTAGTTGAAATAGCCACCGTCTGATGACACAGGCTAGAGATCATCTGGGCCAATGACTTTAATAGCCTACTTACCACTCTCTCAAGGTCGTGATCTGAAAGTCTGGACGACTGAGAAGATCGGCTCCGATGGCTCCGCTCCGAGAGCAGGGGAGATCTCGGAGCCGAATGGATGGACTCCAGTGAAGGGGATCTTGACCTCTTCTTAGATGTAGTCAATGGAGCCGAAGACACGTCGGCTCTGGCCGGAGCTGACAGTGCAAGCAAGGGCTCAGAGGTATCGGCACCAAGTGGTACCGAGACCGGAACTTGTGACTCAAGGGGATCAGCGCCAACCGGAGCCGATCTAGGCACAGACAAGGAGCCAGCAGCCAAAGGCTTAGTACTTGGAGCCGATGTTTTTTCAGGCTTCGAGGGCCTCCCCGATGCAGACTTAGTCGGGGAGCCCTCGGGCTTTAACAAGCCCCTAAGTATCAGTTTATTCCTGCACTCCTGAAGGACTCTTGGACTGAATGCATGACATACTGAACAAGAGTCCTGCAGGTGCAGGGGTCCCAGGCAGTAAACACAAGAAGTGTGACCGTCTGTCAGAGACATTTTCTGACAGCACGAGTCACACTTCTTAAAGCCTGAGACCTTAGCTTCTTTAGGTTCCTTCGACATAACAGTGTCGAGGGTTACCAAGTAGCAGAAAAACACACACACACACTCCCGAAAATTATAATTTAACAATAAAATATTAATAGGGATACTGACACACCCAAACACTCCACAGGATCCCTAAGAAAAAACAGGAAAGGGGCAGGCTTAAGGCCTAACCTAAAAGTGGAGGGGGAGGGATATAAGGGATAAAAAGTGAAGGTATAAAAAGTAATAAAGTTAAGGGTAGTTAGTTAACTATGAAGAAATAACTAGGTAGAATTTTTTTTTTTCAAAAAAGGTGACTGAACACTAAATCTAAGACCTACCAGGAGCCGGTAAAATTACGCACCTCGCAAGCGAAAGCGGCAAACGAGATCTGGGGAGTTATTGCCTAGCATCATGGGATATAGGGTTGCCTCGAGCCAGTAAAATTAGCTCTCGAGCTTTAGTAAGTGGCCGAGTCGGAGCTGAGGATCGGCTCCGAACCCATCCAGCAAGAATGAAGGCGAGATTGACAACTTAACATTGTTCTTTTACTTTTCTGGGAAGTTCTCCATTATGAGATTTGTATGTAAAGGTAATGCAATCTGAAAGCCATTTTGACAGTGTGACTTTTGATATAGAAGCACCCTTCTTGTCTGAAAATTATATAAACAACTGGTCAGAGTTTCTGTAGTCCTTTGTTCTATGTAGGTAGAAGCGTAATTGCCTATGTACATCTAACTGGTGTAGCTTATTCTCTGCCCTGTTGCCATAGTTGGGGAAGAAAACTGGTAAGTCTATGGATTGATTAAAATTAAATTCTGAGCACACTTTGGGTAGGAAGGATGGGTTTGTTCATAGAGATACACTATCTTCCTGGAAAAGCATGCAGAGGGGCCTTATTGACAATGCTTGTAGTTCTGATACCTGCAGAAGTGATGGCTACCAAAAAGATTGCCTTCCATGTTAAAAACTTCAGGTCACAGGGTGATGCAGATTCAAAGGTGAAAGAATCAAACTGGACAAGACAAAGTTTAGGTCCCATGGCATTGGAGGATCTTTGATGGGTGGCCTGAGCAAAACAGAACCCCTCAGGAAAGCTTTGCAAAGTCTCTTGGACATTACCTTTAGTCCCCATTCTCTTTATGGAAGTTGGATACAGCTGCTAGCTAAACTTGAATAGTAGCCACAGCTGCACCTTCATTAAAAAGCTTTGCCAAGAATTCTAATATAGAGGGTATAGGAGGAGTGAAAGGGTCAATGTGATTATTGAAGGCCCAGAGGGAAAATCTCTTCCATTTGCTTGTGCATAACTTCCTGGTTGAAGCCATACGAGATGAAATCAAGATATGTTTCACTGAAGGGGAAATGTCAGGAAGCCTGGCTATATGTGGAACTGGAGCAACCAAGCTGTCAACTTGAGGGTTTGAACCGATGGGTCGCACATCCCTGACGAATGAGTCAAGAGGTCTGGAACTGGGTCCAGAATCTACGGCTCCCCCTGGAGATGAGGACAAAGAAAGGGGAACATATTTGACAAGGCCAGTACGGGGTGACTAGTATTAAACTCCTTCTCAACAAGCTGACTTTCTGATGGACTTTGCGAATCAATGGAAAGGGTGGAAAAGCGACAGGAGACCATGGTCCAATCGTGTACAAGTGCATCCTTGGTGACTCCCCTGGAGGGGGGATCAGGATGAAGTAGCTGCTGAATTTGGCATTCATGGACATGGCAAAGACATTGCAGCAAGGCTGGCCCCACTTGTGGGAAATATTTTCCACTACTTCCTGCTTTTGGGACCACTTATGAGGCATCAGAATCCCTCTACTGAGTTTGTCCGCTATCATGTTGGATTTCCCCGGAATATGAGCTTCTGTCAGAAAACGATGGGAAGAAATTGCCCACTGCCATAGACTCTAGGCCTCAACAGAGGGAGTAAGACTTGGTTCCTCCTTGTTTGTTTATGTACCACATGAATGACGTGTTGTCTGTATTGCAATCGTGCATATTGGAAGAGAGTCTTGGAATGCTTGCAATGCTAGGAGCACCACTCTCATCTCTAGGACATTGATATGTAAGTGGGCTTCATGATCCCCCCAAGTGCCTTGGACTGTCCTTCTCTGATAATCCACATCCCCAAATCTGGGAAGAGTCCGTGGTCATTGTGGCTAATGGTTGTGGAAGAACAAAAGGTCTGCCTAGAATCACCTGAGTGGAATGAAGCCAACAACGAAGGTCTTTCTTGCAAGATTCCATAATTATAATTTGGTGAGACATGGGTAGCTCCTGCATGGACATCGAGTGAACAGTATCACTGCAAAATTCTCATGTGCAGGCAAGCCAAGGGTATCAAGGTTATTGCTGCTGACATACTGGAGAAAACAACAAATTCCACAGGATACTTGTAAAACAAACACTGGAAAACAGCTATGAGAGTCCAAAAGTTAGTATAGATGCTGTGAAACCTGGTCGTTGACCATTCAAAAACCACCAGGCTGTAATTTAAACCACCAGAATTTATTTCTTGAAGCGCTTTTCGTCTGTTTCATAAGCAGACTTCTTCAGAATCTGAATCGGATTCTGAAGAAGTCTGCTTATGAAACAGACGAAAAGCGCTTCAAGAAATAAATTCTGGTGGTTTAAATTACAGCCTGGTGGTTTTTGAATGGTCAACGACCAGGTTTCACAGCATCTATACTAACTTTTGGACTCTCATAGCTGTTTTCCAGTGTTTGTTTTATAAGGTTATTGCTGCTGCCATGGAACCCAAAACTTTCAGGACTGTTCTTGCTTGCACTTTTTTCTTGGAAAGTAAATTCTGGACTTGATATCATAGGGCTTGAACTCTTTTGGGGGAATCTGGGCCAATACTTGTTTTGTATCTAGGTCTGCTACTATAAAAATGATATGCTGAGATGGCAACAAGGCACATTTTTTTGTAATTTATTGTGATTCCTAAGTGAGAACAAAGCTGTGTGGTGGTGTCTCTCGCTCTTGTTAGTAGATGCTTGGTGGTGGCAGCTAGGAGCCAGTTGTCTAGGTACGAAAAGACTCGGAATCCTAGGTGCCTCAAGTGAGCCATGACTACTGTCATGCATTTGTTGAACAGGTGAGATCAAAGGACAGAGCTCGAAACTGGTAGTGACTGGCTTCCAGCTGAAAGCGCAAATGACTCTTGGATTGCCTGTCCATTTTGATGTGGCAGCATGAATCTTGGAGGTCTATCAAGCACATCCAATAATCTTGTTCCAAAAAGGGAAGTATCGACTGCAGTGTCACCATCTGGAACTTTGACATTTTTACTAACTTGTTTAGTTTGCTGAGATCCAAAATGAATCAACCAGTCCTCTGTTTTTTTGGAACTAAAAAGAACCTTGAGTAAGTTTCGGATCCAATTTGGTCTGTGGGGATTGTTTGCATGACTCTTTTGTCTAGCAACTTTTGTATTTCTAGAGTTGTCTGATCCCTTTGACTGGGTGGTACATCTGGGATGGTTTTCATTTTTGGGGTGGGAAAGGAAAAGAGAATGGAGTAGTCTCTGGATATGATCTTTTGTACCCATTTGTCTCTTGTAATTTCTAGCCAGGCCTTTGGGTACAAAGATAAGTAACCCCCAACTGCCTCCACAGATGGATAGATAGGCCTCCTTTCAGGAATGCTGAAAGGGCTTACCAAGGAAGGATTCCCTGTCACCCTGGTTCTGCGGACCTCCTCTGCTGCATGGTCGGCGTCTTCCATTGGTACTTCCCCCTCTACCCCTGAGGGAAGGATCACCACAGGTGTCCTGGAAAGCTCTCTAGGATTTTTGAAACCACATTTTTCCCCCCTTCTGACCTTTGGGGTAAGGTCTGGTAGGTAGGGAGAAATGGACTCCAATGTCAGAGAGAGTCTTTCCTTCCTGTTCATACCTGGTTAGTGTGTCTTTAACTTTAGGTCCGAACAAGGACAAGCCATCGATATGGGTGTTAATAACGGAAGATTTAAAGGGTTCCATGAAATAACATGAGCATCCAGGAATGTCTCCTTAAGGAAATTCCTTAAAATGCTGCCCTACTCGCTCCATCAGTTTCATAAGAAATGAGCCTCATGGAAGAGTTTACCACTGAATTTAAGGTGGAGAGCTGACAAGAAACCTTATCCGAAACCCCCGCAGCTACAGAACCTTGGAGGGCATCTCCTAGGTCTTTCAGGAGATCTCTCTAAAGCCTAATAAAATGAGTCAGGTAATTCAATTATCTGAGAGCGAAAGTCACTGAAGAAAAGGTGCGCTTTCCATATCTGTCCATTGTACAAGACTCTTTGTTCGGTGGAGGGACAGATGAGTATGTCTCTGAAAGTTACTTCTTGGTGGCTGCCGCCACCACCATAGCATCTACTGGGACACCCTTATTAAGAAACTACTTGTCCAAAGGTGTGGTAATAACCTTATTTGGCCTCCTAGGAACAGGTTCCACTGAGTCTGGAGACTCCCATGCCTTTCAACTAACTACATTCATGAGCTAGTCAAAGAGCAGAGACACCCAAGAGGTAGAAGGGTGAGACCTGAAAGCCTCCAGGTATACAGACTCCTCCTCAGAAGGGCTGATGGGCTTCCAGTCACCTCTCTGCTTAAGTATTTCTAGGATGTCTGCAAAGGAGATATCCTCAGAGGGTGACCGTTGGGACCCTCCCAACTCATTGAGGTCTGTATCCAAAGTGATGGACTCCTCTGGGGAGTCTAAATGCTTCTTCTTGCATGATCTTTTTTGAAGGACCTCTTCAGAAGGGTATTCTGGAGAGGTTTCAGAAGAGACAGTTTCACCCAATAGGGCATCCTGAGGCTTTGGGTCTCCACATCTGTGTGGATGTGAAGGTCCTGAGACAGACCTGGCACCTTTGGGTGAAGAATGCCTGAACCTGAGTGGAGTTGTCCGTGATGACAGCACTCTCCTCATCAGCTCAAAGGCCTCCCGGCCTTGATCCGAGGAGGCTCCTGGTTCAGAAGGACCAGAAGAACCAAAAGACTTACTTGGAACCAAGGGCAGGGCCCAAAGATCCTGATACAGGTCTCAGTACTGATGGTTCCACAACAATCAGATCCAGGCACTCAGGCTCCAAGGTCCCAGATTGGGTCAGATGAGGAATCGATGAAGGGGAGGTAGTCTTTGTTGGCTCCGAATCCCTCTGGGTTGGAGTCAACAGTAGCTTGGCCAGCACTGGTGTCCATAAAATTCCGCTCACCACACAATCCACATCATCACTGGAAAGGCTCCCGGAGGATTGATAGGAGTGGGTGGGAGATCTCACAGGTTGAAGCAATGTAGATCTGAGAGTTGGGGAGACCAGCTCTGAATCTGAAACTCCATCGGCTCTGAAGCCACAGCAGGAGCTGAGGAGGAAGGTTTTTTGGGCCCGAAAGAATTTGAGTCCGAGGATGACTCTTTTGCCAATGTTTCTGTCAGCTCTGAATGAGCAGTAGAGGTAGATGATCTCTTTACTTCTCTGACCTGGTAGATGGTGACTTTGGAGTTTTTGACGAACTCTGGCCTTCTTCAATAGCCTCTGCAAAGGGAGTTTTTAATAGTCCTCTTAAAATTAGCTTGTTCTTCCTCTCAAGCAAAACTCTGTAATTGAAAGCATGACAAAAGGTACATGATTCCTGAAGGTGGACTGCACCTAGACAATATACACAACTTGTATGGCCATCAGTCAACAACATTTTTTGGTTACACTTGTCACATTTTCTAAACCCAGAGGGTTTTCATTCTTTTGGATCCTTGGACATTATGTATCAACAGCAATAACAACAACAACCAGCTATTAAATATATAGCACTAGAAATGTTTTTTTTTTTTTTTTTTTTTTTTAATAACAATAACATTACCAACTTCTCTAGGAAATAAAAAGGGGCAGATCTCTAAGTTAAATGAACCTGCCTTAAATAGAAAGAAATATATAGAGTGAAAAGGGAGGGTCGTCTAAGTTAAATGGGCCAGCAGAGCCCTCTAACTTAAACAAGCTTACAAGGGGAAGGAAAGGTAAAGTTAAACCAAAATTGAAAATTTATTTCCAAGCTCTCTAACTTTGAGCTTGGATAGTTATTGTAAGAATAGCCGGGATAGGGAGGTAGAGAAAAAGGCCTAGAGGAAGAAACGACGGCCGGAGGTAACAACCAACAACTAAGCAAACACTCTAAATAAGCTCAAACTAACCCACTAACACTCTAGAAAAACTTTATAACAGTTATGAGTACAATTTTAACAAGAAATGAAGAAAAAAGATTTCCACTTAGCCAGAGCCTGAATGGAAGCACCTGGTCTTGTTTAGCGGCAAACGAGATCTGGGTAGTCTTCCCTAAGCATGATGGGATAGAGTTACAGCCATGAGCCGGCGGAAATCCTTGAGCTTTTGTGTAGGCCGAGTCAGAACCGATGATCAGTTCTGAACCCAACCAGTACAGAATGAATGAAGGCAAGATATGACAACATCACATGAAAGGTTTGAAGACTTATAACACTAGCAACAACACAACTAAGTTATACCTATTATTAAAAGAGGATAATACACACCTAAGTATGCTATAAATATCTAAACCTATCAAACTATGAGAAACAGTAAGAAGGTTAATACTAAATTCTATAAAATTACACTATTAACTAGTCCAAATTCCTACTCAATATTAAAAGAAAAATCTAACTATTAAGCTAAAGCAGGAGGAAAAAGTCAATAATCTTTCACTTGTGAAAACAGGATGGAGCTCTCTGTAAATATATTTGGTTTGACAGGTGGCAAAGAAAATTTGAAGTAATTCAGGCAGGAGAGGAAATTGTGGGTAGGGGAGGAGTCAGAGCTCTCAGATCCAATACTCTGGTATAAAGTGCAGAGGTCAGTTCCAGCTGGATCCAAGATCCCATATGTTGAATCAAATGAAAACAGTCAACATCTGATTGACTTGTTAAGTCTGCTACACTTAGAAAAAATAAGTTATGTTCTTACCATAACATTCCATCTGTGTTGTTGATCTTCATTCATTCATTAATGATGGGTGTCAGTTCCATCCTCGGAACCGAGTCAGCCGTTATAACAAGCTCGGGCCAGCCAAAAAACTCTCGAACTAAACTCTACCCATAGTGCCCCTCTGCATATTACCTCAGATTGAGTTTGCCCATAAGGAAGAAAGAAAGCAGAGACTTTATCTGAGCAACTTCCCTATCATAGGCTAGGATCATATCCAAACCCCAGGAGTCTTTCGGATGGGGGCAGCAGGTGGGTTGTAATGAATGAATGAAGCAACACAGATGGAACATAATGGTAAGAACATAACTTCTTTATCTGATGTTGTTAATCTTTATTCATTCCCGGGGAGAAAAGCTCCACAATAATTGCAAGTTACATTTCACATGTTACAAAAGGACATAGCTCATACAGCTAATTAAATATTTACAGATAAGCTCCATGAAATTTGCAATTGGCTTGTCACAAGTTACAAAAATGAAAGACATAATTCAATACAGAAATTTCAACATTTACATAAAGTGAATATTTTTGTTATAAACTCAATTGTAGGTTTAACATTTCAAAATATATAGCTACTAGCCATTAGTAGGTTAGGGAAATATTATGCAAGGAGAGGGTAATAGTATATTTGAGATTACAGCGTATAGTACAATAGATATTAGAGAGAGTTAGTTTTTAGTAGGGGAAGGATTGTTTTGGGTGGGATGAAGTTTTGAGTAGAGGTAGTTGGATGAGTCAGTGCAAGGTGGAATGGGTGGGGGGGTTAAGTTGGAGCATGGAAAGGGCATTCCAATTTGGAAGAAAGATGAGAGAGTATCTGAGATTTGAAATTTGTATGGGTAGGTAGGTTACATAGGTATGTGGGGAGAGAGTTCCAGTGTTTAGCTAAGGAGTGGGATAGCAGTAGATGTCCAGGAGGTCGTGCAGGTTTGTGGACCTGAAGAAGATTTTGTTTTTTGGATCTGAATGAGTGGTTGGGAATGAAAGATTTTAAGGAAGTAGCAAGAGCTGAGCAGTTGGCAGGTTTAAAGATGAGCTTGTGGGCAATGGTGAGTTGTAGGTAATTGAGGTAGTTTGGTAGTTCAAGCCAGCTGAGGGCGAGAAGGGAGTGGCAGTGGTGGTATGTGTTTTTTTAATTGGTTGCAAATTTGGAGATCTTGTGGTAGCAGGATTCAAGTTTGGATCAAAGACCAAGATGGAGATTGGTGAAAAGAGGGGCACCATACATAAGGGAGGAGAGTAGGAAGATGGATGCAAGAGTTTGACAGCTAGAGGGGCTTAGGAAGCGGTTGTGCCTATAGAGGAGATCTAACTTTTGGTGGGTGTCAACTTTTTGTTCTTCATCAACAATGATGCCAAGAAGCTTGGTGGTGGGAACGATTTCAAGGAGGGTGTTGTTTTGGCTCTGTATGATGAATATGGATTTTGGTAGGGGTAAAACATTAGTTTGGTTTTATTTGCATTTAGTACCAGATGGTTAGCCTGCATCCAGTTTCTGTTTTGGAGAAGACTATTTGGGTTTTTGCTAGGAGCTCGGTGGCGGAGAAGGCTGAGTAGATGATTGTTGAGTCATCTGCATACTGGATGATAGATGAGTTTGGCATGGATTGGTGAAAGTTGTTAATGAACAGATTGAAGAGAAGAGGGCCAAGAACAGAACCTTGTGGGAGACCTGTGAGTGTGGGAAGGAAGGGGGAGGTTGAAGTTTTCCATTGGACAGCTTGTTGGCGGTTGGACAAGTTGCTGGAAAACCAGGCAATGGTGGTGGGAGAGAGGTGTAGGGTGGAGAGTTGGGATATAAGTAGGGTATGTGAGATGGTATCAAAGGCCTTTGACAGATTAAGGAATAGTGTGGATATGAACTTGCCTGAGTCGCGTTCGAGGTTTATGGTTTCAAGAAAGGAAAGAAGGGCAGTCATGGTGCTGTGGCCAGGGCAGAAGCTGTGTTGGGTAGGGGAGAGGAGATTGTTTAGTGTTAGGTGTGTCATGAGTTGTGCTTGTATTGTTTCCGCAAGCATTTTAGAAAGAGGGGAAAGGATTGCAATAGGCCGACTGAAGTTGGTGGTATCAGTATTTTTGCCACCTTTGTGGAGAGGGATGATGTAAGCATGGCACCAGATAAACGGGATGTATGATTCTTGTATGGATCTATTTATAAGAATAGAGATGGGTAGGAAATGCTGTCTTCAGATTGTTTGAGGAAGGTGAGTGGAAGTTTGTCTGGTGCATTGCGAAAGGGTTTGATTTTGAGGAGAAGTCTTTTTATAGTGCTTGTAGGGATGGGCTTCAGGCAGAAGGATGTGGAGGAAAGTTGATGATCGGGGTGATGGTTGGGGCAGGAGGAGCTGGTGGTGGAGGAGGGGAGTGAGAAGGAGGCTGATAGTTTAGCTATCCAATCTATGAAGAACGAGTTGAACTGGCTGGCTGCTTCAAGGTTGGAGAGGTTAGGGTCTGGGCAGGGGTTTTCTTTGTTGCCAGGATGCAGCATGGATGAGATGGAGTGCTATAATTTTTTGGGATTTGTTGAGTGCAAGGACTGGAGTTTGGAGTAGTGGGCTTTGCAGTCTTTAATTATTAGTTTTTCTGTGGAGTTTCATAGCTGCTTATACTCTAGGAGGGTTTTAGGGTTTTTATGTTTTTGATACGGTTTCCATTTTTTGTCCCTTTGGTGCAAGGCTAGTTTAGTATCTTTTGATAACCATGGGCAGGGATTGGTTTTGATGCGTTTGGTTCGGGGGGGGGGGGGCGGCTTCCTGATTGAGAAGGGTTAGGAATGAGTGGTTAAAGTAGGAAAAAGCATCATCTTGAGGAAGGGTTTTTAGAGGGGACCAGACAGTATACTTTAAGCATTCTGAGAAAGTTAGAGGGTTGAAAGAGGAGAGGTTGTGGGTTTGGATGTAGTGGCATTGTTTAAGCAGTGGAAATGGGAGATGGTCAGCGAAGGCTGGTAGGTGATCACTGAGAGGATCAGGTAATGTTCCAGCTTTGGTGATAAGGTATGGGTGAGTTGTTAGGATCCAGTCAATGATGGTACCAGAGGTACCATCTTTATTTGATCTGGTTGGAGATTGTATTAGTTGGGAGAAGTTATACAGGTTGACTGTGTGGGATGGGGCTTCAGAGTTAATAGTATTTCAGTTGATGTTGGTATCACCGAGTATATAGGTTTCATTTTTTATATTGGAGGAGAACCAGGACAGGATGTTTTCAAGAGTTTTGATATTATCACCAGGGGGAATATAGAGGGTAGCGATACATCTGGACTTGTGGTTGTTTATTTTTAGTAAACGTATTATAATTTCAGCATTGGCAAAGGTTGGTATTTTATTGGAGTAGGGAGTTATGGTATGGGAGGTGGGGTAGATTATTGCTACTCCGCCTCCTTTTTTGTGGGCTCTGTTGTTGCGAATGATTTGGAAACCTGGTAGTAGGATTTCGCTATCTTTTATATAGGTTTTTAGCCAGGTTTCAGAAACAGCGGTAATGTCGAGGTGGTTATGGGAGAGCCAGGCATGGAGGTTAGGGCTTTTGTTTTTTAGGCTTTGTGCATTAAGTGTTGTGAGGTGAATGGACTTTGAGTTTTTGGGTTGAGTGGAGGGTTTGTTGAGACTGATGTTAGAGATGGGTCCGGGGCTGAGGTGGATGTCACCGGCTAGTGAGAGAGAGATGTGGTGGAGTAGAAGAGTGAGGCAGTGTGTGTTGGGCAAGAGTAGCTTGGGTTGTGTGAGAGTAGTGATTTAAGAAGGGAGTATGGGGGGGGTTGGGTTGGGAGCAGTTTTGGTTTGAAAAAATAGATTGGGTTAGAGGTAAAGAGTTCATGAGAGATGGATGAGTAGGATGGGAAGTGAGGTTGATGGTAAGATGTAGTGGAGTGTGTGATGAGAGTTATGACAAGGGTTGGGAAAAGTGTGAGATAGGTAAGAGATGAGAGAGGGATTAGTAGGGCAAATGGGGTTATAGGGAGAGATATTATGTATAGCATTGTAGGAGGGGTGATGTATATCTACAGGTGGGTGGGCTTTGGCTTAGGTGTATTGTGACTGGAGAGGTGTTGGGTAGGGAGGAGTCAGGGGATGTATAAAAGTACAGGTAGTGGGTCCGGGTGGGATATGGGGGCAGGGTAGGGAAGCGGAATAAACCCGAATGGTGAACAGAGCGGGTTACACCTTCCAGGAGGATCAGCAATTGCCAAATAGAAAACAATCAGTGAGAAGGTTAGCAAATACAGAAATAGGGCAGCCTATCATTTTGGTTTGAATGTTACCTTTCTGTATGTTTTTATTATTTATGCACCAATGGGGAGCTGCAGTTCAATGAGAAGTAGGAAAATAATGTAGTTATGCCCGGGGTTTAGAAAGGGACATGCAAAAAATTATGACTCAATAGAGTACTAATTAAAAAAAGAATTGAATATGGTATAAGCAAGTACACTACTAGGGATTCCTATGAAGCTAGGGCAGAAAAGCCAAGTCAAAAGATGGTGCCTTTCTAAATCAGGTTTTTTGATTCAATATGTAAGTACAATCATAAGTACAAATGGTACTTACAGTTGTGCACACTACTGAGGGATGCCCGTGGGACAGACAGAAACAGAGTGTAGTCAAGCAGAGGTTTGTAGTATTTAAAGATGGTGCCGCAGCTCAGCGGAGGAATAAGTAAACTCTCAAGAGGAAGAGGGAGGGAATAGACAGGATTGACAGGGCTGGGAAGCTTACAATAAGATTATGTTAGGAGACCAAGAGAAGGGGGGGGGGCTAAGAGCCAGGACTTGGAGAAAGCTGTGAGAAAACAGGTTTTACAGGGCTAGGAAACTTATACTAGAATTATGTTAGCAGAACAAGAAAAGGGGGGAGGCTATGGACCAGGACTTGGAGAAAGTGTGATAAAGGTATGAGGAGTGGCTCATGTTGCTGCTGCACAAATGTCATCCATGGAAGCCCTTGCATGGAAGGCAAGAGATGTTGCAACTGATCTTGTGGAATGCAATCTAACCTTAGATGGTAGAGAAGCCTTGTTCCATTGATAAATAAAGCAAATGTAGTCTCTCAGCCATTTATATAAATTAACTCTGGAGACAGATCTTCCCAGTTTTGGTCCTGAGAATGACACAAATAATTGGTCAGATTTTCGTAATAATTTAGATCTGTCAAGATAAAAATGCAATTGTCTATGCACATCAAGCAAATGTAATGATTATTCTCCTTTGTTCATAAAAGTTGGAAAGAAGACTGGTAGAACAATTGCTAGATTAATAGGCAAGTCCGCAATAACTTTGGATAAAAAGGAGATATTACTCAGGAGTGATACTCTGTCCTTATGAAACACTATGTAAGGACGTTTTATGCACAATGCTTGCAATTCAGAAAATCATCTTGCTGAGGTAATGGCCACCAAGAATAGTTTTCCAGTATAAGAATTTCAAATCACAATTAGCAGCAGATTCAAAGGGGGTGGGTCAAGTCTTGTAGAACTAATGTCAAACTCCAGGGCTCGATTGGCTGTCTGAAGGGGGGGGCTGATGTGTGTAACACCTTTCAAAAAGGTTTTACAGCGATGGTGTGAAATCAAGGAAGAGTCTTTGAAACCATTGTAGAAGTTGGAGATTGCTGCTAAGTGTAGTCAAATAGATGAAGCTGCTGCTCCTGAATGAAGGAGATTAGATAAATAATCTAGTACCATAGAAAGCGGTGCTGAAAAGGGGTTTACTCCATTTTCCCAAGACCAGATTATGAATCTTTTCACTTGCTGAGATAAAGTTTCCTGGTGAACAGTTTATGGGAAGCCAGAAGAATGTGGCGGACATGGGAGGAAGGATTGCTTTGCGTGGCAATTACTAGAAGTGGAGGAACCAAGCTTGTCCACTCGAAGCTTGATATATTTGGATGTATCAACCTCTGTGGGTGCAACAGCAATTCTGGAGTTGGATCCAGAATCCATGGTTGATGTTGAAGATGAGGCCAAAGAAAGGGAAACCAAAGTTGTCATGGCTCGTTGGCTGCAATGAGGATTACTACACTTCTCAACCGAAGAGGCTTTTTCAAGAATTGTGGAATGAGAGGAAGGGGAGGGTAGGCAAAAAGAAGTCCTGTGGGCCAGTCGTGTAGAAGAGTGTCCCTCAGGGACTTCCCCTGCGGGGCAATTAGGGCAAAGTAGCTGCTGCATTTGTGATTTGCAGGGGATGTGAACAGATCGCAGCAAGACTGGCCCCAGTGACTGAAGATCCTCGTCACTATGACAGGATTGAGAGACCACTCATGAGGCAGGAGGATGCATCTGCTCAATTTGTCTGCAATTATGTTGGAATCCCTGGGAATGTGCATTGCTATCAGAAAGTGGTTGGAAGCTATCACCCATTGCCAAATTCTCATGGCCTCTCGACACAACGGGTAGGACTTGGTTTCCCTTTGTTTGTTGATATACCAGACTACTGACATGCTGTCAGACTGGATGGCAACTGTTCTTGAAGGGAGAACAGGTTAAAATGCTTGCAATGCTAGAAGCACTGCCCTCAGCTCTAGAACACTAATACACCTCCATGGGTGACCAAGTGCCTTGGACTGTCTTTCACTGTAAATGCCCTCCCCCCCGATCAGGGAGGCATCCATGGTCATAATGGCTTTGGGCTGAGAGGGGGTGAAAGGGCGACTCCATAGGTGTTCTTCCAGCCTCATCCACCAAATTAAATCTTCCTGATCTGAAAGGACATAGGAAGAGTCAAAGGGGACTGCTGCATTAGTAAAAGTCTCATGTGCAGTCTTGCCAGTGGAAATATTATCGATGCTGCCAGTGACCCTAGTATATGGAGGACTTCTCGTGCCGAAGCTTTGTCTTGACAGGGTAACACCTGGAGTTGAGATCTGAGTATATGTAGCCTGTGAAGTGGGAGGGAGACTAGGCAAGACTGAGTGTCAAAAATTGCCCCTATGAACTCCAGTCTTTGAGAAAGAATTAACTTGCATTTCTCTTTGTTTACTGTTATCCCTAAGTGTTCCATAAGTTGTAGGTTGTAATGTATAGCTGAAACCAGAATATGCTTGGTTGGAGTAGTAAGGAGACAATTGTCTAAATGTGGAAATACCTGGAATCTTTGCAGTCTCAAGTGAGCTGTTACCATTGTCATGCATTTGGTGAACTCTCTGTGGGCCATAGAGAGACCAAAGGACAGCGCATGGAATTGGTAGTGATTGGCTCCCAGCTGGAAGCATAGGAATCTTCTGGCATGCTTATCCATTTTTATATGGTAATACTCGTCCTGAAGATCTATCAAGCACATCCAATTGTCTTTCCCCAAAAAGGGAAGTATAGACTGAACCATGACCATCCAAAACTTTGTCTGATTAACAAATTTGTTTAGGATGCTGAGGTACAGAATTGACCTCCAATCACCTGTCTTTTTTAGCACTAAAAAGAACCTCGAGTAGAATCCGGATCCTACTCATTCTGGTGGGACTGTTTGGATGACTCTTTTTAGAAGCGTTTTTTGAATTTCTTGAACTGATGCTTCACTTTGACTGGGTGGAACACTGGGAATATGCCTTAGTGGCCTTGGATAAAGATTGAAAGGGATGTGATATCCTCTGGCAATAATCGTCTCCACCCAAGAATCTGTGGTTATTGTTTGCCAGGCAAGGTGGTGCAGAGAAAATCGTCCCCCGACTGCTTTGAGAGGTAAGCAATCAGGCTGCTCATCAGGACAACTGATAGAGTTGTCCAGAGAAAGAATTTCTGGATCCCTGATGATGTGGACCCCCTCTGCCTCTAAAGGGGCATCTTCCAGCCAAGTTTCCACCTCTACCCTGGGGAGAAAACTCACCAAATGTGTCACGGAAATGACCCTGGGATTTCTGGTACCACATCCTTCCACTCCTCTGATTCCTAGAGTAGGGTCTTTGGGGGGTGGAAAAATGTACACCCATGGCAGACAAGGTCTTACCCTCCTTTTCACACCTGACTAAAATGTTTTTCACCTTCTGGCCAAAAAGAGAATAGGCCTCTAAAGGGTCACTGAGAAAGGAAGACTTAAAGGGTCTGCAAAATCACATAGGCATATCCAGGCATGATATCTCACAATGCTTGCACCCACTGCTCTAGCCACTCCTTCGGTAGAGTGAGAAATCAACCTCATGGATGAGTTTGAGATAGCTTCCAGGATTGCAAGCTGTAAGGCAACTTTGTCACGTACCACGTCAGAAACTGCTCCTGCCAGGGCTTCCTAGAGTTCCAAGATCAGGTCTCTCTGAAGCCAAGTAAAATGTGCCAGATAGTTCAAGGACTGAATGGGAAAGGTTGATGAAGAATACACCCCCTTCCCTAGTCTGTCTATTATCCGACTCCCTGTTAGGGGGATGGGACAGAAGGGGTCTCCTCTGCAAGCTCTTTCTTAGTGGCAGCCGCCACAACCATAACTTCTACTGGGAGGCCCTTGTACCAGTGTGGGTTATCCACTGGGGAAGAAAGAATTTTGTCTGGTCTCTGGGGGATAGGTACAATGGTATCAGGACTCTTCCAGGCACACTGCACAATGAGCTGAGCCAGGTCATCTGCAGGTGGGTCACCCAGGAAGTAGAAGGCCAAGCACAGAAAGCCTGCAAGAATACAGACTCCTCAGAGAAAGGAGTGGTGGACCTTAAGTCTCCCCGCTGTTTTAAGATTTCTAATATGTCTCCAAAGGCAAAAAAACAGAAAAGCTACCACCAAAACCATGGAACGGTACAAAATGAAAACTTTAATACCATGCTAGTACGAAACAGTACTTTCACAGAAAAATTCTGCTTCCTCAGGCATAAACCATGAAACTCTAACTACACCATTTAAATATCTTACAAACAATTATCCATGGTCATATGACAAACTAATTAGCTTAAAAAAAAAATCAACATTTATATATTTAAAAAAAAAAATGTATGTATATATATATATATATATATATATATATATATATATATATATATATATATATATATATATACACACTACACACGCACACACACACACACACACACACACACACACACACATACATTTAAAAAAGAAATATAATGAAAGAATTGAAATATTAAAACATTTAAAAAAACATATAAAGAACCATATAGAAAAAACATATTTAAGCTCATTTAATGCAGTTGTACAAATGTATTAACTCAGGTTTCAATGAAAAAAGACATTCAGTCCAGGCAGAGAAAACGCTTGAAAGAAAGTCTCCATGTATTCTCAGATCTCTCTGTAAGATTAATTATGTCACCTCCACATAAAGATTCAGAGACATGTTCAAGTATAAAAAATTTAAAATTATGTGTTTCATCAGTCTCTTATACATGTTTGTATAAAGCATTAGTTGTAAGCTTTCTTTTAATTTCTGATAGGTGACTACTAATTCGATTTTTTAACATCTGATTTGTTTTACCAGCATAAATGATACACATTTCTCACATAAAGCCATGTATACTAAATGTTTAGTTTCAGTTTCCAGAAGCCTATATACTGAATTTACTATTCCTCACTGGGTCAGTAAAAAATCTGTTAGTGTAAATATTTTTACAAAAAACACATCTATTACATTTCCGTGTCCTTACTCTATTCAAATGACCCTGGAAATTGCAAGCATACTGTTCCTTAGAACATAAAAAGAAGTTACGTACCTACCATAACATTCCATGTTAGTTGTCTTCTTTCACCTTCTTTCTTGCTGGTTGGGTTCGGAGCCGATCCTCAGCTCTGACTTGGCCATCTTCTAAAGCTCGAGAGCTGTTTACTGGCTCGAGGCCTCCCCATATCCCATGATGCCTGGCACTAGATACCCAGATCTCATTTGGTAAGACTAACAGCAGACAAAATAATGAAGGAATCCTATCATATAATACATAAAACCTACCATAGAGACTACCAGGTAGAGTGGAATAGCCAGAGAAGACTCAGCCAGTGAAAACCCATAGAGAACTCTTCTCGGTCTATTAGGATAGGGGGATGGAGGGTGAGACACAAGAAAGAAGGCGAGAGGAGACAACTATTTTATTTATTTATTTATTTTACATTTGTTGACCGGGATAGTCCGACTGGATATATGTCCATTTTCAGCGGAGGCCCGGGGAGAAAAGCTCCAACAGGGTTAACAATGACAGATAGTTACAATAAATAGAGTTTAGGAAAAGACATATAGACAGTTTACATAGTTTCAAAGAAAATAAGAAGTTATGTACCTACCATAACGTTCCATTCTCGCTTCTTTGCCTTCTTTCTTCTTTGATGATGCCCTGAGAGCCGATTCGGCGCCCTTGCCATACTAAGCTCGACTTTTTCTTTAGTCACTTCAGCCAGCTATCCCATGATGATGCAAGGCGGTAAAGTACTAAGATCTCGTTTGCTGACAGAGGGCAAGGCAACAAGCATATAAGCATAAAAAGGAAGAAAAGAAACTTACAGATGGAAAAAAAAGGACCAGGGTCTGAATGGTCTTTAGCATAACAGTTTCTTATACAAGGTCATCCTCAGAGGGAGGATTGGGCCAGTTTCAGTCTGGAGACTCGGGGGGAGATCTATCCAGGAGTGACTCTCATCAACAAAGTAGGTCTCAGTGACCACCTGAGAGTCTCTACATGCTTCCTCTCTACAAGGGGAAGTCTACATCCGGATAGGAGTCCTCATCCTAGGAGCTTCCGGGGGAGAGAGGAAATTCAAGGGAAGAGGAAGGAAGGAGCAGGAAAATCCTCTGCCTGGGGAGAAGGAGTGCTGAAACATGCCAGCAGGCACTAGGGAGGAGCTCGAGAACACGAGGCTGACTGATGCCAGTGGCCGGCTGACAGGTACCATGAAAGCCCCCCTCCCGGCTATCCCAGAGAAAACCCAGCCGAAATCACCAAGGCCAGCTCGAGAGGGCCACCCGAGAGGGGAAGGGGGAAGTCTCGAGGGGAACCGCGAGGAGGACCTCACCGGGGCTCTCTGGGGGAAGCGGGGTTGGGACAAGGTGCCAAGGGACCACACCCCCTCGGAGAGACCAATGAAAGAGACCCCCGACGAATCCCTGGAAGTCTCGTCTCAAGAAGAGATAAGAAGCTGAGGGAAAAGAAGAGGGTATCGTATCCCAGCCATTAGCAGTAAGTTGAAGAACTCAAACGAAGCTCTGGGGTAGAGTTGAAGGAGGAACTGTAAACGGTGTGGACCAACAGTCGTCTGTTGAGACGGACTGTTGAGCATGTGTGGACTGTGACCAGTACCTGTGACTACTGATGACTTCTGACCACTCTCTGATGACTCTCTCTATGACATGATGGGACAACCTGGAAGATGAAGCTCCGATGGCTCCGCTCCGTTCAGCGAGTGAGGTGAAGCGCGAAAGCCTCGACCTCTTCCAGGAAGAAGACTGCCGCCTCTTCCTCGCCATCTGTCGGATACCCGATACCACTAGGAACCCACGGAGCCGACGGATCCAGCCGACGCAGCCGATAAAGCCACCAAATAGCGACGTGGCCGCAAAGTAGCGGTGTGGGGCGTGGTCGGCTGGACATGCGACATCCGGAACCGCCGGTGCCGGCGCCGATCCCGACGTGGTCAATACAGGCGATAGGCGAACGCCATGGGTGCCGAAGCCAGTCTCCAGCCATGCGGCAGCCGACGCCTCAGCCGCAGCCCGGGCGCCGAGGCACAGTGGCGAAGCAGGATGCAGCCTGGGAGGAAGGTTTAGAATGGATGGATGAGCCCGAGAGCCCGGCCCTCCGGCAAAAAGGCTAAGGATCAGTATTCTGCTCTTTTCCTGCAGGACTCCTGGCTGAAGGGAATGAACAAATAACTGGAGTCCTGCAGGTGAAGAGGGCCCAGACAATACAGGCAGACAGTGGGGTGCTCTGTCAGACATCTTCTGACAGCTGAAGTCACCTGACAAAAAACCTGAGCTTCTTAAAACTTCAACTTTGAACACACACACACACACCACACACACACACAAACCAACTTAAATAAAATAAATAAAATACCAATAAAATAACCACAACAACACACACTGCCTGGGGGGGGATGGGATAGGAAAAAAAAAAAAAAAAACTAAGGGATTAAATGGAGACAAAATTGTACAAAAAAAATAAGGTTAAAAAACTATCAATAAAACTTTTTTTAAAAAGGGCTTAAAAATCAAACAAAAAAGTGAATGACTACCCAGGAGCTGGTAAAGAGGACCCCTTAAGCGCGGGCAAGCGATTCTGGTACCTTACTTGTTTGCATCATGGATGGGATGGGGGCTCCTGCCGATAAGTAAAAAAGTGACTTAGCAGCCAGCAAGTGGGTGGGGAGGATGGGCTCCGAACCCATCAAGCAAGAATGAAGGCGAGATTGACAACTTAACATACAATATTACAATAGCAAATGCAATCTGTTACAGTTCATTATATTCACGATAACTAGCAACTAGTAGAGTCAGTAGGACAAGAAATGGCCTAGTCTTTAGCTAACATTTTTTATTATAGATTGATCTTTTTAGGTTGAATTACTCATAGGACTGTTGTGGTTTGGAGTGGGTAGATTTATTTTAGGAGTTAATCTGGGTTTGTACAAGGACAAAGCCAGTGTGATTTATAGTGGAGTTTTAGCTCTTTTCTGAATTGTATTAGTGAAGGTATAAGTGTGAGGTTATTGGGAAGCGAGTTCCAAACCTTGCCAGTGGTATTAGCATACAATGTGTCTCCGCCTAGGTTATAGGATTTGCTTGTTTGGACTAGGAGTTTGTTTGATGAGCGAAGTGAACTTAAGTTGGTATAAGGGGTTATTATGTTTTTTAGACCAGGGGTGTTTTCAGGATATTTAAGGATTTTAAAGACTTCTATGAGTTGGTACTGCTGGAGAAGATTTGGGAGTTCAATCCAGTCAAGCTTTTTCAGGTTAATACAATGGTGTGTTCTATAGGGTAAGCCAGTTACAAATCTAGCAATGTGATTGTAACTAGATGAGAGTTTGTTAAGGTCAGATTTGTTAAGGTTAGTGAGGACAGGGAGGCATATAGTAGGGTGGATAGGAGGTGTGAGCGGGCAGTGGCTATTCTGGCAGCTGGAGTTAGGAAGGTTTTTATCCTATATAAGGAGCCAAGTTTTTTGTTTACTGTTTTAATAGTTTGGTTGATGTGCATATCAAATCGAAGTTTATTGTCAATGTTTACTCCTAATAGTTTAGCATGGGTATCGGGGGAGATAATGGTTCCATTATTGGATTGTATAGTGAATTGTGTGATAGGCATTTTGTTAGTTGGGTAAAAGAGAAGTAGTTTGGTTTTCTTTGGGTTTAGGATAAGGTGATGGTCAGCGAGCCAATTTTCAACTATGGTAAAGCTGTGTTGGGTAGTTGTTAGAAGGTTTTCTAGGGTGGCATTGGAACATATTAGAGTTGAGTCATCTGCATACTGGATGCAGGTGGCTTCGGGGATAACTAAATGGAGGTCATTTATGAATATTGAAAAGAGAAGAGGTCCTAATATGGACCCTTGAGGAACGCCTATGGTGTTTGGTAGCAGGCAAGAGAGCTTATTTTGCCAGAAAACTGCCTGTTGCCTGCCCGAGAGGTAGGCTTGAAACCAGTCTAGGGCTAGGGTGTCTAGATGTAGGGTTTCCAAAGTGTGGAGGAGTAGCTGGTGGTTTACCATGTCGAAGGCTTTCGACAAATCCAGGAAGAGAGCCGAGGATATTTCTTTGTTATTCCAGTTAAGGTTTATTTTTTCGGTAAAAGAGAGGAGGGCAATGGTCGTGCTATGATGGGGTCTAAATCCATGTTGAGAGTCTGTTAATAGTCTGTTCTGGTTGAGATAGGACCTAAATTGGTTATGCACACACTTTTCCATGATTTTGGCAAGTGGTGATAGTATGGCTATTGGCCTATAGTTTGAAAGTTCAGTGGATGCGCCTCCTTTATGGAGCGGTATAACGTAGGATATTTTCCAAATTGCTGGGATTGTGGCCTCAGTAATAGTTCTGTTAATTAAGATCGAGATAGGATAGGCTATGACATCTGCAGCTATTTGCAGATAATCAGCTGGGAGAAGATCAGCTGAAAGGGTAGTTGGCTTTAGTTTTTTCAATAGGGATCGAATGAAGGAGGTGGGCATGGGTTGGAGGTTAAAAGACAGTAGGGAATTGTGTGTAGCATTTTTTGGAGTGATAGAGGGAGCAGGTAGTTGGTTAGCTAAGGACCGAATGGTTTCGGTGAAGAAGGTATTAAAGTTATTGGCTACTTCTTCTTGGTTCTTATCTGATAGAATTCCTGGGGTAGGAGTGGTGGATTTGCCTTTTTGGAGAAGTTTATTTAAGCCTGCCCAGAACTTTTGAGGGTTGTTTTGGTGTCTGTGTTGCAGATGGTGAAAGTATTTTTTCTTATCTAGTGTGGTGGCCTTTTTAGTTTCGTTTCTTATTTGCTGGAAGTTGATGCGATCTAGGGGTAACTTGGTAGTACGCCACTTGACCCATGCTTTGTCTCTATTTGTTATTTTGGATTTGGTCTCTGTGGTTAGCCAGGGTGCTATTTGTGTTTTGATTCTAGATGCCCGTTTGGGAGCATGAGAGTCAAGTATGGTAAGGAATGTATTGTTAAAATATGAGACTGCATCATCTAGGGGAAGAAATTTTAGCTTTGACCAGTTACAAAGTTTGAGTTCCATGTTAAATTTTATTGGGTCAAAGTTTTTCTTGTTTCTGATGGTTCTATAGACCGGCGTACAAGCGCAGTTGGTTTTATCTTTCATAATGTATGTGAGCATGTGATCACTAAGATCATTGGGGAGAGTCCCAGATGTATATTTTTGGGGGTGCCCCTTGATGAGTATCCAGTCTAGTATGCTCTCTTTTTGGTTAGTATTTCCTAGTCTGGTGGTAGAGGATATGATCTGAGAGAAACCGTGGAGATTTAAAGAAGTATGGTTAGACAGTGCGGAACATTGGATCCAGTCAATGTTAACATCACCCAGGACAATAGTTTCTTGAGGGTAATTGTTGTCTATCCAATTTAAAATGACCTCTAAAGTTTCAATATTGTTCCCGGGGGGGTATATAGATCACGATTAGATTTACGCTTTTTTGATTGTTTAGTTGTAGTTTTAGGGCTAGTATTTCAGCATTGGAGACCTGGGGTGGTTGCTTAGGGTTAGTTAGGATAAGTGTACTTTTATATAAGACAGCTATCCCACCTCCCCTTTTCTTTATACGATCAACCCTGAGTATATTGAACCCAGGTGACAAAATCTCATTGTCTTTGGTTGATGGTTTAAGCCAAGGTTTCAGTTAGACACATTATGTCAGGTAGGTAGGTTGCTAGCATAGCATGTAGGTTATGTACCTTGTTGTTTAGACTTCTTATGTTTAAGTGGCAGATAAGGAGAGAGTTAGCCAGTCTATGGGAGAGTGGAGGACTGGTGGAGTCTGCTGTATGGGTTGGTCCTGGATTAGGATGGATATCACCATCTTTGGTAATGTTTTTCCTTAAGTAAGCTATTAGTCTCAGGACTTTGATTAGTAATTTTAGACCATATTTAGATTTTGGGGTTGTTTGGTACAGTTTGTTGAGATAAAGATTACTGGAATTGATAGTTTTTGGGGTTATATAGTGGGGGGAGTATTCAGCTATAGGTGGACGTGAGGGGGCACTGGTATGGTATTTTGCATAATGAAAGCCTAAGAATGACAAGTGTTCATAGCTAGTTAGGAAGTATGGTACCATTATGAATGGTAGGATAAGTGAAATGCTAATCCAAGTTGGCCTTGACATAGTGTTAGGGATGGTAGGTAATGTAAGAAGATGAGGATGAAGTAATATGAAGGAGAGATAGTGGTAGTCTTTAGAGTGCTGGGAGGGGGTGGGAGTAGGTGGAGAGGAAGTAGTGTGGGTTGGAGAGGAAGTAGGTGTGGCTTGGTAGCTATAAAACTAGAGGTAGTGGGGACGGGTGGGATAAGAGGACAGGGTGGGGCGCGGAGCGAGCCTGAGCGAAGCGAGGGCGAAGCGGAGCGGGGCTAAACCTACCTCGGACTTTCCAGGACTCTGGTGAATATTGGAAACAATTAAGTAAAGGGTGAGGAAAGAAGGGCTTGAGTGTTTCTTTATATATCAGTTGTTTTAGCCCAGACTGCATCCTAGCTCATTTGAACCTGCTGATTACAGTTTTTGATGGAAATATACTAGGGTAGAGGTTAGAGTGGTAATATCAATGGGGTTTACTGCTGTGTTTTTGTACCCAGTATTTGGCTTAGCTGCAATAAATGCAGTTTTATATAATCTTTAAATTACAAGATTATTAACCTTGGTCTAGTTTTAGAGCTGGTGGTGGGACTTTTGAGTTGTCCTTATCCGTGCGTTCGCACCCGGTGAGGCGGCCTTCCCTTAAGCAGGCTTTTAATTTTTGCAAGTAATGGAATACTGGGCAGCACCTAAGTGGATGTATAATGTGTTAGCAGTGTTATTTTAGTAGAGCTCACTCTAATCATTCAAACATACCCAGTTACATTTAAGCCAGATATAAAGCACTTAGAAACTAGCGATAATTATATGAAAATATTTGCGAAAGTAAACTGAGTTATAAATAATGCAAGCTATGTTTCCTATACCCAGCGACTTTGCGCATTAGTTTGGTGTAAATAATGGCGTTTTAAGAAACACGCTACTGGCTGGGGTAAATATTGGCATTCTAAAAACACGCCACTGGCTGGGGTAGACCAAATGCATTTACTCTTTTGACTTCTATGTAAATGCAAGCAAATCAAAAAGGACATCACACTCCTCTAGTAGTCGCTAATACATTTTCGTAGAATTAATCATCTAGACCAGCAATTACAAACCCTGGTTTTGTTTTACTTTAGTAACAACCTATCGTAACTATACCACACTACTAGAATACAGAGACAAGTTACAAAATGGATAACATGGAACATTATGGTAGGTACATAACTTCTTTATGTTAAGTTGTCTATCTCGCCTTCATTCTTACTGGTTGGGACAGCGTCCCTAGCACCTAATATCCTGGGTGGCTCAATGGAACAAACTCTTCAGAACAGTGGAACCAAAATCAGCTCTGCTCCTGGAAACCACGTCCAACTTATAATGCGAGATGAAAGTATGAGGGTTGGCCCACGTGGCCGCTGCACAAATAGATTGCATGGGCAACCTAGCCTGAAAAGCCACAGAAATGGCTAATGCTCTGGTGGAGTGACTTTTTGGTTTAACAGGCAATTGTTTATTCCTTAGCTGATATATAAAAGTGATGATAGAAGTCAACCACCTGGATAATGTTACTTTTGAGACTGGTAGACCTTGTTTACCTTCTGCATAAGAAAGGAAAAGCTGGTCCGATTTTCTGAAGTCCTTAGTCCTATGCAAATAAAAGCGCAGTTGCCTGTGAACATCTAACTGATGCAACTTATATTCTGCCCTGTTGGAATGGTTGGGAAAAAACACAGGAAGGTCAATGGACTGATTCAAGTTATTCTCAGAAGAGACCTTAGGAAGGAAGGAAGGATTAGTCCTGAGAGCAACTCTGTCATTGTGGAATACCAGGTACGGGGGATGGATACAGTGAGCCTGAAGTTCTGAAACTCTTCTGGCTGAAGTAATTGCTACCAGAAAAAGTGTTTTCCAAGATAAAAACTTCAAAGAACAAGAAGCTGCAGGTTTGAAGGGGGGGCAAAATTAGAGAAGCTAGAATCAAATTCAGACCCCACGGGGGTGGAGGATCTCTCACTGGGGGCCTGAGCAGAGTGATCCTTTTGAGAAAGGCTTTACAAAGCTTATGAGACATTATATTAGTTTCTGACAGGCCAATGTGAAAATTTGAAATTGCAGCTAACTGCACCCTAATTGTAGCGGAAGCAGATCCGGTATGAAAGAGCTCCGCAAGAAATTCCAAGATGTGGTGTACAGGGGCTGAAAAGGGGTCTATACTCTCAGCCTCTGCCCAGGAAGAAAACTGCTTCCACTTACTAGCATAAGTTTTTCTAGTGGTAGACTTGTGCGATGATAAAATGATTTCACGCACCGACTGGGAGATATCAGGAAGCCTGGCTAAGGTTGGAAGTGGTGCAACCAAGCAGTGAGCTGGAGTGATTGTAGGGAATAATGGACCCCGCCCGACTGATGGATCAGAAGGTCTGGAACTGGGTCCAGAGTCCAAGGCTACCCGAGAAGATGATGATGCAGGAACGGGAACCATATTTGTTGAGGCCAGTAAGGAGCAATGAGGATCATTTTGCAGCCCAATATGGTAGCTTTCTGTATCAGCTTGGGAATTAGGGGAAAGGGAGGGAATGCATACAGAAGTCCCTGAAACCAATCATGGACTAGAGCGTCTATGGGGGAATGTCCCGGAAGTGGAAGGAGAGAGAAGAAGTTGCTGCACTTGCTGTTGAAGGGGGTGGCAAAGAGGTTGCAGCAATGTTGTCTCCATTTGCGGAAGATTTGGTCCACCACCACCTGATTCAGAGAACACTTGTGAGGCATGAGAATAGCTCTGCTCAGCCTGTCTGCTATGACGTTGGATCTCCCAGGGATGTGCGTTGCGGTCAGAAACCGTTGGGAAGAGATTGCCCACTGCCAGAGTCTGAGTGCTTCTCGACATCGGGGGTAGGACCTGGTTCCGCCCTGCTTGTTGATGTACCACATGGCTGACATATTGTCCGTTTGAATTGTAATGGTCCTGGTAGGAAGAGAATCCTGAAGAGCTTGCAACATTAAAAGCAGGACCCTCATCTCCAAGATGTTTATGTGCAGATGGTACTCTTGAGGCTGCCAGGTGCCCTGGACTGTTCTGCCCTGATAATGCCCCCCCCCACCCAATCAGGGAGGAATCCGTGGTCACTGTAGCAACTGGAGGGGGAAGTACAAATGGTCTGCCCAGGGGCACTGATGAGGATACCATCCACCATGCAAGGTGCTTTTTGCATGCTTCTGTGATAATAATCATGTGAGACATGGGAAGCTGCTGGAAGGACCATTGGGTGAAAAGAAGCCACTGGAGGATCCTCATGTGAAAACAAGCCAGAGGGATGAGTATGATCGCTGCTGCCATGAGACCCAGGGTTTGGAGGATGAACCTGGCTTGAATTTTCTTGGATCCTAACAAAACCTGGACATGTCGCCGAATGACTAACACCCTGTCTGGTGGAAGGCTGGCTGACCTGACTATTGTATATAAATCTCCACCTATAAAGGTGATAGACTGATAGGGCGACAATGCAGATTTTTTTAAATTTATTGTGATACCTAGTCTGGAGCAAGTTTGGATAGTGTAGTCTCTGGCTCGCAGAAGGTGATGCCTGGTGGCAGCAGTGAGGAGCCAGTCATCTAGATATGGAAACACCTGGAATCCTTGCCATCTCAGGTGAGTGGTAACTACTGCCATACATTTGGTGAACACCCTGGGGACTGTGGTGAGACCAAAGGGCAAAGCTCTGAACTGATAATTGCTGGCTCCCAGCCAGAAGCAAAGGAATCTTCTGGAGCGCCTGTCCATTTTGATGTGGTAGTACGCATCCTGAAGATCTATGGAGCACATCCAATTGTCCTGACCCAGAAAGGGTAAAATGGACTGTAGAGTGACCATCTGAAACTTCATTCTTTGTACAGACCTGTTTAGTCTGCTGAGATCCAGAATGGATCTCCAGTCCCCTGTCTTTTTTGGTACCAAAAAGAACCTTGAGTAAATTCCAGATCCTTGCTGGTCTGCTGGGACTTGCTGGATGGCCCTTTTTCTTAGCAGTTTTGAAACTTCCTGAACTGCTTGATCCCTTAGATTGGGTGGAACATCTGGAAGGGACTTGTTTGACAACAAGGGAGCATGAACAAAGGGAATTCTGTAGCCTCCGGAAATAACAGACTGTACCCATTTGTCTTGTGTTATGTCTTGCCAGGTTCTTGGGTACAGCGATAATCTTCCCCCGACTGCCTCCAGAGGTGGGCAGCCGGGCAACCCTTCAGGGATGCTTGAAGGGCTTGTCAGAGAAAGATTCTCTGCTGCCCTGGTTTTGCAGACCCCCTCTGCCATGAGGGCGGTGTCTGTTATTGTTCCCTCCTCTGCCCCTGGAAGGGAACTCACCACGTGTGTCTGGCAAGGCTCCCTGGGATTTCCGGAACCACATCTTTCCACTCTTCTGACCCTTGGGATATGGTCTGGAAGGAGTGGAAAAATGGACTCCCACAGCAGAGAGAGTCTTGCCTTCCTGCTCACACCTGGTAAGGGTGTCCTTCACCTGTGAACCAAAGAGAGAGGAACCATCAAAGGGGGTGTTGGTGAAAGACGCCCTGAAAGGTTCCGCAAAGTTACAAAGCTGCATCCAAGCGTGTCTCCTTAGGGCAACGCCTGTGCCTGTGGCTCTACTCGCACCATCATCTGCATAAGAAATGAGCCTCATGGAGGAGTTCTCCACTGAATTAAGAGTCACCAGCTGGGAGGCTACCTTAGCCTGGGCCCCTTCAGCTGATGGATCTTGGAGGGTATCTCCAAGCTCTTTAAGGAGATCCCTCTGAAGACGGGTAAAGTGGCACAAATAATTCGGAGACTTCATGGAGAAAGTCGCTGAAGAGAATATCCACTTCCCATATCTGTCCATCATCCTAGACTCCTTGTTAGGGGGATGGACAGATGAAAAAGTTTCAGCCAACTCCTTCTTTGTGGCGGCCGCTACCACCATGGCATCAACGGGGACACCTTTGGTCAAAAACTGTTTGTCTTGTGGTGCAGTTATGAATTTGGCAGGTCTTCTAGGGGTCGGTTCCACTGTGCCTGGAGCTGACTATGCTTTTCGAGCCACCACAGACATGAGTGGGTCGAAAGGCGGAGACACCCAGGAGGTGAAGAGTCGGGATCCAAACGCATCCAGGAATATTGACTCATCCTCAGAAGGGCTAAAGGTAGACCAATTCCCCCACTGCTTAAGCATCTCAAGGATGTCTGAGAATGAGAAATCTTCAAAGGAGGATCTTGGGGACCTTTCCGACTCCTCTAAGTCAGTATCTGATGTGACAGACCCAGGGGAGTAAACATGCTTCCTCTTGCATTTCCTCTTACAAGGTGGCTCCTCTGAATGATCAGGGGAGGCCTCGGAAGAGGAAGATACACCCAATGGGGTGCCCTGGAGCGTTGGTTTCCCACGTTTGGGGTCTGGAGGAGGGGCAGAGGCAGGTGCAGGCACCAAAGGGGGAGGAGCCGAAGGGGAAGATCGTGGGGCTGACTCAGGGGCCAGCACACTCCTCATGACATCGAAGGTGTCCCTGCTCAGATGCTGAGAAGGCTCCTGTTCCGAAGATATTGGAATACCTCTCCGCACCGAGGGGGACAGCTCCGAAGCCAATGTAGGAGCCGAGCTCACCTGCGCCAAAACTCCGAGGGGAAGAACGGGGTCGGACAAGGGTCCGATGCCACTCACCCCTTCGGAGCCGATGAGGGTGTCTCGGCACCCAAATCCCTCCAAGCACGATACCAAGGAAGTGATCAGAGCCAACGATGGAACCGAAGGAGAAGGAATCGGTGCCGAAGGTTCCACGATTCGAACCCCCACGAACTCCGGCTCCGAACTCAAGGGAGGAGTTGGAGGAGGAATGACTGCAGACAAGGACAGAGCCGAATCCTGTTGAGGGGGGGCTGGACAACATTTTTGCTAGGGCCTGCGATTTCAAAAGCCTGCTGACCACTCTCTCCAAGTTGTGATCTGATAATCTCGATGACCGAGTAGAGTGGGAGGACCAATGACTGCACTCTGATTGGAGCAGAGGAGACTTCGGAGCCCAGTGTATTGACTCCAGGGAGGGAGACCTGGATCTTTTTCGACTTCCAGATGGCTCTGAAGTACGTGTCGGAACCGACTGAGAGGTAGGAGCATCGATTCCAGCAGGAACCAAAGCAGAAGTAGTAGTTTCACCTAAAGATGGCTCCGAGCTGGGAGCTGAAGTTTTAGGTGGTTTGGAGGACTTCACAGGCTGAGCCTTTACCGGTGACTCCTTGGGTTTAAGCAAACCCCGTAGGATTAATTCATTCCTATGCTCCTGCAGGAATCTTGGACTAAAAGCATGGCAGACCGAACAAGAGTCCTGCAGGTGCACGGCGCAGAGGTAATAGACACAAGATGTGTGACCATCTGTCAGAGACATCTTCTGACAGCATGAATCACACTTCTTGAATCCAGGCACCTTGGTATCCTTAGACATAACTAAAGAAAGGATACCAAAACCCAATACACAAACTAAACAATTTGGGTATGATAACTGTCAGACACACACACACAAATACCACACTTAAACAACAATCACAAAGGCTAACAATAACAACTAGACTAACTAAGAAAAAACTAACTATATATACTTTTTTTTTTTTTTTTTTTTTTTTAAGGAGGAATAGATTAGCCTCTAACTTAAACGGCTAATACAGAAAAGGGGGGGGGGGACTCTAATTAAAATGAGTTTTCTGAAGGGACGGGGAATACAGTAAGGAGAAAATATTCACTTAAACTAAGTTGTCCCTAAAAGACAGAATACTAAAGTTTACGAACTACACTAAAAACTACTAGTTTTTTATATAAAAAAACAGAAAAGAATAATAAAAAATATACGACCTGAGCCAGTAAGACAACCTTGCAGCAGAAGCGGCAAATGATATCTGGGTATCTAGCGCCAGGCATCATGGGATATGGGAAGGCCTTGAGCCAGTAAACAGCTCTCGAGCTTTAGAAGATGGCTGAGTCGGAGCCAAAGATCGGCTCCGAACCCAACCAGCAAGAATGAGGGCGAGATTGACAACTTAACATCTTATTTTTTAAGTTAGCACATCTCCTATAGGTAAATAAATGCTTATCCAAATAAACATCATGCAGTTCAGGAATATGTGAAAGGAGGGGCCAGTATTTATTAATAATTCCCTTTATAATAGTAGTATTCTGGTCATACGTTAAAACATCTACATTTAATTTTTCTTTCAGTATTTTTATCTCATTGTTATTTTTCTTACTATTATGCTTATCTGAAAAATAGGTGGATATTGTGACAGTCTTTTATTATTTATTTCTTGTTTAATCTGTATAGCTTTTTGTCTCTGATAAAGCATCCACCGTACTGTTTAATTGCTCTGTAAAAATATCTTTGTTAATGTTTAATCTGCTGACCCTTACCATTTGATTTGACATTATATTATCAAACATGTATGCAGGATGCATGCTATCTCTGGATAAATAAGAGCATTTCCCACATGCTTTTTATATAACATTGTTTCTAAATTACCATCCAAATTCTTTTTTAGTGTTATGTCTAGAAAATCAATAGTCCGATATTGAGTGTTCTTTTTAAACCTCAAAAAAGTGGTGGTAGTGTGTAGATACGTGATAAAGTTTTTTAGCTCAGAGTGAACCATCCCGAATGAGATATAAATCATCAGCAAATCTTTTGTAAAAGATTACTTTTATACTTAAAAGATTTTTACCATTGTTTAATATAGTCCACAGCTCCCAATAGTTCATAATTATGTTAGCGTAAGTGTTGGCTATAGGGCTGCCCATTACTACCCCTGTAACTTGTCTATAGTATTTCTTATAAAATAAGAAAACATTCTCTAGAACTAAATGTAAAACAATACATAGTAGATCTATGTTGAGAGGACTGATCAAGAACATATTGTCTGAACATTTCAATACCTTCATGATTAGGTAAACCGGTGAACAGAGTCCACATCAAGGGTAACTAAATAGCAAGTAAGCACATAATTACACTGACACCATTGATGTAATAGTTCAAGAAATTCACTATCTCTTACTATGGTGGTAGAAAGTTTTAGAACTTGTTTGAATTCACTTTCAAGGTAGTTTGAAATAGGTTCAGTGACACAGCCATGTGCTGATACCATAGTTGCAGAAATCATTTAAATTGTGTTGAAATTTCCTTTTTTTTTTACCCTCGACAAGATGTTTTTCATATTGTTGGAATATTTCAATAGCATTACTTAGTAATGTAGATTGCATATTGCTTTCTATTTTACTAGTAAGTTCATCAAACAGCTGTATTAGTTCAGTTTTAAGCTGTAGCTCAACAGGTTCAAAGTATTCATTCATAAGTTGCATATATTGGAAGGACAACTGCAAGTTCAAATGTTACCATCTCATAAGTAAGGAGACATATTCAAGGGGCGACCATGGGGACCCTTCCCCTTCATGATTCATCGTAGTCTTATCTTTGGCGAGGGACTCCTCAGGGGAGTTCACATGCTTCCTCTTGCACGATCTCTTGCGAGCTACCTCCTCGGAGGGTACATATGAGGAGGACTATGCAGAGTGGGTACCTTGTGGAAGGATGTCTTGAGGTTCCCATGCTAGGTATGCCTGAATGGTGGGCTGTGTCAACTGCAGCTCAGAGGAAAGATATATATGGGTCTCTGGCACTGAAGGGACCAGCTGTGAGCCTGCAGAGGCAAGTGCCCTCTCCATTACCTGGAAAGCAGGTTAGCCTGAAGAGGGATGGGATCCCGGAACCAAGAAAGACAACCTCAGGACCAGGGTCACATCCCGCTCCAACAAACCCACTCCCAGGGAAGGATCCATGAGAGGACTCAGTTTTGCCAAAGAAAGCCGAACTGTAGTAGACGGCACTGTGGAAAAAACAGGTGCCATACTAGGGATCATGGTGCTGACAGACCAGTCTTGATCCTAAGGATGGCTTGGCTCTGAGCAAGTTAATGGCCAAAGGGTAGACTCCAGAGCCATGGTAGGGTCTACCAATGAAACCAAAGAGGCTGGAACCGGGGTTGGCGTCGGTGTCAAAGTCTCCAATATCTCCAGGGAGGTCAGAGGAGGAAAATAAGTTGGAGTCTGTGGAGAAAAATCCTCCACTCCAAGTGAGAGGGAGGATTTGAAAGAAGTTGGGATTCCTCTGGTTGCCAGGAGCTGATCCACTAGTCTCACCATCCAGTTCTGAAAGGCTTCTGGAGGAGTGGGTGGACATCCTTGATGGAGAGTCAGGACGCTCTAGAAATGGGCTGCATTGTTATCCAAAAAATGGATCCACCAAAGGGGAATATTGGGTCAGAGGGGGTATTATTTCACCTTTCAGCACTGAGGCTGAAGGACCAGCATGATCTACAGGTAGGGAGAAGTGACAGGTATTGGAAGAACTATTTTTGGTGGTGAAAGGGAGATTGTACAGTAGTCACAATCTGTGTTGTAGCCAGTCCTTGGGGCATGGGTGCCAAGGACGACACCATAACCGGTTGTGGAGGTGTTGGAACCGAAGACAGCACTTTGGAGGGGGTTTGAGGTCTCGGTGCTGAGACTGTTGGTACCAATTTGGAAATTTTCATTTTCAGCTCCATCAATTTTGACTCACTAGCATGAGGAGAGGAGGGAATGGATTTACTCCTCTTTTTATGTTCTCTCTTTGGAGGAGGTGAGCCCTCCGACTCAGAAACAGCCTCCGCGAAGGGAGATTGTAGAAGACCTTTTAGCATAATCTTGTTTTTTGTTCCACCAAAGTGTGGGAGCTAAACCCTTTACATATTTCACAAGGGGGTTTCACAGACAGGTTTGGCACCCTGAGACAGTATACACAGGACATATGGGTGTCTACATTACGCATCTTTCTGTTGCACTGGTCAGAATGCTTGAAACCATTTGTTCCCTTTTTCTCAGACATATTTGTAACAAAAAAATACAATTTTAACTACAAAAATGAGGAACCAGTCCAGAATAAAACAAATAATCCAAATCACAGGACAAAATCAAGGACAAACAATCTCCACTCTTTATTGGCACAAAAGAAAGAACTTTCTTGTTTAATGCTCCACAAACAAAAAATGCGTTTTCTCCTGAGCACTTCCCAGACTTCATCAGAAAATACAGAGCAATAAAAACAGCATCATTTAAATAGATGTCAACCCTCTAGATAATAAAATCCCAATCAGTACCTTAAAGAAACATACAAACAGTATAAATTAATTTGATTTAAAAAGAATTAAAATAAGGCAGGTGAGGTAAATAAGAAGTATATGTACCTACCATAACGTTCCATGTTAGTTGTCTTCTCTCGCCTTCTTTCTTGCTGGATGGGTTCGGAGCCGATCCTCGGCTCCGACTCGGCACTTGCTAAACTCGAGAGCTAATTTTACCAGCTCGAGGCAACCCTATATCCCATGATGCAAGGCAGAGACTACCCAGATCTCGTTTGGTAGCTAAGGAAATAGTAATATATTCTTCCAACTGAAGAGGAGGAAGAAAAAGTAACAATACTAAATAACATCATAATCCACTAGAAAGGATCAACCTAATCTAGTGACACTAGAAGCTGAATAGCTAGAAAAGGAATAAAACCTCTTAATAGAAGAGGCATAATCTTCTCGGTCTGACCAGGCTAGGGGATGGAGGCGGACGCAAGAAAGAAGGCGAGAAGACAACTAACATGGAACGTTATGGTAGGTACATAACTTCTTAATGTTAAGTTGTCAATCTCGCCTTCATTCTTGCTGGATGGGACCGCGTCTCTAGCACCTCCATCCTGGGTGGCTCAATGGAACAGACTCTTGAGAACGGTGGAACCAAAATTTGCTCTGTCTCTGGAGGCCAAGTCTAATTTGTAATGTGAAACAAAGGTATGAGGAGATGCCCATGTGGCTGCTGCACAAATAGTGTCTATTGGAAGTCTAGCTTGAAAAGCTGTCGATGTAGCTAGAGCTCTGGTAGAATGGGCTTTTGGCTTAGAAATCAACTCTTTGCCTCTGAGCTGATAAATGTAAGTGATCACAGAAGACAGCCATCTAGATAAAGTCACCTTGGAAACTGGAAGGCCTTTCCTGTTCTCTGCATAGGATAGAAACAGTTGATCAGATTTCCTAAAAAGTTTAGTTTTGTCCAGAGAGTATCTGAGCTGGCGGTGAACATCAAGACAATGTAACTTTTGTTCCGCTCTATCAGAATAATTCGGGAAAAACACTGGAAGATCAATGGATTGATTTAGGTTCGTCTGCAATGCCACTTTTGGTAAGAAAGACGGATTAGTCCTTAGAGATACCCTATCTTTGTGGAATATTAAATAGAGAGGACGAATGCAGAGAGCATGAAGCTCAGATACTCTCCTGGCAGAAGTAATGGCGACTAGAAAAAGTGTCTTCCAAGAAAGAAATTTCAAAGAACAGGCAGCTGCAGGTTCGAAAGGGGGAAGAATCAAGGATGTTAAAATTAAATTTAGATCCCACTGTGGTGGGGGGTCTCTAATCGGAGGTTTAAGTAAAAAGATACCTCGAAGGAATGCCTTGCAAAGTTTATGTGACATAATGTTGTGGTCCAAAAGACCTATATGAAAATTCAAAATGGCTGCCAGCTGAACTTTTACTGTGGAGGAAGAGGATCCTGAATGAAAAATCTCAGCTAGGAAGTCCAAGAACGAATGAATCGGAGCAGTATAGGGGTCTATGTAACTAGCTTTTGCCCAGAAGGAGAAACATCGCCATTTACTAGTGTAAATCTTTCTGGTAGAATATTTTAGGGAAGCTACTATGATATCCCGGACGGGATTAGAAATCATAGGAAGCCTGGCTAAGGATGGAAGTGGAGCAACCAAGCAGTGAGGCTGAGAGAAGGTATGGATTGGTGCAGCTGCCCCGACTGGTGGGTCAGAAGATCTGGAACTGGGTCCAGATACCATGGCTGTACCAAGAGATAACGATGTAGGAACGGAAACCATATCTGTCGAGGCCAATAAGGGGCAATGAGAATCAACTTGGCTCTCAAGGCGGTTGCTTTCTGAATTAGTTGAGGTATCAGCGGAAAGGGGGGAAAGGCATAAAGAAGTCCCTGGGGCCAATCTTGGGTTAGAGCGTCACTGGGGGGATGGCCTGGAAGGGGGAAGAGAGAGAAGAAGTCTGGGCATTTGCTGTTTTGAGGTTGCAGCAAGGAAGGCCCCACTTCTGAAAAATCTCTTCCGTCACTGATTGTTTGAGAGACCACTCGTGAGGCATGAGAATAGCTCTGCTCAATCTGTCCGCTATGATGTTGGATTTCCTGGGGATATGCATTGCTATCAGAAACCACTGAGAAGAGATTGCCCATTGCCCATTGCCAAAGTCTGAGAGCCTCTCGACACAGTGGATAGGACTTGGTTCCGCTCTGTTTGTTGATATACCACACTACGGACATATTCTCCATTTGGACTGCAATAGTTCCCAGGGGAAGAGAGTCGTTGAGGGCTTGCAACGTTAAAAGCACCGCTCTCATCTCCAGGACATTTATGTGCAGATGGTATTCGAAAGGTTGCCAAGTGCCATGGACCATTCTGCCCTGATAATGGCCCCCCCACCCGATCAGGGAGGCGTCCGATGTAACCGTGGCAACCGGGGCAGGAGGAACAAAGGGTCTGCCCTGATGGACTTGAGGGGACGATATCCACCAGGTCAGATGCCTCTTGCAAGTTGGAGTTACTATGATCTTGTGAAGCATGGGAAGTTGTTGAAAAGACCATTGGGCGAATAGCATCCATTGTAGAAGACGCATGTAAAAGCGGGCAAAGGGAAGAAGTGTTATGGCGGCCGCCATAAGACCCAATACTTTCAGAGCAAATCTGGCCTGAATTCTGTTGCTGAGAAGAATCACCTGGATGTGTCTTTGAATATCCAAGATCCTTTGGTCTGTTAACTTTGCTGAAAGTTGTACGGTGTCCAATTTTGCGCCTATAAAAGTAATAGATTGACAAGGCGACAAGGCAGATTTTTTGAAATTTATAGAAATCCCTAGCCCTCTGCAAATGTGAATGGTGTAATCTCTGGCTTGGAGAAGTTGATGCCTGGTGGTGGCAGTGAGGAGCCAGTCATCTAGATATGGAAACACCTGGAATCCTTGACATCTCAGGTGAGCCGTAACCGCTGCCATACATTTGGTGAACACTCTGGGGGCTGTAGTGAGTCCAAAGGGCAGGGCTCTGAATTGGAAGTGACTGGTCCCCAGCCGAAAGCGGAGAAATCTTCTGGAGCATCTGTGAATTTTTATGTGATAGTACGCATCCTTAAGATCTATCGAGCACATCCAATTGTCCTTGCCCAGAAAGGGAAGAGTGGACTGAAGCGTGACCATCTGGAATCTTGATTTCTTTACAAACTTGTTTAGTTTGCTCAGATCTAATATTGGTCTCCAGTCCCCTGTCTTTTTTGGAACTAAAAAGAACCTTGAGTAGATTCCAGATCCTATTTGGTCCGCTGGGACTGGCTGGATGGCTCTTTTTGCTAGCAGTTTTGATATTTCTAGTACTGCTAGTTCCCTTAGACTGGGTGGAACGTCTGGAAGGGTTCCCTTTTGCTGAATTGGGGTTTGAATAAAGGGAATTTTGTAACCCTCGGATATAATCGACTGTACCCATTTGTCTTGAGAAAGGGAAAGCCAGGCTATTGGGTACAGAGATAATTTTCCCCCGACTGCCTCCGAAGATGGACAATCGAGCAACATCTCAGGGATGCTGGAAGGGTTTGTCAGAAAGAGGCTTTCTGCTACCCTGATTCTGCAGACCCCCCTCTGCCCCTAGGGCAGCGTCTATTATTGTTACCCCCTCTGCCTCTGGGGGTAAACTGACTTCGTGCATCAGGCGTGACTCCTTGAGATTTGTGGAACCACATTTTCCCTCCCTTCTGTCCTTTGGGGTAAGGTATTGAAGGGGTGGAGAAACGGACTCCTACGGCAGAAAGAGTCTTGCCATCTTGTTCGCATCTAGTCAAAGTGTCTTTCACTTGAGGTCCGAACAAGGTCGAACCATCAAAAGGGGAGTTTGTGAAGGATGCCTTGAAGGGATCTGCAAAATTACAAAGCCGCATCCAGGACTGATGCCTTAAAGCCACTCCTGTGCCTGCAGCCCTACTCGCTCCATCGGCTGCATAAGAAATGAGCCGCATAGAGGAGTTAACAATGGAGTTAAGGATTCCTAGCTGTGAGCTAATCTTATCCTGAGACCCAGCAGCTGACGGATCCTGTAAAACTTCTCCCAACTCTTTAAGAACATCTCTTTGAAGGCGGGTGAAGTGGCACAAGTAGTTCAGTGATCTCATGGCAAAAGTCGCTGAAGAAAAAATCCGCTTGCTGTACCTGTCCATAGTCCTAGAATCCTTGTTAGGAGGATGGACAGGTACTGAAGGATCAGCTAGTTCCTTCTTGGTGGCAGCAGCCACCACCATGGCATCAACTGGGACACCCTTTGTCAAATATTGTCTATCTGGTGGGGCCGTAATGAATTTTGAAGGCCTCCTAGGAATAGGTTCCACCGAATCCGGAGCCATCCATGCCTTCCGAGCCACTACATCCATAAGAGGGTCGAAAGGCAGAGACACCCAGGAGGTGGAGGGTTGAGATCCGAATGCCTCCAGGTGTACTGACTCGTCCTCGGAAGGATTAAGGGAGGGCCAGTTCCCCCTCTGCTTAAGGAGTTCAAGGATGTCTGAGAAAGAGACATCCTCAGAGGAGGACCTTGGGGATCCCTCTGACTCATCCAGGTCAGTATCAGATGTAATAGACTCGGGGGAGTCTAGATGTTTCCTCTTACGTGTCCTCTTACGTGGAGGTTCACCTGACAGATCAGGAGAAGCCTCGGAAGAGGAAGATATTCCTAATGGGGAAACCTGAGGCGTTGGATCTCTGGGTCCGGGAGCAAGAGAGTGGGAAGAGACGTCAGCAGGCACTGTAGTGGGAGGAGCTGATGGAACTGTCCATTGACTAAGCCCAGGGGCTAGTACACTCCTCATCACCTCGAAGGCTCCCCGTCAGAGAAACCAGAAGGCTCCCGCTCCGAAGAGATAGGAACTCCCGGCCTCACCAAGAGGGAAGGCTCCGAGGCAGATGTCGGGGCTGAGCTCACCAACGCCGAAGCCCTGAGAGGGAGAACGGGGTCGGACAAGGGTCCGATGCCACTCGCCCCCTCGGAGCCGACGAGAGAGACCAGACGCCTGGATCCCTCCAATGAAGGCCTCAAGGAGGAAATCGGAGCAGAGGACGACGGAGCCGAAAGGGGTGGTATCGGCTCCGAAGCTACAACGGTCACTGTTCCGAGGAGCTCCGGCTCCGAGCTCTGTAAGAGAGTCGAAGGAGGAATGTTTGGTGGATGTGAAATAGCTACCGTCTGTTGAGACGGGCTATGGAGCATTTGGGCCAATGCCTGAGACTTTAATAGTCTACTCACCACTCTCTCAAGGTTGTGATCAGACAGCCTGGACGACCGAGAAGAACGGCTCTGATGGCTCTGCCCTGAGAGCAAGGGTGATCTCGGAGCCGAACGTATCGACTCTAATGAGGGGGATCGAGATCTCTTTTTAGAGATCGATGGAGCCAACGGAGCCGAGGATACGTCGGCTCCAGCCGGAGCCGACACTGAATGTCCAGATTGGGCAGTATCGGCGCTGGATGGAGACGATACTGTCACTGCTATAATGGAAGGATTGGCTCCGGCCGGAGCTGATCTCAACCCTGGTGAAGATAAACCAGAAGCCGACGGCTTGGAACTTTCATCCGAAAGCTTGATAGGTTTCGAGGGCTTCCTCTTAATATCAATTTAATAAGCCCCTTAATATCAATTTATTTCTGCGCTCCTGCAGGACTCTTGGGCTGAAGGCATGACAGATAGCAAAAAAGTCCTGCAGGTGCAGAGGTCCCAGGCAGTAAACACAAGAAGTGTGACCATCTGTCAGAGACATCTTCTGACAGCACAAGTCACACTTCTTGAAGCCTGAGACCTTTGTGTCCTTCGACATAGCTGTGTCGAGGAAGCACAAGTTGTGAAAAACAAAACACTAACACACACACACACAAAAAACACCCAATCCAACAATTTCAAATAAACTAAACAGGGATAACAACACAGTCAGACACAAACAATCCCTGACAGGAAAAAAAAAAATTTAGGAAGGGGAAGGCCTAAGGCCTAAGCTAGGGAAAGGGGATAAATAACTTGGAAAAAAAAAGGGAACACTAACAGGAATAGGGTTAAAGTAAGCGTTAAGGTTAACGAAAACAACTATAGATATGAAAAATTTAAAGGGGTTAGACTAAAGTCTTATATTTAGTAACTTACCTGGAGCTGGTAAAAAAAAGGCACCTCATTAGCGAAGTGGCAAACGAGAGCTGGGTAGTCTCCGCCTTGCATCATGGGATATAGGGTTGCCTCGAGCTGGTAAAATTAGCTCTCGAGCTTAGCAAGTGCCGAGTCGGAGCCGGGGATCAGCTCCGAACCCATCCAGCAAGAATGAAGGCGAGATTGACAACTTAACATAGAAATAATAAAAGCATATACTGACCTGAAACACTCATAATTTAGCAGTTCTGAGTTTTAACAGGTGGAGAAGGGAAATGTGGTCATTGAGACCAGGAGATTTACTTGCCTCCAAAACTATTTGCCAGTAGGTTTCCCTGTATGCCAACTTAGTTTCCTAGGGGGCTCCCCTGATATCCCTAGGTAGAGATTCCAACACAAACAAATCTAAAATTAGCAAGCCAAAGAACAAACAAAAACCACAAAAGGAAAACCACAGGAATAGGTGCCCCAATCGATATGAAAACGCTGTGGAGTACACAAATGTGTTGCCGCTCACCAAAGGAATCCAAGGCCCATGAACGTTCCAAACACTTTTATTGAAAACCACAAAAAAGTTAAAAAACGTCGACCTAGGTTTCGTTCATTACGAACTTCATCAGAACACAACATACTGCATATAGATCCCTTATATATTGTGCACAATGAATGCTAGGTGAGCCCATTAACCAATGAAAGCATGTAATCCATAAAACATTAATTAATGAATCAATTTAAAAAAACAGCAATACAAAAGTATTCATGCTATGTTTTAACTAACAAAATAAAATAAAATAAAATTAAATTTAATGATTTCATTATATTATATTATGAACCCCTCATGTTATTAAAAATACATAATAAATATAAACCCTACAAGTGCTTCAAAAAATGAAAAAGCGTATATATATAAATGTAGATAGTAATATAAACAGCTGTACTCCAGTTGATTAAAACCTATAATGCCATTAAAATCAATGCTGTGCACTATATAGTATGTAGTTTTATATGTGTAACAAATGAATTAATACATCAATGTAATATATATTGTGTTAAACATAAATTGTAATTATATATGTTATATTATGATGTTTTAATTGTAGGTTGTATAAAATATAAAATGGGAATTTAATTTGTGTATAATATAAATATGTATAAATATGTATATATAAATAAGTAACAAACTATTATTAAATATCGTTTAATATGACCAGTCAGTACTGAATAAATAATATATATATAATATAAATAATTAATGTACTAGTATATAAAAATGTATATAAAAAGCATAATGTAATAAAAAACATAATGTAATTATAGTATAGTGCTGAGTAGGTATGGGGAACAACAAATAAATAAAACCATATTGTAATGTTCCAAAAGGACATATATACACTAACACCCCTTGATACTGTTCAACCATAAAATAGGCTTAATGCTAGTATATTCATTCAAACCGGGGTATTGATTGGCATTAAGTAATAACTGCATCCTCAATTCTGACAAATCTAAATTATATTTAGTTAATTTTCCTTGTAAATCAAACTTCTGGTGTATGACCCCAAAAAACTTAAAAGAATGATTTTCAAATTGATTAATATGTCTAGCTAGGGCATTCGTTAATTTATTATTTTTAATGTCCAATAAGTGTTCTTTGACTCTATCCCTTAGGTGTCTACTAGTTTTGCCTACATAAAACCCCTCACACTGTTGACAAACAGCAATATAAACAACATTTTGTGTGTAACAATTTATATGCTGGCTAATCCTAATATTATATTTATTGACCATCACAACCGTGTCAATATTAATCATGTGCTTGCACGTTGAACATCTACCACATTTGAAATTACCCGCAGGTTTTTGTGAACTATTGCGGGTATTAACATTCAAACTCTCAAATATGTCCTTAAAAGAGGTGTCCTTCCTAAAAACATATTTAACATTACCTACAAACATTTCACCAAGTAATTTATCTGTACTTATGAGTTTCCAATTTTTGTTAATGATATCTTTTATACATGAAGACAAACCATTAAAAGTGGTAATATACAAAGGAATATTATAACAAATAAATTTGCTCACGACTTGACTTGGATGACTTTCACTAGAAGTCAAATCCTTACTATGCAATATGGCTTTATAAATACCCTTACTTCTTTTGTATCTCACTTCTTTAGCTATCTCACTACAAAAATCAAGTGGATATCCCCTGTTTAAAAATAAACTGCTGATGTATTTAATTTCATAGTCAAAGTCCAAGTCTTCACTGACCATCCTTGCTGCCCTCACCATCTGACCTTTAACTACCGCTTTCTTCTGATGGTGAGGGTGCCAGCTATAATTTGAGAAAGTGGACTTTCTATGTATATTTGACACTAACTTCTTATTAACCTTATCATAAGTTAGCTTGATATCCAAATAACTAATACTTTCCTGGCTAATGACATGTGTAAATTTTAAAATATTATTAATATACTCTAAAAAACACTTTAAAATTGCTTGCTCCCCATTCCAAATAATAAATAAATCGTCTAAAAACCGACCATAAAATTTAATATATTTATAATATTCTGAATTAAAAACATAATTTAATTCCCAATAAGTTAAAACAAAATGGCTACACCACTAACCTGTTTATAATAGGCCCCGTCGAAAAATATAAAGTTGTTTTTTAATACAATGCCCATTAATTTGACTAAAACATTGATCTTATTCTGCTCGTAAAGGTTAGTGTGATATAATTGTTCCTCTAACCAATCCAAACCACTGTCATGGGGTATGACTGTGTACAAATTTACATCGTCCAAGGTGATAAAAGTGTCATTGTCTTCAAGTACTATAGCTTTGATTTTCCCCAAAAAATCCCAAGAGTCCTTAAGAATATATGTGTAAAATGCAATACCCGGTTTCAAATAATAATCCAAAAATTTACTAATAAAATGTGTCTTACTGCGTTTACCGTCTACTATGGGTCTAAATTGTAGATTGTTTTGTGTAGTTTTGGAATACCAAAAATCCCACTAATCACGGGAAAGTCATTCTGTAAAAATCGCCATTCATGTTCATCCAGTTCGCCTTGAAACAACATATCAAATAGTGTGGTGTCAATCCTCTTATGTGCTATGTTTATCTCATTCCTACTAACTTCCGTGTATGTTTCATCTGTCAACATGGCATTCATATAGGAGACATAATCACTGTTATCCACTATCACAATGCCACTGCCCTTATCGGGTTTCATAATTCTAATATTCTCAGTGGCCAATATCCTACCTAATATAAGCTCCTCTTGTTTAGTTAAATTATTGCCGTTGTAATTTCTACGACCATAATGGCTAAAGACATCCCTGATATCATTTTCTGTCACTTTTTCAAAAACTGCTATCTTGTCATGCATTGGTGGGTTATAGGTGCTTGGTTTGGACAATCTGTTGTTCCCATTGTCAATATTCCCCCAAGAATTACTCTGATACAGTATTTTCAAATTTAACTTCCTAGTAAATAGTTTCAAATCAATAATGCTATTAACCAGGTTACCTCTCCTCTTTGGTACAAAGCTAAACCCCTTTGAAAACAATTCTACACTATCCCTATCAAAGGACTGATTGGTATAGTTGTATAATTTAAAATCACCCTTATTGTTCTCGACAATGTTTGGTTTAAAAAACAACCTACATGCCCTTTGTCTATCAAGTGTTACAATACTATTCTCCTGTGTACACACATCATCAATATCCAATGCTGTACGGGTACTATGTTTAAAGCATATATCAACATTATTTACATTAAAATCAACTGTATCCACTGTTTGCATTGGTTCAACATAGTCGTAAATTGTCAAATCCATTAGTACGTCACTATTAACTGAGATGTTTAAATGAGTACCACCCTCAATTGTCGTTGTCATACATGGACCGTACTCTTGTGTACACCCCTCAACGTCCAATAGTGTACCAGTACTATGGACAACACATGTATCAACATTATTAACATTACAATCGACTGTGTCAACTGTTTGCAAATTTTTAACACAATCGTGAATTGTCAAATCATTAAACGCATAACCATTGTCTGTAGTGCATGAATTCATACCCCTATCAGATGGCATTATCGTGCAATAATCAAAGTTACAACTATTTTGCATGGTATAATCATCATTATCATACATTGTCCGTTGTTCTTCACCAGTATGAAAATGGCAAATACTGTCCCGTTTACGTCGATCTGCTGTATCAGACCGACCATTGCCAAAATAATTGCACGCTTCAACATTTGAGCCCATGTCACCGGGATTCCGCCGTTGTCTACTAAGGTCGTACACAAAGGTGTCATATAGTCCATTGAACCTGTCCACGTCGTCAAAAGGGACTAAAATACTATTGTTGTCACAAACCGCACCCCCTAATGAAGCGTTAGATTCAATGGTTGTATCAATATGACCAGCAAACTCAGTACCCAGAGAATGGGAATCAGTCAAATATACAAGAGACTACATTGCTGCTAACACCATTGGAACTAATGGTTGTACTCAATACCTTAGTCTCGGGACCAAAAAGGAAGAAGAAAGAGAGTCAAAACGCTTACCCAATACCTCGACTGGGGGTTGGAAGTTAACTTTCCTGTTTTTGTCGTAATCTCTTCTTGGTCGTGCTGCTGTGTAGTCATATTCTTCCTCCTCCTCATATTGATGTTGCCCCTTAAGCCTCTTTGATCTCCTGGGTCCGTCTCCCTCACTCGATCCACCATATTGCCGTGGTCCATGAGTCTCTGGATGCAAGGGGGAAGTGATGTCATCCAAAACATCCATGCGGTTGGTACTCTCTTCCGGTCCCCCATCGTGGGAAGAACGTCTTGTAGGTTTGGATTTGGGATACACCAACCCCGAGGAATACACTTTCGTATCCCTTTTAATTTTGAGCTGCTTTTTATCATAAATAACGTTGCAACTGTATTCAACCTCATTGATAATGTTGGTGTAATTTGTGTAATATTGATCGAAAAGCAAGTCCTGGCTAATGCAACTGTTTAATTGTTCCAGTTCAGATAAGAGTATATCTATCTTCTTATCATTATATGTTATCATAATTTCCATAAGTGCTATACCCGTTTTGTCAAATAATTGGTGCAACTCATTTAACATATCGGGTTCGTGCTCACTGCCGTTAGGGTATCGCCACAACCTCAATCCTTTGGGAACTAGCCCCAACTCAATGTTTTTCCGTAAATACCCATTTTCCAATTGGGTTCTTTTCAATTTGAACATTTTCACTTCAAATGCTCTCAGCCATTATATTACCTTCCACCTGATTATTTTGGATACTCGTAGGATAGTGTTTAGTATTGAATGAATACCGGTTAAACTTCCAAGAATCACTGTTTATTGGCTCCGGTTGTACATTAACTCGAGTGGCATGGAAAACCTGTCCCCTAGAAGTACCGTTGTTGTCGGAAGCTGTGGGTGCCAAAGGAGGGGTCGCTTGGGTCAAAGGCAGCCCCAAACTGCTAGCAGACTCCAAACTGGCATGAAAAGTGGTCATAAGTTTGTTAATCAATACTGAATGCTGTTTTAGCTGCTCATTCATGTCCTTCAACAGCATACCCACATCGACGGCGCCACCATCCTCCTCCATGCCAAAACACTAGTAAGCCAAAAAACAAACAAAAACCACAAGGAAAACCACAGGAATAGGTGCCCCAATCGGTACACAAATGTGTTGCCGCAAAGGAATCAAAAGGCATGAACGTTCCAAACACTTTTATTGAAAACCACAAAAAGTTAAATAGGTTTGTTTCATTACCGAACTTCATCAGAACACAACATACTGCATATAGATCCCTTATATATTGTGCACAATGAATGCTAGGTGAGCCCATTAACCAATGAAAGCATGTAATCCATAAAACATTAATTAATGAATCAATTTAAAAAAACAGCAATACAAAAGTATTCATGCTATGTTTTAACTAACAAAATAAAATAAAATAAAATTAAATTTAATGATTTCATTATATTATATTATGAACCCCTCATGTTATTAAAAATACATAATAAATATAAACCCTACAAGTGCTTCAAAAAATGAAAAAGCGTATATATATAAATGTAGATAGTAATATAAACAGCTGTACTCCAGTTGATTAAAACCTATAATGCCATTAAAATCAATGCTGTGCACTATATAGTATGTAGTTTTATATATGTAACAAATGAATTAATACATCAATGTAATATATATTGTGTTAAACATAAATTGTAATTATATATGTTATATTATGATGTTTTAATTGTAGGTTGTATAAAATATAAAATGGGAATTTAATTTGTGTATAATATAAATATGTATAAATATGTATATATAAATAAGTAACAAACTATTATTAAATATCGTTTAATATGACCAGTCAGTACTGAATAAATAATATATATATAATATAAATAATTAATGTACTAGTATATAAAAATGTATAGCATAATGTAATAAAAAACATAATGTAATTATAGTATAGTGCTGAGTAGGTATGGGGAACAACAAATAAATAAAACCATATTGTAATGTTCCAAAAGGACATATATACACTAACATCCCTTGATACTGTTCAACCATAAAATAGGCTTAATGCTAGTATATTCATTCAAATTGATTGGCATTAAGTAATAACTGCATCCTCAATTCTGACAAATCTAAATTATATTTAGTTAATTTTCCTTGTAAATCAAACTTCTGAATGATTTTCAAATTGATTAATATGTCTAGCTAGGGCATTCGTTAATTTATTATTTTTAATGTCCAATAAGTGTTCTTTGACTCTATCGCCTACATAAAACCCCTCACACTGTTGACAAACAGCAATATAAACAACATTTTGTGTGTAACAATTTATATGCTGGCTAATCCTAATATTATATTTATTGACCATCACAACTTGAACATCTACCACATTTGAAATTACCCAGAGGTTTTGTGAACTATTGGTATTAACATTCAAACTCTCAAATATGTCCTTAAAAGAGGTGTCCTTCCTAAAAACATATTTAACATTACCTACAAACATTTCACCAAGTAATTTATCTGTACTTATGAGTTTCCAATTTTTGTTAATGATATCTTTTATACATGAAGACAAACCATTAAAAGTGGTAATATACAAAGGAATATTATAACAAACGACTTGACTTGGATGACTTTCACTAGAAGTCAAATCCTTACTATGCAATATGGCTTTATAAATACCCTTACTTCTTTTGTATCTCACTTCTTTAGCTATCTCACTACAAAATCAAGTGGATATCCCTGTTTAAAATAAACTGCTGATGTATTTAATTTCATAGTCAAAGTCCCCTCACCATCTGACCTTTGCTGCTTTCTTCTGTGGATGGGGAGTGCCAGCTCATCGAAATGTGGAGTGCAATTTGAGAAAGTGGACTTTCTATGTATATTTGACACTAACTTCTTATTAACCTTATCATAAGTTAGCTTGATATCCAAATAACTAATACTTTCATTATTAATATACTCTAAAACACTTTAAAATTCCAAATAATAAATAAATCGTCTAAAACCGACCATAAAATTTAATATATTTATAATATTCTGAATTAAAACATAATTTAATTCACTAACCTGTTTATAATAGGCCGTTGTTTTTAATACAATGCCCATTAATTTGACTAAAACATTGATCTTATTCTGCTCGTAAAGGTTAGTGTGATATAATTGTTCCTCAGGTGATAAATCCCAAGAGTCCTTAAGAATATATGTGTAAAATGCAATACCGGTTTCAAATAATAATCCAAAAATTTACTAATAAAATGTGTTACCATCTACTATGGGTCTAAATTGTAGATTGTCGTGTATTTTGGAATACCAAAAATCCCACTAATCACGGGAAAGTCATTCTGTAAAATCGCCATTCATGTTCATCCAGTGAAACAACAAAGGAGGGTCAAAGGCAGCCCCAAACTGCTAGCAGACTCCAAACTGGCATGAAAAGTGGTCATAAGTTTGTTAATCAATACTGAATGCTGTTTTAGCTGCTCATTCATGTCCTTCAACAGCATACCAAACACTAGTAAGCCAAAGAACAAACAAAACCACAAAAGGAAAACCACAGGAATAGGCCCAATCAATGCATGAAAACGCTGTGGAGTACACAAATGTATTGAAAACCACAAAGTACCAAAGAGGAGAGGTAACCTGGTTAATAGCATTATTGATTTGAAACTATTTACTAGGAAGTTAAATTTGAAAATACTGTATCAGAGTAATTCTTGGGGGAATATTGACAATGGGAACAACAGATTGTCCAAACCAAGCACCTATAACCCACCAATGCATGACAAGATAGCAGTTTTTGAAAAAGTGACAGAAAATGATATCAGGGATGTCTTTAGCCATTATAGAAATTACAACGGCAATAATTTAACTAAACAAGAGGAGCTTATATTAGGTAGGATATTGGCCACTGAGAATATTAGAATTATGAAACCCGATAAGGGCAGTGGCATTGTGATAATGGATAACAGTGATTATGTCTCCTATATGAATGCCATGTTGACAGATGAAACATACACGGAAGTTAGTAGGAATGAGATAAACATAGCACATAAGAGGATTGACACCACACTATTTGATATGTATTAGTGGGATTTTTGGTATTCCAAAAATACACAAAAGACACATTTTATTAGTAAATTTTTGGATTATTATTTGAGGGTATTTGTGCATTACACATATATTCTTAAGGACTCTTGGATTTTTGGGGAAAATCAAAGCTATAGTACTTGAAGACAATGACACTTTTATCACCTGTACACAGTCATACCCCATGACAGTGGTTAATTATATCACACTAACCTTTACGAGCAGAATAAGATCAATGTTTTAGTCAAATTAATGGGCATGTATTAAAAAACAACTTTATATTTATAAACAGGTTAGTGGTCAAATTAATTTTGTTTTAACTTATTGGAATTAAATTTATGTTTTTAATTCAGAATATTATAAATATATTAAATTTTATGGTATTATTTGGAGGGAGCAAGCTTAATTTTTTAAAGTTTTGGAGTATATTAATAATATTTTACCTTTTTTAACAAATCATTAGCCATTTAGCCAGGAAAGTATTAGTTATTTGATATCAAGTTAACTTAGTTAAATAAGAAGTTAGTGTCAAATATACATAGAAAGTCCACTTTATTTATAAATATTGCATAGTAGTAAGGATGACTTCTAGTGAAAGTCATCATTTGTTATAATATTCTTGTATATTACCACTTTTAATGGTTTGTCTTTCATGTATAAAGATATCATTAATTTATATATACATATTATATTTATATTATACACAATTAAAATTCCCATTTTATATTTTATACAATTTTAATCAACTGGCAGTACAGCTGTTTATATTACTATTATATATATATTATATTTTTTTTTTTTTTTGAAGCACTAGGGTTTATTATTATTTATTATTTTTAATAACATGAGGGGTTCATAATATAATATAATGAAATCATTAAATTTATTAATGTGTTTTATGGATTACATGCTTTCATTGGTTATATGGGCTCACTAGCATTCATTTTTGTAGTCGTTTTCATATCGATTGGGGCACCTATTCCTGTGGTTTTCCAAATCTAAAATTAGCCCCTTCACATTGTAGGGTGTGCCTGTACAATGCGTTGTTGATATTACACTTTTAATGTCATTTAAATGTTCGTATACACAACATTTTAATTGCCACTCTGTTTTACCCATGTAAAAACTACACATTGATAACATAAAATGATGTAAACCAACCCAGAACTATTGCAGTTGGTATAAGCTCTACATAACACCTTTTTGTCCCTCGCCTTGATGTGAATGCTTTCACTGTGAGTAATGTGGGGACATTGAGGACAGGCACCACACCAAAATGTGCCAGCTTTTATCTGGAAAAAAAAATGGTTGACTTTGCTTCAATAGATATTCCTCCCCCTTCTGTAAATAACCTTAAGGGGTCAGTTCTTAAAAACATCCAAGTCCATATACTCAACAAATTTCACCCATTCCCTCTCAATGATACCTTTGAGGAAATAAGCATCACCACTAAAGTCAGTAACCAATGCTCTATTGTAATCTAAACCAACAACCTCACCCCCTGTTTCCTTATACACTGAAAAAGAATTACTGCCTAATATAGGGGGATATTTTTCCTGCCTACCCAACAACATCTCATCCTTAACATCCAGGATCAAATCCCTGGAGTAACCTCTTTCCTCAAATATCCTGGTGATGGTGTCACACTCTGTGTGGAAATCATCATCCAATGATATCATACGGCTGGCCCTAACTAACTGGCCCTTAATAATACCCCTCTTCTGAAAAACAGGGTGAGCACTAGAAAACCAAATATAGGAGTTTGAGAAGGTTTTCTTGCTGTGTATTTTGGATTTGAAACCCCTTTGAGTTTTAAATATGGAAATGTCAAGATAATGCAACACATCCTGATTAACCTCATGGGTAAATTGTAGAAATGTAGTGGTGTGTGCCAAATAATCCATAAATTCATCCAACTTCTGCAAGTTTTCACACCAAAACAAACAAATCTCTTATACAACCTCCAACACTTGGAGAATGGGGCACTGAAAACAAATCTGTGCTCCCACATTGGAAGAATAATATTAGCATATGTGGGAGCACAGTTAGCACTCATGGCCACACCCCGCTCTTTTGAAAAAACTCACCCTCAAAGAACAAAATGTTGTTCTTGAGTATGAGTTTGGCGAATACAATACACACAAAAATGTCATGGTCAGAAACCCCTTCTTGGAGCCTGAGAGCCTTTTCTAGCCATTCTAACCAAATTTTGTGGGGAATGATGGAAAACTAATCGATGATATCAATCATAACAAAGGACAAGTCATCTGGAAACAATTCTGGCCTGATGTTTGTTAGAAGTCCCAAGAGTCCAGTAAAATAAAATCCTCACACTTCCATAAAACTTTTAGTTTCCAATCTAGGTATTTGGCCAGTGTAGCAATTTTAGAACCTTCCGAGGCCACAATTGGCCTTAAAGGGGGGTCCTGAGTGTTCTTATGCACCTTGGATATCCCAAAAATGGGTGGTACCCTAGTTGTTTTCTAAATAAGAATAAGCTGAAAAATCAATAACTCCTTGATCAAACAGGTCCTTTAAAGCAAAATCTATTTTACGATAAGATATATTAATTTCGTTCAAGGAAACCAAACTATATTTAGTTTCATTATGCAAGATCAAACACATCTTGCCTTTGTAAATAATCCTGTCCATCAGTACCATACCCCCTCCCTTGTCAGGTTCCATTACTCTCACATTTGGGTTAGAACCCAAGTCCCGTAACAACTGTTGTTCAACCCTAGACAGGTTGTGGGTGATCTTATAACGGGAATGGGCCCTACGAACCTCCCTCTCCATGACCTGTTCCAAGTTCCTGAGTTGTGGGTGGAGGGGGGATTGTAGGTACTGGACTTCCTAGGAACTGTAGGCTGGTTGGTTGGAACCCCCTGTCTAAAAATGTATTCTAGGTTCAGTTTCCGCATAAATATCATAATGTCCAAAATAACCCTAGTTAGGTTTCTTTTCTGAGTTGGAATAAACTTGAACCCTTTCATAAATAATCTAAAAAAGTCTTCATTAACTGTCATGTCACTGTAATTGAAAATGTGAAACCCTAAATAGGAAAGAAAAAGAAGTTATGTACTTACCATAACGTTCCATGTGATGTGTTCACCTCGCCTTTGTTCTTACACACGGGTTCGGAGCCGATCATCGGCTCCGAGTCGGCCGTATTGCAAAGCTCTGCATCTTAGAGAAGCTCGAGACCAGACCATACCCCATAATCCTCCGTGCCATTCCTCAGATCTAGTTTGTGAGAAACCAGACCTCTAACCCTCACCTGAGTGCAAGACATACACATTCACACGGATATCCATGAATATCCTCTGACTTATAATAAGTAATTCTTATGGGTGGTGCACCATATCCTAATGTGGACACAGGCCAAAAAACCCTTTAAAATCCCGACCAGACTCTAGTCTTACCTGTTCTTCCATAACATGTGAAAAAAAGGGGGGGGGGAATGTAAGAACAAAGGCGAGATGAACACATCACATGGAACGTTATGGTAAGTACATAACTTCTTTATGTGAAAGTGTTCAATCTTGCCGTTTGTTCTTACACACGGGTAGCGTCCCTAGCTCCATCACCCCGGGGACTCATGGAAGAACATTCCTGAGCACAGTGGAACCAAAGGATGTCCTGTCCTTGGAGGTCCTGTCAACCTTATAATGAGTGATAAATGTATGAGGCTTAGCCCAGGTAGCTGCTGCACAAATCGTGTCCAAAGATAAGTGAGCTGCATGAGCCAAGGAAGTGGACACGGAACTGGTAAAATGAGCCTTAGGCTTGAAAGGTAATGACTGATTCTTACTAGAGTACACAAATGCTATACAATCAGAAAGCCATTTAGATAAGGTACGTTTCGTGACTGCCATACCCTTTTTGTTGTCTGCAAATGAGACAAACAGCTGATCTGACTTTCTGTGATCTTTAGTCCTGTCCAGGTAAAATCTTAGCTGCCTATGAACATCCAACTTGTGCAGCATATACTCCAGTCTGTTTGTATGATTCTTGAAAAATGTGGGGAGCTCTATGGATTGGCTGATATTTAGGACAGAACATACCTTGGGGAGGAATGACAGGTTGGTGCGCAAAGAGACTCTATCTGGGTGAAAGATCAAGTACGGTGGTCTGACTGACAACCCTTGTAGCTCTGATACTCTTCAAGCTGAAGTGACTCCCACAAGAAATAGTGTCTTCCACGACAAAAACTTTAGTAGGCAGGATGAAGCTGGTTCGAAGGGAGGTAACATCAGTTGTGACAATAACAGGTTCAAATTCTATGGGAAAAAGGGCTCCCGAATGGGTGGATGAAGGTGGAAGGTTCCTTTCATAAAAGCCTTGCAAAGCCTGTGAGACATAATAGAAGAGCCCCCCTCACCAATATGAAAGTTAGATATAGCTGCCAACTGTACTCTCAAGGTTGAAGTTGAGGCCCCTTCATGAAAGAGAATTGATAAGAATTCCAGAACTTTGTGTAGTGGAGCTACCAAGGGATCTATGTGTTGGCTAGACGCCCAACATATGAAACGTTTTCATTTGCTTCTGTAAAGCTTTCTGGTGGAGGCTTTATGAGAGGCAACCAGAATGTGTTGAACTGCAGAATAAAGAAGATCTGACCTGGCTAGAGAGGGAAGCGGAGCAGCCAAGCTGTCAGTTTTAGGGATTGGAGAGATGAGTGAGGAACTCCCGATGAATGAGTCAATAGATCTGGTACTGGGTCCAGAATCCAAGGTTCCTGCTTTTGATGGGCTCGAAGAAAGGGAAACCATATCTGCCGAGGCCAGAATGGCGCTATGAGTATTATTGTCCTTTCCAGGTCTCTGGCTTTCTGTAGAAATTAGGGAATCAACGGGATGGGAGGGGATGCATACAGGAGACCCAGGAGCCAGTCGTGCACCAGTGCATCCCTGGGAACATCCCCCGAAGGGGGTAGAAGGGCAAAGTAGCTTCTGCATTTGGCATTCAACTGGGATGTAAACAGATCACAGCAAAGCTGGCCCCATCTGCGGAAGATCCTTTCCGCCACCTGTGGATTGAGGGACCACTCATGAGGTAACAGGATGGCTATGCTCAACCTGTCCGCAATGATGTTGGATGACCCCGGGATATGCGTTGCCAGTAGAAAGTGACCTGTGGACTCTGCCCATTGCCAAATTCTCATGGCCTCTCTGCATAATGGGTAAGACTTGGTTCCCTCTTGCTTGTTTATGTACCAGACCACAGACATGTTGTCCGTCTGTACTGCCACTGTTTCCAGAGGTAAGAGAGCTTGGAAGTGTTGCAATGCTAGGAACACCGTCCTCAACTCCAGAATATTTATGTGCAGGTTGTACTCCATGTTGGACCATTCCCCTTGGACTGTTCTTCCCTGAAAAAGTCCCCCCCACCCTATCAGAGAAGCGTCCGTGGTGATTGTGGCCGTCGGGTTGGGTAGGACAAACGGACAACCCATTGTGAGGTCCTGACTGCTTACACACCATAAAAGATCCCATTTGCAAGAGTTTGTTATCAGTATCTCGTGCGATAAGGGTAGCTGTTGGAATGACCATTGCGCGAAAAGCAGCCATTGGAGGACCCTCATGTGCAATCTCCCCATGGGAACTGCGATCAGAGATCCTGCCATTAGCCCCAGAACTTTTAACACTAGCCTGGCTGGAGCTTTCCTGCTGTGAAAAAGAAGAAAAACTTGTTCTTTGAGGGCTGACGCCCTTAGTGGAGGAAGCTTTAACAGTGTTAACCGTGTATCTAAGTCTGCTCCGATGAATGAGATATGCTGTGAGGGCGATAAGACAGATTTTTTGAAATTGATTTTGATTCCTAAGTGGGAAAAAAGGACGACTGTGTAGTCTCTGGCTTGAACAAGATGATGCCTGGTGGTGGCGGTGAGGAGCCAGTCATCCAAATACGGAAACACCCGGAATCCTTGTCATCTCAAGTGAGACGCCACTACTGCCATGCATTTGGTGAATACCATGGGGGCTGAGGTGAGTCCAAAGGGCAGAGCTCGAAATTGAAAATGACTGGCTCCCAGCCGGAAGCGCAGGTGATCCCTGGACGGCCTGGCCATTTTGATGTGGTAGTACGCGTCCTTGAGATCTATCGAGCACATCCAATCATCCTTCTGTAAGAAGGGAAGGATCGACTGTAGCGTGACCATCCAGAACTTTTCCTTCCTTACAAAGGTGTTGAGATTGCTGAGATCCAAAATCAGTCTCCAATCCCCTATCTTCTTTGGAACTAAAAAGAACCTTGAGTAAGTTCCAGATCCTCTTTGGTCCACCGGGACTGGCTAGATGACTCTTTTTTCGAGCAGCTTTGAAATTTCTACAGCTGCTGGACCTTGCAGATGGGATGGTACATCTGGAAGTCTCTTTCGTTGAGGTGGTGTGGACATAACGGGAATTATGTATCCTCTAGTTACTATGCTTTTTACCCAAGAATCCGAAGTAAGATTTAGACAGGCCTGTGGGTATAAAGCCAAGCAACCCCCGACCGCCTCCATAGTAGGACAGTCGGGCCTCCATTCAGGAGTGCTGGAAGGGCTTCCCAGAGACTGTATCCCTGTCGCCCTGATTTTGCGGACCCCCCTCTGCCGCCGGGACGGCGTCTTCCATTTCTCCCACTCCTCTGCCTCTGGAGGGGGAATCACCCTGTGTGGCTTGGAAAGATCCCTGAGTCTTATGGAACCACATTTTTCTGCCTCATTGCCCTTTGGGGTATGGTCTAGATGGAGCGGAAAAACAGACTCCAACAGCAGACAGGGTCTTCCCCTCTTGCTCACACCGAGTTAAAGTCTCCTTAACTTTGGGCCCAAAGAGTGTGGCACCATCAAAGGGGGTGTTGGCAAAGGAAGACTTGAAGGCTTCCGCAAAGGAGCACAGCCGCATCCAGGATTGTCTACAGAGAGCAATCGCTGAAGCTGCAGCTCTACTCGATCCTTCGGCCGCATATGAGATGAGCCTCATGGACGAGTTTGCTATTGAAGTAAGGGTGTTGAGTTGTGCTGTCACCTTATCTGAGACAGCAGCATCTGTGTTACCCTGGGGGGTATCTCCAAATTCTTTAATGAGATCCCTCTGTAGGCATGTAAAATGTGTCAAATAGTTTAGTGAACGCATGGAAAAAGTCGCTGAATTAAAAACGCGCTTCCCATACCTGTCCATAGTCCTAGAATCCTTATTAGGAGGATGAACAGAAGAGGAAGACTCAGACATTTCCTTCTTTGTGGCCGTCGTCACCACCATAGCATCGACCGGGACTCCTTTAGTGAGATAGGCCTTTTCCTGGGGGGCCATGATAAATTTGTTTGGTTTTCAGGGGACCGGTTCCACTGTGTCCAGTGTTTCCCATGCCCTTCGCGCGATCAAGTCTATCAACTCATCGAAGAGCGGGGTCACCCAGGAGGTAGAAGGTTGAGCCCCAAAAGCCTTCAGCAACACCGACTCATCCTCAGTGGGGGCTAGGGACTGCCAATCACCCCTCTGTTTCAAGATCTCCAGGAAGTCTGCAAATGACACATCCTCAGAGGGGGATCGTGGGGACCCCTCGGCCTCATCCAAATCATTGTCAGAAGTTAGGGATACCTGTGGGGAATCAATGTGCCTCCTCTTGCACAATTTCTTCCTCGGAACCTCATCAGAGGGGCTTCTGGTGAGGCCTCTGAGGAACAGGGATCACCCTCTGGGGCTGGCTGAGGCAATGGAGCTCTACGCTTAGGGTGAATCATGGGGGCAGAAACAGAAAGAGGCCCTTTAGGGGAAGGAGAAGATGCCTCCGATGAAGTAGTTGTCTGAGCAGACAATACCTTCCTCATAAGGTCGAAAGCCCCTGAGCCCCGGGCCGAGGACTCCTCTGGTTCCAAAGAACGTGGAAGCATCACCGACACCGAAACCGTGGGCTCCGACCCCGAGGACAGAGCCAAACCAATCTGCGCCGAGGCCCCGAGAGGGAGAGTCGGCACCGAAAATTCGGTATGACTCTCGGTCCCGGAACCAAGGAGAGATCATCGGCTCCGCGACTCCCCTACAGGTTCTGAAGGAGTCTAAGTCAATGGTGCCAATCGTGCAATGGACAGGTTCGGCACCGAGGGTTCCACTAGCATCGGATCATCTTCTCCCAGCTCCGAAGACTGGACGAGTCTCAAAGGAGGACCTGTTGGAGACACGGAGAGGGCTTCTAGTTTCAACACCAATTGGGAAGAAACTGCAATCAGCTTGGAAAGGGCCGTGTTTTCCATTAGTTTCTGCATGACATGATCCACATCAGTATCGGATAAGTGTCTGGATGACCGGGTCGAAGGGGCCGAAGATGGCACCGACCAAAGAATCGACGGTGGAGGTAGCTCCGACACCGGTTCCAAGACCTGGGGCTCGGTAAAAGATAACCGTTCGATGCTCGGCCCCCGACGTCTGTGGAATCGGCGAACAAATCTTAGAAGATGAGCTCAGAGCTGATGACATGGGCTCTGACATCTTCGACGCCTTCGACCCCTTCGAAGACTTAGAAGCCTGGTCGGACTTCTCCAAGGCCTCCTGAAAGTCAGGTTTAAGTAAACCCCTGTCAATAAGCTTCCTGTGTCTCTCTGTCATGACCCTCCCACTAAAGGAATGACAGATGGAACAAACCTCCTGCAAATGGAGAGGGCCAAGGCAGTAGACTCAGGAAGCGTGATTGTCAGTGATGGACATTTTCTGTCCCCACTGACATCTCTTAAAGCCGGATTTGGCTTTCTCCGACATTTTACAATCAAGCTAAACACAGAACAAAACAGTGAAAAATAGAAAAAAATACTAGCCAACAATAACTATAAATATATATATATATATATATATATATATATATATATATATATATATATATATATATATATATATATATATATATATAATATGAAATGCATACAAGCTATTATAACACTACTAGAAAAAGTCAGAAACTAGTAGGCTGAAGCCCAAACCTATGAATCTAAGTATATATAAATCTAAATATATGATATAGATCAAGAAAAATACACACACACACACTCTATAATATCTATCTAGGCTAAAGCTAAAAAACTATTAAAGATTTGTAAAGAAATTCTGCTTATCTCCAAAATAAACTAAATTGTTTGCTGTCGCGAGCTCTCTTCGACCAATCTGTTGCAGCGGCAAACTAGATCTGAGGAATGGCAGGGAGGATTGTGGGATATGGTCTGGTCTCGAGCTTCTCTAAGATGCAGAGCTTTGCAATACGGCCGACTCGGAGCCGATGATCGGCTCCGAACTCGTTTGTAAGAACAAAGGCGAGGTTGAACATTTTCACATCATTATTTTCACTAGAAATACCACAAACATATCTCCGATACCTGGAATGGCCTCCTCCCCTCTGATTCACAAGGCCCCTGTGAAAATGGTTACCCTGATATTTATTTGTAATTCTTTCAGACCTGCGTGGAGGAACAAACTCATTAACCTGATTGGTATTATCAAAATCATGGGAATTCCTAGGGGAATCCTGGTTGTAGTACACATCATGAGCTTCATGATCATTAAAATTGTTGTTACCTCCTGTTTCCCATTCACAAACTACAGATATAAAAGTTGGTTGTGCCTTCTGTGCCGGGTACTGTTTACCATCCCTGTACTCCTTCAGGTCCCTATCCATTTTCTTGTATTTCCTTTTTAGGATATCCTCACATCTCTCGTCAACAAAACAGCAGATGTCAAAATATCTTGCCCTTTCTTGCTCAATCCCAAACAACAAGTCGTTTGTAATAACGTTGTTTAATTGATCAATATTTAACTTCAAACTATCCATTTCACGCTCATTATTCTTAATGATGGCCCTTAAAATGTCAAAGCCACATTTATCAAAAATAGCTAATAGTTTTAGATGAAATTCAGACCCTGCAATAACATTGTTGGGATATTTATGCACATGTAACCCTTTAGGTACAACACCTGCCGTGATACATTCATTTAAATACAGATTGTCTAATTATAAGGATTTATACCTTAAAAGAAGGTCTTACAGTTAGTTTAGTCCAAAATGTAATACCAACAATGCATTGTACAGGCACACCCTACAACGTGAAGGGGCTAATTTTAGATTTTTTGTGTTGGAATCTCTACATAGGGATATCAGGGGAGGCCCTTGGGAAACTAGGTTGGCATACAGGGAAACCTACTGGCAAATAGTTTTGGAGGCAAGTAAGCCTCCTGGTCTCAATGACCACATTTCCCTTCTCCCCATGTTAAAACTCAGAACAGCTAAATTATGAGCATTTCATGTCAGTATATGTTTTTATTATGTCTTTTACCTCAACTGCCTTATTTTAATTATTTTTAAATTTATTTTTATTTATTTTATTTTACATTTGTTAACATACATGTCCGTTTTCAGCGGAGGCCCGGGGAGCAAAGCTCCAGACAAAACAATACATCAAGTCACAGAAAAAAACAAATATTAGTTAAGTAATACAGGTAAGGTTTAGTTTTCAATAATCAAATCAGTGTAAGGTTAGTAATTATAATATATTCATTCTATGATTCAGTAGATATCCAAGACTGGGAAACAATGTATGTAGAGAGAGATAGCTAGCCCGGATTAAGACAGTAGCAGGTACATGTTGATCGTAGATGTAGTTTTAGTTTGGTCTTAAATAGACTTAAGGAGGAGAGTGAGGTAATATCAGGGGGAAGTTTGTTCCAAATTCTCCCTACTGAGTTGGTTAGAAGAGAATCTCCGGCCATGTTATTAGTTTTGCAAGTTTGGATGAGGAGGCAGGATGACCTCAAAGTTCTAGGGAGATAAGTTTTTGAGTGAGGGAGGGTAGTCAGGGTTATAAATTATTTTGTGGGCAAGGACTAGAAGGTTATCAGTGATGGGTTCTGTATGGTAATCCGGTAACAAACCTAGCAATATGATTATAGCAAATGGTGAGTTTGTTCATGACTGTTTTATTAATATTCTGTAGTAAGGGGATGCATACAAGAGTGTGGAGAGAAGATGGGTTTGGGCAATGGCAGATTTAGCTTGGGGGTCAGGAATCTATTTATTCTATATATAGTTTTTTATTGATGGATTTAATCATTAAGTTTACATGAATGTCGAATTTCAGGTTGTTGTCTATAGTTACCTGAGAACAGCAACATTTTAGTTTTACTGAAAGTGGTTTGGGTCATAATTTGTAGCTCTATAGGGAACTGGCATTTGATACAACTGTGTGTAGATCATTAATGAAAATCGAGAAAAGTAGTGGTCCTAAAATTGATCCTTGAGGGACTCCCAGAGTATTGGGAAGTAAGTTAGATAGTTTATTCTGCCATTGTACTGCTTGTTTTCTACCATTTAGATAGGAACTAAACCATTGAATAGAAGTAGTATCTAGACCAAATGAGTGTAGAGTATCAATTAGTAGTTTGTGGTCCACCATATCAAAGGCTTTGGATAGATCCAAGAATACAGCTGAGGAGATAATATTGTTATTATGGGTGTTGATGGTATTGGAGAAGGCAAGAAGGGCAGAGGTGGTACTATGGAGAGGTCTGAAACCATGCTGAGTGTCGGCCAGTAGGTGATTGGCAAGTAGGTGTTCCATAACCTGTTTTTGCACACATTTTTCCATTATTTTAGATATGGGGAGAGTATAGAGATGGGCCTGTAATTGGAGAGGTCTGTGGAAGTGCCTCCTTTATGGAGAGGAATTACATAGGATACCTTCCAGATGTCAGGATTTTGGCCATTGATGAGTATTGACACTGGGAAGGCAAGCTGCTTTGTAGATATTCAGCTGGAAGTTGATCAGCTGACAGAGTGGTGGGTTTAAGTTTTTGATTAATTAATAAATGAGGTTGCTACAGGTTGAAAGGTAAATGGGATTGGAGGGAGTATCAGGAGTATGAGAGTTACGTGGCAGTTGATTGGAGAGGGTTTGAATTGTCTCCGTGAAGAAGCAATTAAAGCTGTTAGAATGGTTTGTCTATGAGTGTGGCAGGGACAGAGATTATTTAACCCGGCCCAGAATTTTTGTGGACAGTTTTGATGTTCAGTTTGCAGTTTCCAATAGTAGTGCCTTTTATCAAGTAAAATTAGTCTTTTGGTTTCATTCCTAAGTTGTCTATAGGTAGTAAGATCAAGAGGAGTTTTAGTGGTACGCCAAACAGACCATGCCTTATTTCTGAGATGCATTATGATAGTTAAGAATCTCTAGGAATTTTGTGTTGAAATACTGAACTGCTTCATCTAATGGTAGATATTTAAGTATTGTCCAGTTACAGAATTTAGTTCTAGTTGAAATTGGATCACTATTAATAAGCATCTTTGGTTAGATTTGTCTATCCTGGTAGGAGAGTTAATCATTTAAGTCCAGTCTATGTTAAAGTCCCCAAGAACTATGGTTTCTGATTATATAGATAAACTTAATGAGTTTCAGGAATTTATTCACTATTATGTAGGAGTTCTTTAAGTACCTTGAATATGATAAAGAAAGATGGTCGGGTGTGGATAGTAAGTGGAAGACTAGGCAATGAGGGTGTGACAAATGAGTCAGGGATGGATATTCATAAATGTATATAATTTTTTTGTTTTCTGTTTGTATGAGTCCAATTTTCTTAGAGTTATACCAAATTGAAATTAATTTATACTGTTTGTATGTCTCTTTAAGGTACTGGTTGGGATTTTATTATCTAGAGGGTTGACATCTATTTAAATGATGCTGTTTTATTGCTCTGTATTTTCTGATGAAATCTGGGAGGTGCTTGGATGAAAATGCATTTTTTGTTTGTGGAGCGTTAAACAAGAACGTTCTTCTTTCCTTTGTGCCAGTAAAGAGTGGAGATTGTTTGTCCTTGATTTTGTCCTGTGGTTTGGATTATTAAAAAATACAATTTTAACAAAAGGTCAGTCAAATCACAGTCACACAAGAAAAAAAGAGAATAAGGAGGGATTTATTTGTTTATTTATTTATAAGAGGTGATAGGATGAAGGGGGAGACCAACAATGGTATGGGGAATTACCTCAGAGGTAAGCGAAGGCCTATACCAGCAATGGAAGAGTGCCAAACTTGGTAACAGAAGGAAAGAAAGAGAGGGACACACACAGATAATCAAAAAATATGTGATAAGCAAAGGATTAATTAAATATATGAAAGAGAGTCAAGAGACGGTTTAAGCATTGAAAAAATGTTTAAATAACTTAGCTGAGAGCTGGCTCGACATGTCTTGATTCAGTACAAGGCAAACAAGATATGAGGTAATGTGGATAGGTGCTCTCTATGGGTAAAACTTAACTCATGAGTTTTTTGGTTGGCGTGAGCTTCTTATAACGGCCGACTCAGTTCCTAGGATGGAACCGACACCCATCAGTAAGGAATGAATGAAGATTAACATCAGATGGTAACATTAAACATACAGGGTTTTAGTCAAGGTCTATCTGAGCAACAGAAGTTTGTATATGGCAATTTGGAAGGGGGAAGGAAGGGGCAATATTGAACTGGGCAAAAATGAGACAACACAGTTCTCTTGTTATGATAAGTACATAAATTTTGTATCCAGTGTTGTCTATTTTCATCCAACTCAACATTTGAGACAGAGGACAGATTCCCAAGCTGCCTAATAAGGCCTGGGTGGTCTCAAGGAAGGACATTCCTGAGAATGGCAGAGCCAAAAGATGCACAAGCTCTAGATTGCATATCCAACTTGTAATTATACATAAAGGCATGAACTGTTGACCAACCTACCCCTGCACAGATGTCACTAGTTGGAAATCTTTTCATGAATGCTGTAGAGGTAGCAAATGCTCTAGTGGAATGAGCCTTAGGTTTTGAATGTGGAGACAAAAGAAGACAAACCATTGATTTGATTTTCTAATATCTTTGGTGTGGTGCAAGTAAAATGTAAGTTGTCTGTGAGCATCTAATATATACAGCATATGTCCTCCTTTACTAGAATAATTTGGAAAACAATGCTGGCAGGTCAATGTATTGATTTACAATTGCTTAAGATGAGACTTTTGGGAGAAAGGTAGGGTCTGTTCTCGATAAAGCTATCTTTGTGGATGATGAGAAAAGGTGGACTGCATGAAAGCACTTGTTATTCTGAAATTCCTCTAGTAGAGGTAATGGAAATCAGGAAGACAGTTTTCCAAGAAAGAAATTTCAAGTCAGCAGATGCTGCAGGCTCAAGAGGTTTTTGAGTCAATGACTGAAGTAATAATGTGACATCCCATAAAGAAACTGGTTCTCGAATGGGAAGCCTCATTAAAAATTTCCTTTGAGGAAAACTTTGGATATGCTAAGAGAAGCAATGGACAAATCATTATGGCCTATGTGAAAAATCGAAATGGCAACCATCTGAACTTTGAGAGTAGAAAAACTGGAACCCTGGTGGAAATGTTCTGAAAGAAATTCCACTATCAAAGGAAGAGGGGCAGAAAAGTATCTAATCATTTTGATGAAGCCCAACAGAAAATCTTTTCCATTTGTTTTGATATGTCTTTTTGGATGAAAGAACAGATTATGTCGACTAATGGAAAAGATAGCCGGGGATCTCTGGCTGTCATTAAAATTGGAGAAACAATGGGGTTAATTTTAAGGTTTGTAAATCTGGTAGAGGCATCCTGGATGAGTGACTCTGGAGATCCATGGATGGGATCCAGCAACCACAGAGGATGCAGCAAATGAGGCCAAGAAAGGGAAAACAAACCTGCTGAGCCCAGAACAGGGAGTATCATCTTAGTCTTGCACCTTGTGGATTTCTGTAGAAACTTTGTCAAGAAAGGTATTGGTGGGAAGGCACAGAGAAAAACTGGGGGTCAAATGTGGACTAGTGCATCTCTCGGTGATTGTCTCCATGAAGGGATGAAGGCCAAGTAACTGCTGTACTAGCTTAGTTAGGAGCCAAATAAGATGCAGCAAAAGTGGCCCCAATGGCTGAAAATTTCTGTTATCACTGTCTGTTTGAGAGACCTTTCATGAGGTAATAGGATACACCTGATGAACTTATCCGCTACTACATTTGACTTCTTGGGAATGAGCATTGCTACCAGAAAATGGTGGGAAGACACCACCCATTACCAGATTCATATGGGTTCCCGATATTCAGGATATGAATATGTTCTCCCTTATTTGTTGAGGTACCATATCACTGACATATTGTCTGTCTGGATGGAAATCACAGCCCTGGGTAGGTAGTCCTGTAAAATCTGATATGTTAGAAGGACTGGCCTCATCTCCAAAATACTGATGTGAAGTTTGCCCTCTGGAGGTGACCAAATCCTTAGATCTGTCTTCCCCATAATGTGTCCCCCCAGTCATAGAAGGGGACGTATCTATGATTACTGTGGCCTGGGGAATTGATGAACAGACTGACCTCCCTTCTGCCACTGACAGAGAAGTGATCTACTAACTTTTATTTTTTTTTTTGTATATTTGAGTGAGATGGATTCTAGTGTGCAGGGGATGGAGGGTCTGTGATCACTAGACTGACAGCATCCATGTAACACTGTCATGTGCTATCTTGCTAGTGGTACTAACATGACGGTAAAGGTTATCAGACCTAACAAACAAATAATCAATCTTGCTTGTGGGTAGGGATGCTGAACTACCTGAGAAGCCACCGGGCTTAATGATGGTACTCTTGCTATTGGAAGTTTGGCAATTTTTTGAATTATCCTGACCTTACACCCTGTGAATTGCATGTGTTTTATAGGGGGTAATTTGCTCTTTGTGGTCTAGACTGATCTGTAAGACATTGTAGGAATGCTTGGTGCTGTAGCAGTAGATCCTTGAAGGTAGCATTTAGAAGCCAACCATCTAAATATGGAAAGACTTGTATCCCATGCAGCTGTAGGCAAGCTGCCATCACTGCCATAATCTTAGTGAACACCCAGAGGGCTGTGGTTAGGCTGGGCAGCAATGCTGTGAATTGCTAATAATTAATTCACAGCTGAAAATGGAGAAATCTCCTGGATTGCCTTTGAATCTTTATCTGGTAGTAGGCATCTTGGAGATCTATAGAGCACATCCAATCGTCCTTCCTCAAGAGAGGTAATATGGACTGTACCATGACCATCTGGAATTTTGTCTATTTGACAAACTGACTGAGGTGGCTGAAGTCACATACTGGCCTGAGGTCCCCTGTCTTATTTGTAACTTAAAAAAACATGGAATAGACTCCAGATTCTAACTGGTCTGGGGGGACCTGTTAAATGACTCTTTCTTTTTACAACTTTGAAACTTCTCTTCTGCAGATTCCAACTGATCAGGTGGAGTAGTGGGAATTTTTAATATTTTCTTTGGCGGATACAAAAAGGGTATAGTTTAGCCTCTGTTAATCATCCTCAACAGCCATGAATTGGAAATAATGATTTGCCAGGCTTTTGGATATAAGTTTAAGTGCCTCCTGACTGCCTCCAGAGTGCGGCAGTTGGGTAATCCTTCAGGGGCACTGGTAGGGTTTCTCAGTGAAGGGACCATGTAAACCGTAAGTCTGCAGTCCACCTCTGCCTTCGGGTAATGTCCATTTGAGTTCCCTCCTTCTGTGCCTCAGGGAGGCCAATCTCCGGAAGTGTCATAGTGAAAATCCTGCAATTTCCTGAATCACGTTTTCTTAACCCCCCTTTGATTCCTGAAATGGGATCTGTGTGGAGTGGAAAAATGGATTCCTATGGCAGATAGAGTCTTGCCATCTTGTTCACTTCTGGTAAGCATCTTTTTTACCTTCGGGGCAAATACTGTGGGATCATCGAAAGGGGCATTAATGAAGGATGCGTTGAAGCTTTCTGCAAAGTCACAAAGCTGTATCCAGGCATCAGGATGCATTGTAATGCCTGTACCTGCTGCTCTTGTTGTGCCACCTGCTGCATTTGATAGCAGTCACATTGCAACATTATAAGTAGATTGCAGAGTAGACTTTTGGGAATTGACTGTCTTTTGGATGTCCAATGGTAAGTAACCTAAAAGAGACTTTATATCTCCTCGATCAAGTCCCTTTAGAAATGAGTCAAGTGAGCAAAGTAATCCAGAGTCTCAAGTGCAAAAGTCTCTGAAGCATAAGTCCAGTCCATTTCCCCTAGCCTGTCCAGTGCTCTGGACTCTCTGTTAGAGGGTTGGACAAAAAAATCTCTTTTCAGACAGTTCTTTCTTTGTGGCCACTTCTACCACCATGGTATCTACTGGAAGACCTTTAGACCAGTGCTTTCAGTCTTTTGGAACTACTAGGATTCTGTCTGGTTTCTTAGCGACTGGCTCTGTAACATCAGGGTCCTTCCATACCCTCTGTGCCATAAGATCTATCAATGCATCAGAAGGAGGAACCACCCAGTATGCAGATGAGCCAGACCCAAAGGCTTCAAGGAAGACAAACTCATCTGAAGGAGTTTCAATGGACCATCCCTCCTTCTGCTTCATGAATTCTAGGATGTTCCCAAATGTGATGCCTTCCAGGGGGGGATCTGGGGATCCTTCTCCCTCATCCATATCCACATCCTCAGTGACAGACTCAGGAGAGGAGTCTATGTGCTTCCATCTGCACGTCAGCTTTCTCAGAACACATCTCTGGAGTTCTGCTGCAGGCTGACTAGAATGCGATTCTGACTGTCCCTGTCAGCCCAAATGAGAGATATAAGGAACAAGATCCACTATGTGTTGGAATGGATCCAAACTCAGTGAAGAACTTGTATTCTTGGTTTAGCTAAGACCCTTTCCACAGCCTTGAAAGCTGACTCCACCACTGCAGCTGAGGAAATACTTCCACTGTCAATTAATTTGGGAAGCCTCTCCATTCCTTTGAAGACCGGCTCCAAGGAAGACCTAGGATTCAAGCTGTCAAGTGCTGAGGCACTGAGGAGGGAGAAAAGGTTCTGAGAATTTTGTGGTTAACTCCACCTTCAGTGCTCCAACATCAGCGTCTCAGCTCTGGGACTTCTCTCAACGTGATAACATCGAAGTAGAGAGTGTAAAGAAAGTACAGTTGTGAACGCTTACCATAAATGTAGATGCTCAAGTGTATTCACTGCTGCAGTCATCACCTGTGGGTTATCCCTGCTGCAGTAGCACTTGTCTGGCCCAAATACCAGAGTCAATGTTTTTCTGCATCAGCTGCTGTCGCTTGCTGTCTAAAGTCAGATCATCAGTGCTATAAAAGAAAGCAGCTGACACCATTACATCACTACTAAAAACTCCTGATGTCCACCACGGCAGTAAAACTTAATAGTAAAATCAAAACTTTAATAAAAAGAATATAACATAAAATAAGCAGTCCTCAGTCTTCCGATAAGCGCTTTCGGCAAATAAGCCTTCCTCAGATCGTATAAAAAGGACTGTTCAGCTTTTGTATTTATAAGGCATCACAGCCATTCCTCATTTAGTTCTCTGGCATGCCCTTGTTGCAAACCAAAAGGAGGCCAGTTAGCAGAGAGGTATAATTTCCTTCATTGTAATTAAAGGGGCAGTGCTTCTCTTTACTATAGGATTGTATATGAGAAAACTAATAGCTATGGATGTGAATACATTATATGACTGAAGCAACATTCAAGTAAACTTGCTAATCATATTCCTTCTATTCTTAAGTGCAGGTTTTAATGGCACAATAGTATTCAAGCCTGGTGATCTGTTTGCTCTTAAATTAATTAGCCAGCAGGTTTCCCTTAGCTCTGTGCGATTATGAACATCACCTCCTCTTGTGGTCTGACAGACTGCCTCTATGGCCTTAAATACAAAGTAATGAGAAGGATACTGTGCTACGTGGGCTGCTAAGGCATTATTGGGATCTTTCTGTTTGATGTCCCCCAAATGTCTGAGGATACGTTCCTTAAGACGTTGATCTGTTTTGCCAACATAGAAAGCACTACATTGGCAGCAAGTCACTAAGTATATGATGTGGGAACTAGTACAATCAGCATAGACATCTAACCACAACAATTTCAAATCCATGCTTCTCTCCCATCTCTCTTCCAAATGGGAAAGTCCTTCACATGCTCCCACCTAAAACTCCCACACTACTAACTCCACACCTAAATCATCATTTCCTTGCCTACTTTAACTTATTTCAGAGATCTTGCTCAGAACACCTTTTCATAAATCTTTTGCATGCATGCCTCTGGCCTACCTTACTCATATTCTCAAACTTTCATTGTTTGTTTTTCTTATCCATTGTACCCATAATATTGTTTTCCTCTGTAATATTGTTAATTTGTCTATATTCGTATGTATTTGTATGTCTGTTTGGGGCTTTTCCCCTCGGGTCTCCACTGAAAAAGGGTAATTCTTACCCAGCTGGACCAACCCGGTTAACAAATGCAAATAAATAAATAATAAATAAATTGTACTGTTGCCTGGAGTATGGATGTACAAAAACATTGGAGCTGTCAATGGAGTTGCAAGCTTTGCATTTTAAGCACTTGAAAGTGCCCTTTCTATTAGAATTGGGCCTATTTCTTTCAAATCCATCTTTGTTGCAAATGAGACATTTCAAATTCTTCTTATTCTTGTATAGGAATCTGGGCTGTTCACCTACAGTGTCTCTTATTTTGTCATCAGTTGTCAATACCGGCCAAAACTTCCTAATAACTTCACATACTTGCTTATTGTCAGCAGTGTATGTTAACAAACATTTAAGTTGCTGTGATTGAGTTTTAAGATCCAGGCTCTCATGATGACTCGATATCGGTTCAGAGAAGTAGGGACGTCCCTTTCCTCTCCTTAATTCCTGTGGTCCAGATCAGTTAAACTGACATGAGTAATCACATCTTCTCCATTAGGTCTAGAAAAAGGCATCTTCTCCTTATGTGGTGGTAGAGCTCCCTGCCCCTTATTATTGAATTCCTCTCTCGGCCATTCAAAGATATGGCCTCTCACAAAATCCTGATGGTCACGGGCTAGCTTTTTAACCTTCTGCTGTCTTAGCTTCGCTTCATAAGCATTCAAGTTAATCTGTAGTTGTTCTAGGCTATTTAGATGTGAGTCATGCAGCTCTAAGCTTTCAAATTCAGTCTGCTTAGTTGATATAATCGCTGCCATCCTTTCCTCTTCTGGCTTGAAAAATTCTATCAACAAGTTCATGTATTTTCAACTTGTTTCAAGATTTATAATTTGCCATTTTGCGAGCAGATCCGGATAAGTGTTCCCATATGAGGGTAAACACTTCACTCGCATACCTCGAGGTACAATTTGATGGTGCAAGCACGCTTCCATATGGAAGCGTTGCCACTGCAGTCTCTTGAGCCGGTAAGCTGCATTCTCAACTCCACACCATTACATCAGTTTTTCTTTCCCTAACCAGTCAGAGGCCCAAGTAAATATGGTAAAGTGGTCCTGCTGGCTAAAAGCCACCATTAGAAACTTATGTCTACCTAAAGAAAGAAGATATAAGGGGGAAGGAGGGAGGGAAACCAGGACTGCGAAAGTGAATACACTCGAACATCTACATTTATGGTAAGTGTACACAACTGTACTATGTTCTTTGTGTTTCACTGTTGCAGCCATCACCTGTGGGAGGATTCCCAAAGCTGAGGAGAGGGGTGGTAGGATTAGTAAGAGACCTAGGAACGGGTCAGCATGCCATGCAGAACTGCAGAGGCAAACCCTGTCCTAGCCTTAGAGAATAGAGTTAGGTGGGAAGCTTGGTAATGGTATGGGCAGAAGTCCAGGTGGCAGCTTCCAGGATGTCTCTGGTGGGAACTCCTCTGAGGAATGCTGAGGAAGTGTAGGCTGCCCTAGTAGAATGTTTCACATGCAAAGTGTAGCAGAAATGGGTACAGTGTGAGATCCATTGGGAAAAGGATAGTGTGGAAATGGGCTTCCCCTCTGCTTCTGGGGCAAAGCTGACAAGGAGTTGGTCTGTTTTCCTGAAGGATTGAGTATGGTCCAGATAGTATCTGAGCTGTCTGTGCACATCTAGTGAGTGCAGAATTCTTTCCCCCTAGTTTTGAGGGTTAGGAAAGAAGGGGGGTAGAGGTATGGCCTAGCAGATAGTTACACTAGATACCACCCTGGATATAAAGGAGGGATTAGGCCTGAGGGAGACCCTGTCTACCTGGAAGAAGATGAAGGGCTCAGTGGCCATTAGTGCCTGAAGATGTGAAACCTTTCTGGCTGAGGCTATAGCTAGGAGAAAAGCAGTCTTTCAGGAGAGGTACCCAAGTTCTGCTGAAGCAGCAGGTTCAAAGGGTGATACAGTTGGTTTTTCCACAAAACATAATTCAGGTCCCAGGCTGGAGTGGGAGGCCTTCTGAGAGGTCCGATATTAGAAGGTCCCATGAGGCCTTGTTGAATCAAAAGGTGGGATAACAATGCCTGTTCTGTATCAAAAAGAGCTGAAATGGCTGAGACGTGGATTTAAATAGAGGAGAAGGAGAGGCCACTATTACGTAGCTCCACTAGGTAGTCCAGAATAAGAGGGATGGAAGGTGCTAAGGAATTGCCCCATCTGGACTGGCTCCAGGAGCAGAATCTTTTCTATTTTCCTGCATAAGATTTTCTGTTACTGGGCTATCTGGCTTCTGTGATAATGTGTAGGACCTGTTTGCTTAACAGGGGCCTGTAGTCTATCTTTTGAGTATTTGCCAAGCTGATAGTTTGAGAGTCTGGGTGCAGCATCCCCCCCCCCTGAGTTAAGAGGTCTAAGATCAGGGGGAAACTGGCTGGGAGGCTGTAAGGTCAGGCTGCTCAAGTAAGGGGTACCAACATTGTCTGGGCCAATCTGGAGCAATGAGGATGGCCTTTTGTCTCTCCTCCCTTAATTTGACCAGTACCTTGGGGGATAAGAGGGAATGAGTACACAAACAGAGTATTCCGGGGAGAGGTCAAGGCATCCACCTTCCACGCTAGGAGGTGATACTTCCTGCTACAGAATCTTTTCCACTGCTGGTTGGGATGGGAAGCAAAAAGATCCAGCTCTTAAGACCCCCACTCCTGGGTGATTGTGAAAGGATTTTTCTGTATAGCTGCCATTCGTGGGGGTCCAGGAAGTTTCTGCTTAAATGGTCTGGCATGGTGTGGTTGATCCCAGGTGGGTACTGGCTATCAGATGTAGTTCCATGAAAGAAGCTGTCAGCCCGAGGTTCATGGCTAGCCTGCACCGAGGGTAAGATAGGGTCCCTCTCTGTTAGTTGGTGTACCACATTACTGTGGTGTTGTCTGTTTTGACTAGGAGAACCCCTGGCTATAGATGGGGTTTGAAGAATGTCAGAGCCTTTTGTACTACAAGCATTTTCTTCTGGTAGAAGTGTAAGGGAAGGTGCTGGGCATCCCGAAGACCTTGAGTGCACCTGCCTTCTAGGTGAGCGCCCCAAGCTATGTCTGAGGCATCGGTGGTAATGGTCTGCCCAGTTGGGCAGAGGTTGAAGGAAAGACCCTTGTTCTGAGCAGGGGCCCCTGCCAATCAGAGAAACTCAGCCCCTATACAGGGGTTCAGCAGTTTAGAAGTAGACAGTGCGGACTCCAAAGGTTCTGTAGGTACTGCTGAAGTTTTCTCATGTGAGGCCTGGCCAGAGAAATTATAAGGATGCAAGATGCCATGTACCTCAAGACTTAAAGGGACTTCCTCACCACGCGGGGATGTCTGGAAGTCAGCTGGTGAAAAAGAGCTGCCGGAATTTCTGCTTTTTTGGGGATAGGAAGGCCATTTGGGCTGCTGTGTGCAGCAGTGTTTCCAAGAAAATGATCTTCCTGGAGGATGTTTTGTCCTGATTTCTTCTAGTAGATGGTGTACCCTGAGGGGGTTAGGAGGGTTTTGACAAAGAGCGGGCTCTTTGAGTAGCTATTCTTTGCCATCTGCCTGAATGAGGCAGTTGTCCAGATAAGGTTAAATTTGTATGGTTTTCTGTCCCCCAAAGGCTATGGCTGGGGCTAAGGCCTCTTGTAGAGGTAGGGTAACTAACCATGCATTTTTGGTCAGCCTAGGCAGCAACTGCTGCAAAGTTAGCATTTTGAATTTGGTGACCACCAGGAATGTGTTATGAATGGGTAGATCCAGGGAGAGGCATCAAGCGCCCTCTATTCCAGGGAGAGGTGTCAAGTGCCCTCTATCCTAGGAGCAAGGACTAGTGTGTAATAAGAGCCTTTGCTTCATTGATCTGAGGGGACCAGTTCCACTGCCCCTAGGGATGAGTGAGCATGGACTTGTTCCAGTGCCTCTGCTCAGTGATATTGAGGTAAGGGTACCCTCTTGGAATTGGGAGTTAGTAGATGGAAAAATTGTATCCTTGAAAAAAAGATCTTTAAGACCCAGTGGTTCTTGGTGAATGAAAGGAGTGCAGATGGGTGGGGGGAGTCCTTAATGGATTTTTACCCTAGAGGGATGGCTTAGAACTCCCTGCCTATGGAGTGGAAGTGGTCCACCGTTTGGTTCGCTGCTGACCCTGAGATAGGAGACTGGGTGGTCTGCTAAGTGCAGGAAAGGACCAGTGTATAGAGGGAAAATTCCTGCTGAACCTAGGAGGTTGTACCTGAAGAAAATCTTTTACTGTCTGCATAGAATTTGCTTTGTCTTCCATCTTTTTAAGCACCTCTTCTGCTTTTACTCCAAACAATCGGTCCTTATCCAAAGGTGCATCAAGTAATTTAGATATGACATGATCAGGGAGAGGTTGTTCCTTCAACCATGCATGTCTCCTAATGACAGATCCTGACACTGCTCCTCTGCTTGCGGCTTTTAGAGTGTCATATCCACAGAGTGTTTAGCCATTTGACAAGTAGAGTGCAGTAAATCTGCTAACTCTTTTGAAATGGCACAGTCAGGAAAGGTAGAAATCTTTTGTTGTAATAGTTCCAAAGTGTGTTGTTGAAATTTTAACATGTGGAACTGACAGCTGAGAGCTCTGATAGCTAAGGTTGCAGAGGTATGTACTTTTTTACCCCATCTGCCCAGAGCTCTGGAATCCTTGTAAGGAGGAATAGGGTTCTTTTTTGAACTAGCCTTAGCTCCTTCAGGTCTCTGAGTAATGACCTCCAAGTCTGCAGCAGGATTTCTGTACAGGTATTTGTGAAAATCCAGTATTCTGTAATAACCTGTCAGGTTTTCTGGGAGCAGATGGGCAGGTGTCAGGAGTTAAGCTGGATTCATGAAAGACATCATCAACCACCTCTAAGATAAAAGGGATGGCCAAGGGTCTGTGCTGGGGCAGCTCTAGAAACTCTCTTAGTCTTTTCTTAGATTGAGGGAAGTCCTGAGATTTCCAGTGGAAATGCTCCCTAGGGTGTGAAGGGCTTACCCAAAGGAAGGATATTCTGGTGGGGAGGCAGAATGAATGGATTCCTCTGCATCTGAAGCCTCATAAGCAGTCAGACGTAGTTGTTTCTTTTCAAAATCTGAGTAATCAGACTCTTCAGAATCCCGTACTGTCAGTATTTCAGGAGAAAGGTCTCTTTTCCTCTTAGAAGTTGTGGCCTGACTACTCCTGATAAGGGCGATAAGATCCTCCACCATTTTAAGCACTTGAGCTTGGGGTGGTGGAGCAAGAGTAAAATTGTGGCTAAAGGTAGTTTTCCTAGGAGTGGTCTTGCCTCTAGGCCTAAGAGTATCCATCGGTCTGAGAGAAACTATAGAAGGGGAAGAAGACTTTTTTGTCTAGATTTGGTACTGCAAAAGACCTCCTCAGAAGCTGGTGCCAGCATCGGGCTCCAGACCCAACCGAGGCAGAGACAACCAAAGGCTTGGAAGACAAAGATGATGTCTGCGGCATACTAGACTCCAAAAGGGTCTCAGTAGTGGCCTGCAAAGATATCGAATCAGGCATCAGGTGCTGTGAAGGCACCTCACTGAATTCTGGAGAGAACTGATGACCTGCTTAGCGGTACAGTTGTCAGAAGGCTTAGCCTTGACTGATCTGTCTCTGTCTTTAACCTTGCATTTTTTCAGAATGTCTACGGATTGATTGCTGATGGACACCATTTTGGCTACAATAAGAACTCTATGACAAATGGTTCTCAGGTTAAAGAAGGCACAGAACCAGCAACTGGGGATGTCGTGGTCTGGGCCTAAACAAGTGATGCAGTAAGAATGGAAATCTCAGTGTGGTATTTGCTTTCTACAGGCGAGACAATTGTTAACTTTTTCTGACATCGATTAGCGCAAGAAAAAAGGATCCCCAATGGGGTACTTAGCTTTAGACGTTTTGAGCTGAAATTCAAATTCTGGTAGTGCCCGACCAGCACAGTTGCGAACTGCTTCTGCTATGGTCTCCGCGGCAAGAAAGACTGATGTAATGGTGTTGGTTGTCTTCCTTTCTAGCACTGACGACCTGACGTCAGACAGCAAGCAACAGCAGACGATGCAGAAAAACACTGACTCTGAAATTCAGTCCAGCCTACCGCAGCAGGGATAACCCACAGGTGATGACTGCAACAGTGAAACACAAAGAGCATCATAGTCAAAGCTGAAGTGTCTTGGACTGTCAAATCTGACAGAGGTGTGCTGAAAGGGTCAGAACCCATGGAACACAGATCCAAGTAGTGAAGTGGCATGGGAGCAAAGTATGATGGAGCCGATGGGCCTATTCCCAGACCTCCTCTAGATATGGTACCAGGAGGACTCCCAACTGGATCTGTGTTGTCAAACATTTTCTCATCATTCTGTCGACTTCCATTTCTGTGAGATTTCTGCTGGATATTCCTGACCCTGATGATGAAGCTATTGATGAGAGTCTTTAGGGTAGTTTATGTTATAGGATCAGTGAATGCAATTTGGGGGTCACCAGCTTGGCAGAAAAGGTTGCTCTGGGGGGTGGAGTTGCTCAGACCTAAATGGCAGGCTGATCTGTCTAACTCGAAGTTTTAAGTACTGTACCCCAAAAATTGGACAGATCCAAAGACGTCTTTCTTGATTTTTCAGTTTTCTTCTCTTCTGATGTCTTATCTTCAGTTCTTTTCTCTACAGACTTCTCCCAGTGTTTCTGTTAAGTCCTGTCCTTATTCTTCCCTTTTCTCTTCTCAGTACTTGTAGAAGAAGATGTAGGTCTTGCTTCAGAAGACATTGTGGAGGGCTCTGTCAGTAGAGGAAGTAAATCCTTGATTATTAATACTTCCCTCTTAACTTGAATGGCACGGGTCCCAAAAGCAGACAAATTTCACAATTTGCCTAAAGGTGAGAGGTACTCAAACAGTAAACACAGTGGGAATGGGGATCTTGAGGAGGGATGTTGTGTCCACAGGCTGAAGACTTCTTAAAGCCTGATTTTTTTTTTTTAACATCAAAAAACAATCTACACACACTCAATCCAATCCATTGGGGGATTATGCTGTTTCTTCACTATAGTGCGATCCCAAAGTTGGTATGTATAGTTAAGGGGGGGGTGTGTGAGGGGCATAGCCCCCCCACCTAGGAGGGTTTTAGGTGGTGCGTTGTTTGCTACTGTTGTTTTGGGCAAGTATTCACTTTCCCTGTGCATACTTACCTGTGCATACTTTCCTGATTTGTGACTCTGAGATTCGTGATTTTCGTCTCGGCGTTGTGGTCATCGGTATTTTGGCCTTTCTGTAAATAGAAGCACACCTATATATATATATATATATATATATATATATATATATATATATATATATACATATACATATACACAGATATGTATATAGATCCCTGTCAGCTGATCGAGCCTTCAGAAACTCGAACTCCATATGAGTGAGACCACATGATCAAGTTTTTGACAACTCAAAGCTTTTAAATGGAGATCTCTGTACTTATTCCCCAGCAAAAACATAAAAAATGTAGATTTTTGTGTTTTTTGCTTTTTTTTTATGTTGGAGTTTTCAGAAACTTAATGATATGGTCTCTTTGATATTTTTTTGAGTTTCTGAAAATCTGACATAGACCCATATCTATATATCTATATATATATATATATATATATATATATATATATATATATATATATATATATATATATATATTATATCTATATATGTGTGTGTGTGTGTGTGTGTGTGTGTGTGTGTGTGTGTGACATGGGATGATTCCCGAGCCTATTGCCAGGGCTGTTGGGCCAAAAGCAAAACAGGTCTGGCATTCCATATCTATGTCTGCTGCACTTAAACAATAAACACATTTGTCATGCGTGTCTTATGGGGCAGTTTGTGCTTCCACCTGACACACCTCGTGAACCCCTAAGAAGATTGTTTTTTCATATCAAAAACACTATAATAACTAGAAAAGAAAAACTACTTTACAGAGAGAATAATAATTAACAAAAAAGCACTCAAAAATTGATAACACAACAAAAGCGAAGACTTTTTTATAGGACAGGAAGTGAGGAAAAAGAAGGTGGCAAAGCTACTAGAAGGAAATAGTTGAAGATACCAAAGGAGGAATGAACAAAGCTACACACATGGCAACCTAACTGAAAACTAAGCTATCTGAATATTACAGGAAGGCAGAAGAGGCAAAAGATCAAAATAGCTGAAGGGAACTTATGGACCACATTTGCAGGCAATGGCAGCCAACAAGATATAAGGAGATTTAGGTAGGACAGCAAATTATGAGTAGAAGAAGCAGAGCTCAAGGACTGAAGATTCTGAGGTGCTGGCATTAGATCTGATTTGGATCCAGTATTCTCACAGGTTGTGACAGATGGAAAAAGATAACATTGGATTTGTTTTTTTCTAACAAGCACCATGTCTTCAGATGAACAATGTCTAACCTTCTGTTTTTCTATGCAAGAAACAACCTGACCTAAAGACCAACTAAGAGATGGTAGTTCAGTCCCTTCAAAAGGTCTCTTTCCCCAGCCACCCCAAAATGTATCCTCAGAGAGTGTCTCCCTGAACCAAAGAAGATGGTTGTCCCATGCCCATAATGGGCACTAGAAGGGACAAAGAGTATGTGGCTGACCCAGTCCATGGTTGCTGGAAGGACTACACCAGATGAACCCACAGAACAAATTCAGTGGTATGAGGAAGAATGGATGACCGCTATAGGTTCACTCACCAATGGCTGAGACACTGACTAAGCTCACAGTGCTGGCAAAGGTTCTTTATTTTGTTGTTTCTTTTTCTTAAGTACAGTGGGAGAACAGCCAGTAGGACGATGTATCTGTGCTGCAGCCAGGGATAAGGATTAAAAGCTGTTAAGCACTGCTGGAACAAGTCAGTTGTAAGGTAAGTTGTTACACAAGTGTTCACAAGCAGCACACATGCACACAATACACCACAACACACACACGCGTACATGCACAAGTGAGCGCACACTTCTCCCTATGGTCCCCTTTTTTTAAACTTTAACAGAGAAATAATAAAATCCTTGTCAGAAATAAAGAAGTGTCTACAAAGGACACTGACAGCAAATATAGCATGTAAGTAGTCAGAAAGTGTACACTTTTTAGTTTATTTATTTTATTTTATTTGCTGTTGGTTTGCCAGGATGGCCCATTGGGCCAATAAGAATCCATTTTCAATGGAGTCCTGGGGAGAAAAGCTCCATTAAAGACAACTGTCATCAAAGTTACAGGTTACATAGTAATGCAGAAGTACAGATAGTACACAAGCACTAAATGCATCCAGCAGTTTTCTGCCCATTTAAAATACTTTCCAACCATTTAATTTTCACAAATCAGCTAAAAGTTTACATAGAACATTTTTATCACAAAAATAGCCCCTAAATAACAATATAAGCCCTTATTTAAAATAGCAATCCTTGACCGGAAACTTCCAATATTGTGAAAAAATATTGCATTTATTAAACGTGAAATACTGTTCTTAGTTACAAATTAAACTATTATTTTCTTAACAGGGAAACAATTTCTGAGTAAATGAGCTCCCCTGCAGGGAATTATCTGCCAGAAATTAAGCTTCAAGGCCAGATGCTGCTCTTGCAGAACTTTGTAGCTGCTTTCTTTCGAGGCAGAAAGAATGTACTCAAGTTTCTTCAGTCTGACTGCTGATTTGACTACTCTGGGCTTTATATTCAGCACTCAGAGTGAAGGTGTGGGAGGGAGGTAGAGCTTTGTGAAGCTATCTGGTTACAGTATCCCAGGTCAGATACAACCCATACAGCCAAAGGGTTATAGCAGCACTGAGAATGATGAATATGTAAACTCATCTCCAAGATATTGATATGAAGAGTGGCCCTCTGTCTCTGCTCATGTTTCCTGGACCATTCTGTCCTCATAATGTCCTCCTACTTCAGACAGGAGGTGTCTATGGCAACTGACGTGTTTGGGGTTGGAAGGATAAAGGTTCTCCCCATGAACACTGTTGGAGAGATCAACCACCAGTTCTAATGACATCTGCACAGTTTAATTATGCACAAAGGAGCGGTAAGGGGTTCTAATAGCTGGAACCATTGAAAGAGCACTGTCCACCAGAGGATTCTCATAAAATAATTAGCACAAGTAATCATGAGAATGGTTGACACCATAAGGCAAGAACTTTTAAGACCAAGGAGCCTAAGTGCGTGTGTGGCCTAACAGATTGTGGATTATGATTCTGAGACTGAATCTTGTCAAGAAAAAGACTCACAATGCAATTTGTTTTGTCCAGCTGGCAATCTACAAACACTACAGACTGAATATGCTGTAGCTGAAATTTTTCACAAATGACTGAAATTCCTTTTTTTTTAATGACTGAAATATCTGAGGAGAGGCACAGCTGTAACAAGAAAAAGAAGTTATGTACTCACCATAACATTCCATGTATGTTGTCCATTTTCATTCTTCCTCAACTATTAGGTTTGGATCCAATCCTCAGATCCTACTAGGCTGCTTTTACCAGCTCATGATTCGCTGAAAGCTCTCAAGCTCTTCCCTTTCCCATAATGCCCTAGTCCCTCACATACTTCAGATCTTGTCTGCTGCCTCTAAATCTGTAGAATATTATTAATGAATAAATTATTAAGATAACATGCACAACTTTGGGACTCAAACAAAGGAACTAATTTCCTTTAGCATTCTCTATCCTTCAAAAAGACAATAAGGAGGGGGTTGGTGGGAGGGTAGCTGAGGAAGAATGAAAATGGACAACAGAGATGGAACATTATGGTGAGCACATACCTTCTTTGGCTGATGTTTTCAGTTGTCATTTGTTCCTCAGCCCTTGGGACAGAATCCCCAGCTAACTAAACCCTGGGAGCTTTCTAAGGAAGAATATTCCTGAATACCATTGAACCAAATGCTGCTCTGACACTAGAGACCAGATCCAACTTGTAATGAGCAATAAAGGTATGAGGATTAGCCCAAGTTGCGGCTGCACAAATATCATCTAGACAAGATCTAGACAAAAAAGCTGAAGAAGTACCCATAGATCTTGTGGAATATGCTCTTGGAGGTCTGGGTAAAGACATGTCCAGTTTATTATAAACAAAGGGAATACAATCAGCTAAACATCTAGCTAATGTTACTTTAGAGACTGATTTACCCAATTTTTAATCTGAGAAGGATACAGTTGTTTTGTTTTTCTAAAATCTTTATTTCTGTGTAAATAAAAACATAATTATCTGTGAAGATCCAACAGGTCTAGCACATGCTGTCCTTTGTTTGAAAAAAAAAAATGGAAAGAAGACTGGCAGACTGATCGTTTGACTGATATTGGATTTTGACACCATTTTAGGAAGAAAGGCAGGATTAGTTCTCAAGGATACTCTATCTTTATGGAAAAAAATAAATAAGGAGATTTAGCAGATGAGGCCTGCGATTTTGAAATTCTCCTGACAGATGTAATAGCTACTAAAAGGACAGTTTTCCAGGTCAGAATATTAGCTCTGTTTTGGATGAAGGCTTAAATGGGGACTGTATAAGAGCTTGCAAAACTACACTTAAATCCCAAGAGGGAATTGGATCTTTAACTGGAGGTCTAAGGAGAAAAGTTCCTCTTATAAAAGCTCTACAAAGTTTGTAGGACACTAGAGATTAATTATGTATTCCTATATGAAAAGTTGAGATGGCAATTGCACTTTAATAGCAGAAGAGCTACCTCCTTCACTGAAAATTGAGGCTACAAATTCCAGTACTTTAGATATAGCAGCGGAAAAAGGATCTATATGTCTTTGTTGGGACCAAATTACGAATCTTTTCTATTTGTTTTTGAAAACTTTCCAAGTGAAATGCATGTGAGACGATAAAAGGATGTGAAGGACCAGGGTGGAGAGCCTGGACTGTCTAGCAATCAATGGAACTGGAAAAAACACATTGTTAACTTTAGGCCTTGAATGTCTGGGTGAATCAAGTTCATCAGGTGAGACAAAATGTCTGTAATTAGATCCCGTGGCCCTGAAAGTTGGATAAGATTGAGGCCAGGGAGGGGAAAACATATTTGTTGAGGCCAACAAGGAGCAATAAAGATTACTGTGCTCTTCATTTGAGATGCTTTCTGAAGAAATTTTGGGATCAAGGGTAATGGGGGATAAACATAAAGGAAACCGACAGGCCAGTCGTGAAGAAAAGCTTCTCTCAGTGACATCCTCAGTGGGGGTATGAGAGCAAAGAACCTGTTGCCCTTGTTGACAGGGCATGCAAAAAGATGGGTCTATATTAGAACATCGACTTTTTAAAAAGTCGAATGTTCTAATATTGACCCCTATTCAGCGAACGCTGACAATATCGAACATGCAGAACAGCAAATTTTTACAAAGGGAAAAAATTGCTGTTCCGACACACATACACCCAACACAAGCACACCAAACAGCAATCTACACACATACACCTAAAATCCTACATCTAACCCTATACTAAACTGTACATACACCACTAGCTATCCACTTGCCTTAACCCAAACCCTAACCCTAAGGTCTGTCACTATCGCACACTCACCTCACCCGCACCCTAACCCTCAATCACCTACCCCACTCTAACCCTCATGTCCACACAATCGCACACTTACCTGACCCATGCCCTAACCCTAACTCACCTACCCCGCACCCTAACCCTCACATCTACACAGTCGCACACTTACCTGATCCCGACCCGTAACTTTCCACCACAGTGCTGAAAATAGTGAAGCCACAGGAACGGCCAACCAAATTTCTACCCTAGGAAGAAATTCGGTGTTCTGCAGCTTTGCTATTTTCAGCGTTCGCTGAATAGGGGTCGATATTAGGACATTTGAAGTTGTGAAACTTCGATGTTCTAATACAGACCCCAAAAAGATCGCAGCATGGTTGACCCCATAGGCGGAATATTTTCTCTGCCACATTCATGTTTAGAGACCACTCATGAGGTATTACGATGACTTGGTCAACTTGTCTGCAATCATGTTGTATTTCCCCAGAATGTGCATTCTTATCAAAAATCAATTGGATGGCATCACTGACTGCCACACTCTCAATACTAAGAGGACAGCTCTCATTTCCAGGACATTGATATATGTGTTGGCCTCTTTGAGGAACCATTTGCCTTGGACAGTCCTTCTAGAAAGTGCCCCCCCCCCTCAACAGGCATCCCTGGTCACTATAGCCTTGGGTTGGTGGAGAACAAGGAGGCATCCTTCTTGCACTTGACTAGAGTGTATCCACCATATGAGATATTTTTTGCAGACCTGAGTTATTTTTATCTGAGTGTACAGAGGGTAGTGAAGAACAGACCATTGAGTTGCTAATGTCCATTGAAGAACTAGAACAAAATGATATATCCAAAGGCTCAACAGGAACAAAAAATTCAAAATGACTTAAATAAAACTCTGTTTTAATGAAATGATAAAAAATTCCACATCGAGCGCTTTCGCCTGGGGGCATACCAGGCTTTTTCAAGATGTCCATTAAAGAACTCCCATGTGGCATCTTGACAATGAAACTAGGATGATTGCCGCAGACATGGATCCTAAATCTCGAAGTAGTAAACGAGCAGAGAAGGAAGAATTCTGAATGATCTTTCTGACCTGGAATATAAAAGACTAAACTCTTGACAAAGGGAGAGATGTTGTTTGTCTGATCGTATTGAATCTGGCACCTATGAATTCCAATTTCTTTGCTGGTTCCAGATAAGATTTGTTGACGATGATTGAAATGCCCAGGTGGGAGTATAATTGGAGTACATAATCCTGAACTTGGATCAGCTGATGTCTGGCCAAAGGTGTGATGAGCCAGTCGTCTAGCTATGGAAACACCTGGAATCCCTGCACTCTCAAGTGAGCTGCTACTAACATGATACACTTGGTAAACACCCAGGGGGCTGCTGTGAAAGCAAAGACCAAAGCACTGAACTGGTAATGACGAGCTCTCAGCCAGAAGCTCAGGTATCTTTTGGATCGTTTTTTTCATTTTTGTATGATAGTACATGTCCTGAAGATCCACTGTGCACATCCAATCATCCTGGTACAGAAAAAGGCCGAATGGGCTGAACCATGGCCATCCAAATCTTTGTATATTGAACTGACTGATTTAGGTTGCTGAGTTTCAAAATTTGTCTCCAGTCTCCTGTTTTGGCACTAAAAAGAATCTTGAATAAGTTCAGGGCTCTTTCTGGTCTAAGGGGACCTCTTGGATGACTCTTTTTTTCTAACAGCTTGTTTATTTCTAATGCTGCTTTTTCCTCTGACTGGATGAACATTGGGGATTTTCTATGGGACCAATGGAGGTGGATGGGAATAAAAAATCCAGGGTGCCGTCTAATGGAAATGTCTGAACCCACTGCCCATGGGGTACCTCCTGCTGCATGACAAATAAGCATCATGGATGAATTGGAAATGGACAGGAGGGTAGCCAACTGTGAGGCAACAGTGTTCTCTGCCTTGGAGCCAGAGGATATGGCCCCAGAGAGGGATTTGGAGAGTTCCTTTTTGTAAAGTGTGCCAGATAGTTTAGTGACCAAAGGGCAAAGATCACTGAAGCATAAAAAGAAGTTATGTACCTATCATAACATTCCATATTAGTTGTCTTCATCTCGCCTTCCTTCTTGCTGTTTGGGATCAGAGCCGATCCTCGGCTCTGACTTGGCCATCTTCAATAGCTCGGGAGCTGTTTACTGGCTCAAGGCTACCCCTTATCCCAGCATGCCCAGCATCAGACACCGAGATCTCATTTGTGATAGCGCATACTAGACATAAGTCGAGAACCAGTTACCTAAAAACTGGTTGTCTGAAACACCTAAATAAGGAAAGAGTCAAAGAATACCTGGCATGAAAAGTAATAAAAAAATACTCAGCCAGTGAAAAACAAGAGGAACTCCTCACAACCCTCTAGGAAGGGGGAAGGAGGGAGGGACGCAAGAGGGAAGGCGAGATGAAGACCACTAACATGGAACGTTATGGTAGGTACATAACTTCTTTATGTTAAGTTGTCTCATCTCGCCTTCATTCTTGCTGTTTGGGACAGCGTCCCTAGCACCTAAAGACCCCGGGTGGCTCATTGGAACAGACTCTTCAGAACAGTGGAACCAAAGGAAGCCCTGCTCCGGGAGACCATATCCATTTTGTAATGAGAGATAAAGGGATGAGGGTTTGCCCAAGTGGCAGCTGCACAGATTGAATCTATGGGCAACCTAGACTGAAAAGCTACAGAGGTGGCTAATGCTCTAGTAAAATGACCTTTTGGTTTAGCTGGTAGCTCTTTATTTCATAACTGATAAATAAAGGCAATAGTATCAGATAACCATCTGGATAAGGTCACCTTAGAAACTGGGAGGCCTTGTTTGTTGAAAGCATAAGAAAGAAATAACTGGTCTGACTTTCTTAGTTCCTTAGTTCTGTGGAGGTAAAACCGCAATTGTCTGTGCACATCCAGTTGGTGGAGCTTGTATTCTGCCTTGTTGCTGTGATGGGGAAAGAAAACTGGGAGATCTATGGATTGATTTAAATTGTTCTCTGAGCAGACTTTGGGAATAAAGGATGGATTGGTCCTCGGAGAAACTCTGTCCTTGTGAAACACCAAGTAAGGAGGATGAGCACATAGTACTTGAAGTTCTGAGACACTTCAAGCTGAAGTGATAGCAACCAGAAAAAGTGTCTTCCGAGAAAGAAATTTTAAGGGACATGATGATGCCAGTTCAAAGGGAGGCAAAATTAAGGAAGCTAAAACTAAATTGAGATCCCAAGGAGGAGGAGGATTTCTAACTGGGGGTGTAAGGAGAGATGTTCCTCTCATAAAGGCAAGGCCTTGCAGAGCTTATGAGACATTATGCTAGAATTTAACGTACCGATATGAAAATTAGAAATGGCTGCTAGCTGGACTCTAATGGTAGCGGAAGCTGCACCAGACTGAAAAAGTTATGCTAGAAATTCAAGAATTTCATGGACTGGGGCTGAGAAGGGATCCAAATTTCTTGATTCTGCCCAGTAAGAAAACTCTTTCCATTTACTAGCATACGTTTTCCTCATAATAGACTTATGTGAGGAAACAATAATATCACGGACTGCTGGGGAGATACTGGAAAGCCTGGCTAAAGTTGGAAGTGGAGCAACCAAGCTGTGAGATGGAGAGTATGAAGGGACTGGTGCAACCCGCCTGACTGATGAATCAGAAGATCTGGAACTGGGTCCAGAATCCACGGTTGATCCGGAAGGTAGAGGTGCAGGAACAGGAACCATATCTGTTGAGACCAATATGGGGCAATGAGGATCATTTTGCAACCCAGCGATTTTGCTTTCTGTATGAGTCTTGGAATTAGGAGGAATGGGGGAAAAGCGTAAAGGAGTCCCTGAGGCCAATCATGGACTAGAGCATCTCTGGGTATATGACCTGGAAGAGGAAGTAGGGAGAAGTAGCTGCTGCATTTGTTTTTGAGAGGCATGGCAAATAGATTGCAGCAAGGCTGTCTCCATTTGCGGAAGATAAGATCTGCAACTTCCTGATTCAGAGACCACTTGTGAGGCATGAGGATAGCCCTGCTGAGCCTGTCCAGTATGACGTTGGATTTCCCAGGGATGTGTGTCGCTATCAGAAAACGTTGGGAGGAAATCGCCCATTGCCACAGTTTGTGTGCTTCTTGACACAAGGGATAAGACCTGGTTCTGCCCTGTTTGTTGATGTACCACACCACTGACATGTTGTCTGTTTGGATTGTAATGGTCCCGGAAGGAAGAGAGTCTTGAAGAGCTTGCAATGCTAGAAGCACCACTCTCATTTCTAGGACATTGATATGCAGATGGTACTTGTGAGGTTGCCAAATGCCTTGGACTGTCCTGCCTAGATAACGCCCCCCCCCACCCTATCAGGGAGGCGTCCATGGTCACTGTGGCTACCAGAGGGGGTTGTATGAAGGGTCTGCCCTGAATCACTAGTGGGGAGACCATCCACCAAGAAAGGTGCCTTTTGCATGTTTCTGTAATCAAGATCATGTGAGACATGGGTATCTCCTGAAAAGAACACTGTGTGAAAAGAAGCCACTGAAGGATTCTCATGTGGAAATGCGCTAGTGGGACAAGAAGAATGGCAGCTGCCATGTAGCCTTCAGCTTGGAGGACATATCTGACTTGAATCCTTTTGCTCTGCATTAGAACTGACACTTGTTGATGAATAATGGAAACTCTTTCTTGTGGTAATCTTGCAAACATTTCTTTTGTGTTTAACTCCGCTCCTATGTATGTGATAGACTGACAGGGCAACAAGGCAGATTTTTCGAAATGTATTATAATGCCTAGTTGAGTGCATGATGTGATTGTATAATCCCGTGCCTCTAAGACTTGATACCTGGTGGTAACAGTCAGGAGCCAGTCATCTAGATAGGGAAACACCTGGAATCCTTGACACCTCAGGTGAACCGTGACTACCACCATACATTTGGTGAACACCCTAGGGGCTGAGGTGAGACCAAAGGGCAGAGCTCTGAACTGGTAATGACTGGCCCCTACCTGGAAGCGAAGAAATTTCCTGGAGTCTTCGTCCATCTTGATATGGTAGTACACGTCCTGAAGATCTGTCGAGCACATCCTATTGTCCTGACCCAGAAAAGGTAAGATGGACTGCAGTGTCACCATCTGGAACTTTTCTTTTTGTACAGATCTGTTCAATCTGCTGAGATCCAGTATTGGTCTCCAGTCCCCTGTCTTTTTTGGTACTAAAATGAATTTTTAGTAAGTTCCGGATCCAAGTTGGTCTGCGGGGACTTCTTGAATGGCTCTTTTTCCTAGCAGTCTTGAAACTTCTGTGACTGCTTGATCCCTCAGATTGGGTGGGATATCTGGGATGGCCTTTTTTGATTCCATGGGGGTTTGATGGAAGGGAATTCTGTAACCTCTGGATATAATGTATAGTACTAATCTGTCTCTTGTTATATTTTGCCAGGCTTTTGGGTACAGCAAAAGTCTTCCCCTGACTGCCTCTGCCTCAACCCTTCAAGGATGCTGGAAGGGCTTGTCAGAGAAGGTTTCTCTGTTACCCTGGTTTTGTGGTCCCCCTATGCTATGAGGGTGGTGTCTGTTATTGTTGTTTTCCCTCTGCCCCTGGGGGAAAAATCACCACGTGTGTCAGGCAAGGGTCCCTAGGATTTTTGAAACCACATCTTTCCGCTCTTCTGGCCCTTGAGATAAGGTCTAGAAGGGGTGGAAAAATGGACTCCCATGGCAGAGAGAGTCTTGCCTTCCTGCTCACACCTGGTCAACGTGTCTTTCACCTGAGGCCCAAAGAGACAGGAGCCATCAAAGGGAGTATTGGTGAAGGACACTTGAAAGGGTTCCGCAAAGTGACACAGCCGCATCCAAGCATGTCTCCTAAGAGCCACACCTGTCCCTGTGGCTCTGCTCACTCCATCGGCTGCATAGGAAATGAGCCTCATGGAGGAGTTGACTATGGAATTAAGAATTGCAAGCTGGGAAGCTAATTTGGCTGGTACTCCCTCAGCTGTAGGATCTTAAAGGGTATCTCCAAACTCTTTCAGGAGATCCCTTTGAAGACGTGTAAAATGGCATAGGTAGTTCAGGGACCTCATTGCAAAGGTCGCTAAAGCAAACATTCACTTTCCATATCTGTCCATCATCCAAGACTCTTTGTTTGGGGGATGAACAGATGAAGAGGTTTCTGCTAACTATTTCTTGGTGGCTGCTGCTACCACCATGGTATTAACGGGCACATCTTTGGAGAGAAATTGTTTATCCTGAGGGGCTGTAATAAATTTGTTTGGTCTCCTCGGAGTAGGTTCCACAGAATCTGGAGTTGACCAAGCCTTTTGAGCCGCTACAGACATGAGTGGGTCGAAAGGAGAATATATCCTGGAGGTGGAAGGTCAGGAACCAAATGCATCCATGAATACAGACTCATCCTCGGTATGGGCTAGGGAAGTCCAGTTCCCCCTCTGCCTAAGCATTTCAAGGAGGTCCGAAAAGGAAACATCTTCAGAGGGGGACCTTGGGGACCCTTCTGATTCATCCAAGTCTGTATCTGAGGTGACAGATTCAGGGGAGTCTATGTGCTTCCTCTTGCACTTCTTTGTCTGAGGAGGCTCCTCTGAGTGATCAGGGGAGGCCTCAGAAGAAGAGGGAATACCCAATGGGTTGACCTGGGGCATAGGTTTCCTACGCTTGGGGTCTGGAGGCGGAGTAGAGGTTGGAACAGGCACCACGGGGGACAGAGCCAATGGAGCTGGCAGTAGAGCTGTTTCAGAGGACAGCACACTCCGCATGACCTCGAAGGCGTCATGACCTCTAGGCAAAGAAAGCTCCAGCTCCGAAGAGACAGGAGTTCTTCTCCGCATCGAGGGTGACGGCTCCGAGGCCGATGTTGGAGCCGAGCTCACCTGCGCCGAAGCTCCGAGGGGGGACAATGGGGTCGGACAAGGGTCCGATGCCACTCGCCCCCCCGGAGCCAACGTGAGAGCCCTGGCACCCAGATCCCTCGATAGAAGGTACAATCAAGGTAATCGGAGCCGACGTTGGAACCGAAGGAGAGATGATGATCGGTGCCAGCGGTTCTACTACCAGCAGATCCATGGTCTCTGGCTCCAAGCTAAATGCAGTCAGAGAAGGAATGTTAATCGAGGCAGTTGGAGCCAATACCTGTTGAGGTGGGCTGGACAGTAATTTTGCCACTGTCTGTGACTTAAGCAGCCTGCTTACTACTCTCTCCACATCATGATCCAATAATCTAGTGGATCGAGAGGAGTGGAAAGAATGGTGACTACGTTCACTCTGTAACAAGGTTGACTGAGGTGCCGAGTGGATGGACTCCAAGGACGGAGAACTCAGTCTCTTATGGCTCCAAGGTGGCTCTTAAATATCAAATGGAGCCAATGGAGGAGTTGTCTTGGTGGCGTCAGCCGGCACAGACATACTTGGTTGGTCGAGTAAAGGAGTCGGCTCCGATGGCTTGACAGACTTAGGGAATTTTGCTGGCTGAGTACGTTTAGCCAGAGAATCCTGAGGCTTCAATAATCCCCGAAGGATTAATTTGTTTTTGCTCTCCTGCAGGACCCTTGGACTAAAGGAGTGACATATAGAACAGGAGTCCTGCAGGTGAACAATGCCCAAACAATATACACAACTAGTGTGCCCATCTGTCAGAGACATTTTCTGACAGCATGAGTCACACTTTTGAAGCCAGATACCTTGGTATCTTTAGACATTTGTCTAACAGATAAACTAAAAAAACACAATAACAATAAGAAAAAAAATGCTATACTGCTAAACCACAAAAACAAATAGTTTTTTTTTTACAGTTAAGGAATAGAAAGGAGAGCCTCTAACTTAAATGGCTGTCCTAAGGGGGGGGGAGAACTCTCTAATTTAAATGAGTTCAAGGTAAGGAAAGGCCTACGAGATAAGGAACAATGGCCAACAAAGTTACAACACACAAGAAGCGAAAGGGAAAAGGTACTATATCTAGATTAACAAAAACTGATAAAACTTGACAAATTTATAAGAATAACAACAATTAATAGAAAAAAACTATACTAAGCCTGAGCCAGTAACAAAGCAACCTCACAGCTGAAGAGGCAAACGAGATCTGGGTAGCTGATGCTGGGATAAGGGGTAGCCTAGAGCCAGTAAACAGCTCTCGAGCTATTGAATATGGCCGAGTCAGAGCCAAGGATCGGCTCCATTCCCAAACAGCAAGAACGAAGGCGAGATGGGACAACTTAACATTCATGCTTCCCAAATCTGTCCATCATCTTAGACTCCCTGTTAGGGGGATAGACAGAGGAACTTTGTTCTACTAGTTCCTTCATGGTAGCTGCTGCTATGGCCATGACATCAACCGGTACTCACTTACTCCAGAAAGGTCTTCCTTTGGTGGTGCCAGAATCCTGTCTGGTCTTTTGGGGATTGGTTGAATGGTGTCAGGTTCCTTCCATGGCTTCTGAAAGACCAAATCAGTAAGCTAATTTGTGGGCAAAGTGACCAAGGAGGTAGATGGCCAGCACCAAAAGCCTCAAGGAATACCAACTCCTCTTGAGAAGGGTTGTCAGGAGACCAACCACTTCTTTGCTTTAGGAGCTCCAGAATGTCTCCAAATAAGACATCTTAAGGTGGTGAGCCTGGGACCCTTCTCCCGCATCAAAGTCAGTATCTTCTGTTATGGACTCTTGAGGAGAGTCCAAGTGCCTTCTTTTGCACTTTTTCTTCCTAGAAACCTGTTTGGTGGGATATTCTGTAGAGGTGTTGGAAGAAATCATTATACACTGTTGGCTATACTGGATACTTATTTGGGCTAGCTGTCCTTGTGGCAAGAATGGTTGAAACTCAAGACACAGAGACGAATGGGCTAGGGTGCTCAAGGCTGAAGACGGTGGAGAAGCTTGAGTTCTAAGGAAAGAGAATGCTTTCTCCACTACCTCAAATGTTAAGTGCCTCAGAGAGTAAGAAATCAACAGCTCTGAATCAACATGCCTACAGGCCAAAGGTTCTTTCCTCCCTGAAGGCAAAGCACTTGAGGAGGGAGTCAGAGCTGAGCTGTCTAACACAAAGGCTCCAATGGGAAGAGACTGCTCTGACAATCTCAGAGTTGACTCCAACACCTCAGATCCAAAGCCAAATGTATAGCTCCGAGAGTTATCCAGCTCTGAGGCAGTCAGAGCTGGTGCATTCAGAAACTCAGAGTCGTTTTGATGAGAACAATTCCAGAATCTTTGGATTTGACAACACCAAAATCAAAGGCTGGATCAGGGAAGAAGCAAGCAAAGGGGGGGGGTGTACTAATAAGCATCTTTGAACCAAATGGGGATGGAGCCGGGAAATCTCCATTTTTATCTGCATTCAGAATAACTTACTTATCATTCTGTCCATGTCAGCTTCAGTCAAGCTTTTGTAAAAAAAGAGTTGAAAATGCTAAGCTGAAGGTCTAGAGTGGCGGTGTTTAGGAGAGTGTTCCAAAAAGTGAGAGGGCAACTTGGAAGTAATCAGATCCAGAACCCAGACTGGAGATCAGATCCAAGGAGACTTGTCTTTCCTGATCTTCAGATTGGAGGAGCTAGGATCCGAAGTTTTGGTCAATTTCTTCGGAGGTTCTGAACTTGAAGCCAAGGAAATGGATGGCACTGGGAAATGCTTCCTAGAGTCCTTTTTCTCTGAACTCATGGCTGTTTGAGCCCCAGAAGATGTGGAAGAAGAAGATGATTTAGAAGGTAGCAAACCTCTGAGAATCAGTTTATTTCACCCGTCAATAACAGCCCTACGGTTAAAACCCTTATAAGTATCACAGCTTGCATCAAGTTCTAAAGGGTCTAGGCAATAAATGGATTTAGCAAGCACATCAGATAATGGAATTTTGTGGCCAAAGGCAATACATTTCTTGGGCCTGAGGGTTTCTCAAAGACAGTAAAGTTTAGAAATAAATAAATGTATGTATATATGTATATATATATATATATATATATATATATATATATATATATATATATATATATATATATATATATATGGTGTTGTTGTTGTTGTTGTGTCTTTCGGCTTTTCCCGGTTAGGGATCGCCACAGCGGAACTCCGGTCCTCTAATGATTGGCAGTTGATTTTTACATGCTGAGTTGCCAGGCCTAATGCACAGCCTTCAATGAAGGTATGCCCATTCACGCATGTCTCCACGCAGAAGGCACTCTAGCTGAGAGTCAAACAGGTCAGCGTCTTACTGTGAGGCGACACAAATTAACCGCACTCAAAAAAAAACAACTGAATGAAAAGAGGAAACTTTAACTAAGAAATGAACTTCTTGACAATAACAGCATTCAAAAAATAGTAAATCACACCAACAACTCTTGTAGTACTTTAGTGCTTTCATCTTATTTATTATCAAGACTTCTTCAGAAAGACATGTTTCATAACTATGAGCAACCATTTTCACTTCCTTTAAATACATTAGTTCTAGCAGGCCATTTAAATTAACAACAGTTCCATTCCAGTAGTAAAGTGTGAACAGGCATGGTTCTGTGTGCATTTTCATTAACATTACAATCGCAGATACACAAGGTAATTTGGTCAGACAGTAATAGCCTTGTGGTGTCGTGTGCATATTAATAGGGATCGTGTGCAAAAAGGGATTGTGTGCAAAAAAGGGATTGAGTGCAAAAAGGGATTGTGTGCAAAAGCAAAAAAAAAAAAAAAATATTAAAAATATAGGAGAACCGGGAAAATCAGAAGAACATCCTTCCTGGATATCATCCCCAGATAATGCTCCCCCACCACATCTGGGAAGCATCCATAGTCACCGTGGCCAGTGGTTGAGGGGGAACAAAAAGTCAACCTTGCATCAACTCTGCTGAATGCATCCACCACGAAAGGGTTCTTTTGCATGTGTCAGTTACGAGAATTTGGTGAGACTTCAATTGGTGGATGACTGATCATTGGGCAGCTAGAAGCCACTGAAATATTTGCAAGTGAAATCTGGCTAATGGAACTAAAACTATAGCTGCCGCCATTGATCCTAAAGCCTGTAGAACATGATGAGCAGCTACCTTCTTGTTTCGGATTAATCTGTGCATTTGTCGGCTGATTGTCCATACTTTGGAGGATGGAAGTTTCTCAATCATTGGAGTAGTGTCCAGTAGTGCTCCTATGAACTCCAGCATTTGAGAAGGGTCCAGGTGTGATTTTTGGTAATTTATGGTTATACCTAGTTCTGTACAGATCTGAAGAACAGAGTCTTTCCCTTCTTTAATTTTTCCAAATCTTTTGGGCTTCTAATACCATGACTGGAATGGACCCCATTCCTAAGCCAAAGCAGTCTCTTGTATGGATAAGTAGATGCCTGGTTAGGGCATATATGAGCCAGTCGTCTAAGTAAGCAAATACTTGGAATCACTGTCGTCTCAGGAGAGCTGCAACCACTGCTATGCATTTGGTGCACACTCTGGTGGTAGTAGAAAGACCAAAGGGTGGCACTCTGAACTGGTAATGACTGGCTCCCAGCCAGAAGTGTTGGTATCTTCTGGACCATCTGTCCATTTTTATATGGCAGTACGCATCCTGAAGATCTGTGGAGTACATCCAATCCTCCTGTTCCAGCAAAGGAAGTAGAGACTGAAATGTGATCATTCGGAGCCTGCAGCATTGAACTGACTTGTTTAATCTGCTGAGATTCAGAACTGGTCTCCAATCCTCTCTTTTCTTGGGAACTAAAAAGAACATTGAGTAAGTTCCAAATCTTCTCTGGTCCCAAGGAACCACTCAGATGACTCTTTTTTTCTAAAAGTATTTGAATCTGAATGACCGCTTGATCCCTCTGACTGGGTGGAACGTCTGGGATTTTTTTGTTGGGGGGGTGTTGTTGAGACAAGGGGATTTGGTAACTTCTGGATATTATCCTCTGCACCCACATATCGGTGGTTATCTTTTGCCAGGTTCTCCAGTGCAGGGATATTCGACCCCCAATTGCCCCCAGAGGTGGGCAATCAGGCCTCCTTTCAAGAGCACTGAAAGGGTTTCCTGAAGAAAGATTATCAGGACCCATGATTCTGCTGGTCTCCTCTGCCATGAGTGTGGTCTCTTCCATTATTGTTCCCCCCTCTGTCTCTGGGGGGAAATCTCCATGTGTGTCCTGGTATGACCCCTCAATTTCTTGAACCACATTTTACCGCCACCTCTCTGACCCTTAGGGTAATGTATCTGAGGAGCATAAAAATGTATGCCCATGGCAGAAAGAGTCTTACCTTCTTCTTCACACCTGGAAAATGTATCTTTGACCTTGGGACCAAAAAAGAAATGTGTCGTTAAACACAGCGTTAACAAAGAAAGACTAAAAAGGCTCTGCAAAATCACATAGGTGCACCCGGGCATGCCTTCTCATAGATATCCCAGAACCCAATGCTCTACTTGTTCCTTCAGCTGCATGTGTGATGAGCCTCATGTAAGAGTTTCCTACAGAGTGTAGGATTGGTAACTGGGAAGCCAGCTTTTCTAATGCACCCTCAGCTACTGCTTCTTCACAGGTATCTGGCAGCTCCTAGATCAGATCACTTTGCAACCTGGTGAAATGGGAAAAGTAGTTCAGTGATTGTAAGGCAAAAGTCGCTAAAAAAAGACTCACTTTCCACATCAATCCACTGTCCTGGAGTCCTTATTAGAAGGATGAATAGGGAACTCTCCTCTGACAGTTCCTTCTTGGTCGCTGCTGCCACAGCCGTGGCATCTACTGCAACCAGTTTTGTCCAAAAAGCCTTGTCAGCCAGAATGGCAACCATTTTGTTTGGTCTCCGGTGAATAGGCTCAATGGAATCTGGGGTCTCCCATGCCCACCGAGAGATCAAACCTATGAGCTCATCGGTGGGCAGAGTCGCCCAGGAGGTAGATGGTCGGAACCAAAGGCAGCTAGGTAGACTGACTCCTCAGGTGAAGGATTACTGGATTGCCAGCCTCCTCTTTGTTTTAAAATCTCAAGGATCTCCCTGAAAGAAACATCCTCAGGAAGTGACCATGGGGATCCTTCTCCCTTATCGAAATTAGCGTTCTCAATGGCTGACTCTTCCATGGAGTCTAAATGTTTCTTCTTGCAAGGGTTCTTTTGAGGGACCTCCTCAGTGGGATATTCTGGGGAAGTATCAGAAGAGGAAAGGATACCCCAATGGGTATCCTTGTGTCTGAGGTCCTGTTATCCCTGTGGAACATACTGGTCAGAAGAAGTGCGCAGGGAACATTGATGGGATTGAGGATCTGAGGGGGTAGGTGACCTTCTAGATCCACTGGCAGCTACAGTCCTCTCCAGAGTCCCAAAGGCTGACCATTGCTGAGTGGAGAGGGACTGTATCTCTGACAAGCCTTGCCTTGCCTTGCCTTGTAAACAGGGTCCCTTCCAGCCCAGAAGACAGCTTGGCAGGGTTAGAAGCCACAGCCGAGCACACCAGTGCAGAATCCCTGAGGTGCATCAACTGCTCCAAAGTTCTGGGAGTCAAGTGCACTCGTGGTCTGAGAGGTTCGCTGCGGCAACTCTCTGGCTCCAAAAGGCTGAAGAGCTCCAAGCAAAGGTCTGATCTGAGGAAAGACACATCTTCGGATCTGAGCTGAAAGATACCAGGCATACTGGATCCGATGACTCCAAAGCTTGCCCTTAAGTTGGAGGAGTTAGTGTATGACTGGATGGCTTGGATAGACCTTGAACCATATGGGTTGAGGCTGAGGGGGACTTAGTGATGCCCTGCACCCACAAGATCTTCTGTACCATTCATTCCACATCTTCTTCGGTAGTGCTCTTGGTTGAACAGGAAGAGGACGCTGACAGGAATTTAGTTTTGCTCAAAAAGGGAGAAAGTATTCTCGAAGGAACAAGGTCAATAGTCTGAAAATATTGAGTCCTTAGAGGAGACATAACTGGTTTATAGGAACTTGCTGTTGGATCTGATGTCAATGGATCTAGTCTATCCTTACCTGACAGACTCGGAGCCAAAGAATCTGGATCCAACATAGAAATGCTCAGCGCCAAAGGCTCCGACCAAGTCACAGATTCAGATGCCTTAGAAGGTTTCACAGTCTTAGATCTCGGCTCTGAAGGATCTGTCAGAGCCGAGGAAGGCCTCTTCTTTCCTCGATTGCCACTTTTGAGTAAAGGGAAGAAGTAGGGCTTGAATGAGTCAATTTTTATTTGGAGGGTGTCACCGATTTGGGATCACTACCAGAAATGGCATCTTCAAATGCAGATGGTAGCATGCCCCTCAGAATGAGCTTATCCTTCCTTTCAACCAAAGCCCTGCAGTTGAAGCAATGGCAGATAGCGCAATCTTCCAGCAGATGGAGGGGTCCTAGACAGTAAATCCACAGGGAGTACGAGTCATTGAAGGGAATATTGTGAAAGCATTTTGTGCCTTTCTTAAAGCCTGCTGCCTTATCTTGCTAATCAGCCATGATAAAGAAATGAAAGGTTGAGAATACACAAACTCACTCAGACACAGACACACACACTAAAAGGCACACCAGAAGAGAGAAAGAGAATTTTTTAAATATATATATATATATATATATATATATATATATATATATATATATATATCTAAATATATATATGTGTGTGTATATATATATATATATATATATATAGATATATATATATATATATATATATATATATATATATATATATATATATATATATATATATAAACAGGGAAAAAAGAGAACTGCTAACAATAGTAGCAAAAAATACCTCTAATGGTATAGGGGAGAAGGGACAGTAACCTATTAAAAAACATACTAGCGGGGAAAAACGGAGAGAGAGAAAGTGAAAGTGACCTAATAAAAAGTGGTTACTATTGAAAAGGGGATTCAGAAACAAAGGGGAGATAAGAAAAAGCTAATGACACAAAAATGATCAAGAATTAGGAAGATAGGGAAAAAAAGTATAGTAAATATCACCTGACAATCCATGAGCTAGAGGTTTGGACCACGTCTTCGTAAAGCGGCACACAAGATCTGAGGTAATAGGAAGAGATGCACTGTGGGTAAGGAAAGGTATCCAACAGCTTTTTGGTTGCCACAAGCTTAGTAACGGCAGTGTCGGATCTGATGGATTGGATCCAGACCCATATGTGACGACATGAAAAATTGACAATATCAGATCAGAAGTTTAATATAGTAATTAGGAAAAAATAGTCTATAGAAATAACTCATGATACCCAATAAACGCTGCTAGTTTGAGAGAAGAAACAATGACCACCTCTGTACTCTAAGGCAGAAAACGAGATCTAAGGTATGTGGGAGACTGGAGCATGATGGGAAAGGGAGCAGCTCAAGACCTTTCAGTGAATCATGAGCTGCTAATGCAGCAGAGTTGGATCTGAGAATTGGATCAGAACCCAAGAGTTAAGGAATGAATGAAAACTGACAACATCAGATTCTCTGGCTTCTATGCACACTCCATGATTTTCACAGCAAGGAGCCTATGTATGGGAACCCACTGGATTTCTTTTAGTCACAGATGGGCTGCAACTACAGCCATGCCCTTAATGAATACTTATAGGAGTGAGACTATGGTAAGGCCAAAGGGCAGGACTCTGAACTGAAAGTGATTGACTCCTAGCCAGAAGTACAAAAGTCTCCTAAATGTCTTGCCAGTTCTGATGTGAAGCCAGGCATCCTGAAGATCTATCAAGCACATGCATTTGCCTTCAAGTAGGGCAAAACTATTTGCAAGCATATGTAGTTATGCTCTCCTTGCCACACTGCAGAGCCTGGTACAAGTATTTGGTTTTCATTTGATATTTGTTTCAACATTTTCCCTGAAATGGATTATTCTGCTGGGATGCTATGGCTGGATGGTATTACTTTTTATGGAGCCAGTACACGTCATGCTAGCATAAGAAGTGATATTGCTGATATTAGTACTAATAGAAAGTTAGAATGATGCTGAGTTTTTTTGGGATTATTGTTGTGATGTCCCTCCTCTGGGCCAGTAGTCAAGGAGCCTCAATCCTCACTACTGACACCTGTGGGGAACGTGCACTTAGAACAAAAATGGATACACACAGTATTTTCAGATGCAGCTCTGTGCACCAAACACAATTTCCCTTAAGAGAATGCAGGGAGCACATCCAGTCCTCGGGCTGGAATTCCTCCTCCAGACCTCAAACAAGACTTCACCTTTTTCTCTCTGCAGAAACCAGTGCTCTGTGTCCCTGTTCCAAGTAACTGACATACACTGTCTGAGATTTGATTTTCACACACACGCACATGCACATATAAGCACACACACACACGCATGCACACATGCACGCACGTATGCACGCACACATGCATGCACACACGTGCACACACACTCACACACAGCTGGGAAAGGCTGGAACAGATTTACCAGCTTTGCCACCTCCGCACAGACTATAAAGTGGATTCACTGCCACCAGCCAGCTACTTTAAAGCTCTTACTGGGGTACCCAATTACTCTCAGCAAAGTTAATACTTATGCAAATGGTAATGTTTGGCCAAATGGCCAGACTTTCAGAAGCATGAAGCCTACAGTGCACCAAATAAATGCAATTCTCTCAAAGGTTAAACTATTTTCTAAAAGACCACTCACAATGAAAGGCATAGATATTTTAATAATAAATAATAACATAGAAAACATGAAAATACTGAATGCCTATTTAAAATAAATGCCAGCGTTTCAATTCGCAGGAAAAATAAAAAATAACACAGATGAAAAAACTTAGACATATACAGAAAAAAAAGAAGTTATGTCTTACCATAACGTTCCATCTGTGTTGTTGATCTTCGTTCATTCATTACTGATGGGTTATCGGTTCCATCCTCAGAACCCAGCTGGCTATATATCAAGCTCGAGTCAGCCAAAAACTCTTGAGCCAAAGTCCTATCCAGAATGCTCTTCTCCATGTTACCTCAGATCGAGTTTGCAAGTTGATAGACAAAAAGTACTGGCTACCTCTGGTCATAACAGACCTACAATAAAGGAGTATATAAGATCAACCAGGAACCTCCAGAGGGTGGGGTGTAATGAATGAATGAAGATCAACAACGCAGACAGAACATCATGGTAAGACATAACTTCTTTATCTGATGTTGTTAATCTTCGTTCATTCCTTAGTGATGGGACAGAGTCCCCAGCTACCTGTATCCTTGGGTGACCCATATGGAAGGACATTCCTGAGCACCATGGACCCAAAAGAAGCTCTACCTCTGGAGGCCAAATACAATTTGTAATGAAGAATAAAGGTATGAGGTTTGGCCCAAGTCACAGCTGAGCAAATATCATTGAGGGAAGCCTTAGCATGGAAAGCTGCTAAGTTGCCATAGACCTTGTAGAATGTGCTTTCACTCTGTGAGGCAAGGTAATATTGCTCTTGTTGTAGATAAAGGTAATGCAGCTTCTCAACCATGATGCCTATGTAACTTTCAAGACAGGATGACCTAGTCTTGGACCAGAAAAGGCGAAAAAATTTGGTCTCATTAACGGGTTGATTTAGTTCTGTCCAGGTAGAATCGTATTTGACTATGAACATCCAGGGAGTGTAGGCAATACTCTCCCTTATTAGAATGAGTAGGAAAAAATACTGGAAGGTCCATAGACTGGTTGATAGATCGCTCTGACATCACTTTTGGTAAAAAGGAAGAATTCAATCTCAGTGATACCCTATCCTGATGAAAAATAAGATAGGGACGTTTGATGCATAAGGCTTGAAGTTCTGACAAGCATCTGGCCGATGTGATTGCAATCAGAAACAAAGTTTTCCATGAGAGATATTTTAAATCACATGAAGATGCAGGTTCAAAGGGGGGAGCTGCTAGGGCTTGCAGAACCAAGGCCAAATCCCAAGGTTGTACTGGTTCTCTAAAGGGGAGGTTTTAGGTGAAACCCCCTTCACAAAAGTTTTACAGAGTCTATGTGACATGAGCGAAGAATCCTGAAAACCAATGTGGAAATTTGAAATAGCAATGCACGTGAAAAGTAGAGGCAGACACCCCAGAGTGGAAAAGATGTGATAGGTAATCCAAAACCACCGAAACTGGGGCTGATAAGGGGTCTAATTGTTTATTCGCTGCCCATTGAGAAAACCTTTTTTTATTTATTGAGATAGATTTGTCTGGTGGACGATTTATGAGATGCAATAATAATATTGATCACCAGGGATGAGAGGTTTTCCTGCCTGACAATCATTGGAAGTGGAGAACCCAAGCTGTCAGTTTCAGGGTTGTTAGATTGGGGTGAATCAGACTCTGCGGATGGGAGATCAACGCTGGGGATTGATTGAGGATCCACGGTCGATCGAGCAGGTGAGGACAGAGGAAGGGAAACCAGACTTGTCGAGGCAATGAGGATCACTTTGCTTTTCAACTGCCGTGCTTTCTTCAGAAATTGGGAGATGAGGGGCGAGGAGGATAAGCATAAAGTAGACCTGAGGGCCAAGCGTGGACTAGAGTATCTCTCGGTGACTGTCCTCGAGGGGGGGGATCAGGGTAAAATAATTGCTGCACTTGTAGTTGGTTGGGCAGGTGAATAAGTCGCAGCAAGACTGGCCCCAGCGGTCGAACAATTTTGCCGCTGTCACAGGGTTCAGGGTCCACTCATGCGGTTGTAGGATGCACCTGCTCAACTTGTCCGCTATCACATTGGAGCTCCCGGGAATATGCATTGCAACTAGAAAGCGGTTGGACGCTAATGCCCATTGCCATATACTTAAGGCCTCTCAGCATAACAGATAAGATCTGGTGCCCCCTTGCTTGTTGATGTACCAGACCACTGACATGTTGTTTGATTGCATCATAATTGTCCCTGACGGAAAGATAGAATGGAATGGTTGCAATGGTAGTAGCACTGCCATCAGTTCCAGAACATTGATATGCAAAAAGGCCTCTGTCTCCAACCAGGTGCCTTGGACCAAGTTTCCCTGACATAGCCCCCCCACCCCATCATGGAGGCGTCCATGGTTACTGTAGCTTTTGGCTGATGGGGGCTGAAGGGGCGAGACCATTGTTGGGGATTTCGAGACGTCCACCAGAGTAAATCTTGCTTGCATCTCTGAGTTACACTTATCTGAAAGGACAAAGGATGTTATACAGGATACCCCTGAGTGAGAAATAACCACTGAAGGAGTCTCATGTGGAATCTGGCTAGAAGAGCAAGGGTGATGAAGGCTGCCATTGACCCCAAGAGTTGGAGTATGGACTGACCTGAAGATTTGTGGTAACAGAGCAGCAGCTGAACCTGAAGCCTTATTCTTTGAAGTCTGTGGTCCGGGAGAGATGCTGTGCAATTTCCCCTGGAATCCTTGAAGTCGCAAGTGAGTGATAACCACTGCCATGCATTTAGTGAACACTCTGGGGGCTGTAGCGACACGGAAGGACAGTGCTCAAAATTGGTAGTGACTGGCTCTTATGCAGAAGGGGAGGTATCTTCTTGAGTGTTTGTCCATTTTTATGTAGTAATACGCATCTTGAAGATCTGCAGAGCACATCCAATCATCTTCTTCCAGAAGATGAAGGATAGACTGAACCATAACCATCCAGAATTTCTCTGTTTTTACAAATTTGTTCAGTGTGAGTCTCCAGTCCCTGTCTTTTTTGGCACTAAAAATAACCTTGATTAAAAAACAGATCCTATCTGGTCTGAGGAAACCGTTTGGATGACTCTTTTTTTGTAGCAGCTTTTGAATTTCGTGTGCTGCTGCTTCCCTTTGACTGGGTGGAACGTCGGGTATTTCTCTGGATGAGGTTGGACAAAGATGGAAGGGGACACAATAGCCTATGTAAATTATCCGTTGTACCCAAGAGTCAGTGGTTATGTTTTGCCAAGCAGTGGGGTACAAGAAAAATTAGAAGTTATGTACCTACCATAACGTTCCATGTTAGTTGTCTTCTCTCGCCTTCTTTCTTGCTGGATGGGTTCGGAGCCAATCCTCGGCTCCGACTCGGCACTTGCTAAGCTCGAGAGTCACTTTTACCAGCTCGAGGCAGCCCCATATCCCATGATGCAAGGCGGTAATTACCCAGATCTCGTTTGGTATCTAGAGGAAAAACTGCCTAAAAAACTTTCCACTAAGGAAAGAGGAACAACTAACCTAAAAAGGCTGTAAAGAGAAACCAGGTAATCAAGGACAAAAACTATCTGGTGTCCAAGGAAGAAGAATCTTCCAGAGAAAAGGGGAGATCAAGGTCTGTCCAGGCTAGGGGGACAGGAGGGAGGGACGCAAGAAAGAAGGCGAGAGAAGACAACTAACATGGAACGTTATGGTAGGTACATAACTTCTAAATGTTAAGTTGTTAATCTCGCCTTCATTCTTGCTGGATGGGACCGCGTCCCTAGCACCTCTATCCTGGGTGGCTCAATGGAACAGACTCTTGAGAACTGTGGAACCAAAGCTTGCCCCGTCCCTGGAGGCCAAATCCAATTTGTAATGAGAAACGAAGGTATGAGGAGTGGCCCAAGTGGCTGCTGCACAAATAGTATCTAAAGGTAGCCTAGCCTGAAAAGCTGTAGAAGTGGCTAGACCTCTTGTGGAATGTGCTTTAGGTTTTGAGCTCAGATGTTTGCCCCTAAGCTGATAAATGTCAGAAATGGTGGAAGATAGCCATCTGGATAAGGTCACTTTTGAAACAGGGAGACCTTTTTTATTTTCAGCATAAGAAAGGAAGAGCTGATCAGACTTCCTAAATTGCTTTGTTCTGTCCAAGTAATATCTGAGTTGGCAGTGAACATCTAGGTAATGTAATTTTTGTTCCATCCTGTTAGAATAATTTGGAAAAAATACAGGAAGATCAATGGATTGATTTAAATTTGTCTTAGAAGCAACGTTGGGCAAAAAGGATGGGTTGGTTCTCAAGGATACTCTGTCCTTGTGGAAGACCAAATAAGGGGGACGAACAGAAAGGGCATGAAGTTCAGACACTCTTCTAGCCGATGTAATGGCGACAAGAAAAAGTGTCTTCCAAGAAAGAAACTTTAATGAACATGAAGCAGCTGGCTCGAAAGGGGGAAGTATCAAGGATGTCAGCAATAAATTTAGGTCCCACTGTGGTGGAGGATCCCTAACAGGGGGTTTAAGAAGGAACACTCCTTTGAGAAAGGATTTACAAAGTTTGTGGGACATAATGTTGTGGTCTGCAAATCCGACATGAAAATTCGAGATTGCTGCCAACTGAACTTTGACTGTGGAAGACGAAGAACCTGAGTGAAAAATTTCCACTAGAATATCCAAGACTGACTGAATAGGGGCAGTAAATGGATCTATGTTCTTAGATTTTGCCCAAAGGGAGAAGCGTTTCCACTTGCTAGAGTAAATCCTCCTAGTAGAGGACTTAAGAGAAGCTACTATGATGTCTCTAATGGAGTTAGAGATCATAGGAAACCTGGCTAAGGAAGGAAGTGGCGCAACCAAGCTGTGAGGTTGAGGGAAGGAACGGACCGATGCAGTTGACCCGACTGGTGGGTCAGAAGATCTGGAGCTGGGTCCAGATGCCAAGGCTGCACCAAGAGATGACGATGAAGGAACGGGAACCAAATTTGTTGAGGCCAGTAAGGGGCAATGAGAATCATTTTGGCTCTCAAAATGGTAGCTTTCTGGAGTACCTGTGGTATCAATGGAAAGGGAGGAAAAGCATAAAGGAGTCCCCGAGGCCAATCTTGGGTAACAGCATCTCTGGGGGGATGGCCTGGAAGTGGGAAGAGAGAGAAGAAGTCTGGGCATTTGCCGTTTTGAGGTGTAGCAAAAAGATCGCAGCATGAGCAGCCCCACTTCTGAAAAATCTCCTCCACTATGGATTGCTTGAGAGACCACTCATGAGGCATGAGTATAGCTCTGCTCAATCTGTCCGCTATTATGTTGGTTTTCCCAGGGATATGCGTTGCTACCAGAAACCGATGAGAGGAGATCGCCCATTGCCAAAGTCTGAGAGCTTCTCGACACAAGGGATAGGACTTGGTTCCGCCCTGCTTGTTGATGTACCACACCACGGACATGTTGTCCGTGTGAACTGCAATAGTTCCTAAGGGAAGAAAGTTGTTGAGGGCTTGCAACGTTAAAAGCACTGCTGTCATCTCTAGGACATTTATGTGCAGGTGGTATTCGAACAGTTGCCACGTGCCATGAACCATCCTGCCCTGATAATGCCCCCCCACCCGATCAGGGAGGCATCCGAAGTGACCGTGGCTACCGGGGCCGGGGGAAAAAATGGTCTTCCCTGATGGACTAGAGGAGAGGAAATCCACCAGGAAAGATGGTTCTTGCAGGTTTGTGTCACCAGGATCTTGTGACGCATGGGAAGCTGCTGGAAGGACCATTGGGTGAATAACATCCACTGTAGGAGACGCATGTAAAAACGGGCCAGAGGAAGAAGTGTGATGGCAGCTGCCATGAGGCCCAACACTTTCAGGACCAACCTGGCTTGTACCCTTTTGCTGGATAAGATGATCCGAACGTGGTTTTGGATATCTAGGATTCTCTGACTTGTTAGGTTTGCTGACATCCGAGTAGTGTCTAGATTTGCACCTATAAAGGTAATAGATTGGCAGGGCGATAAGGAGGACTTTTCGAAGTTGACTGAAATTCCTAACTGACCGCAGAGACGTAGAGTGTAATCTCTGGCTTGGAGAAGTTGATGCCTGGTGGTGGCTGAGAGGAGCTAGTCATCGAGATACGGAAACACCTGGAATCCTTGACATCTCAGGTGAGCCGTGACCACTGCCATGCATTTGGTGAACACTCTGGGGGCTGTAGTGAGACCAAAGGGCAGGGCTCTGAATTGAAAATGACTGGTCCCCAGCCGAAAGCGGAGAAACCTTCTGGAGCATCTGTGGATTTTTATGTGATAGTACGCATCCTGAAGGTCTGTGGAGCACATCCAGTTGTCTTTGCCCAGAAAAGACAAAATCAATTGAAGTGTGACCATCCGAAATCTTGCCTTTTTGACAGACTTGTAGAGCCTGCTGAGGTCTAATATTGGTCTCCAGTCTCCCGTCTTCTTGGGAACCAAAAAGAACCTTGAGTAGATTCCGGACTCTAAATGGTCTGTTGGAACTGGCTGGATGGCCCTTTTTTTTAGAAGCTTTGAAACCTCTAGTTTTGCAATTTCCCTTAGACCGGGTGGAACGTCTGGAAGGGAATTTTTCTGAGGGAAGGGGTTTTCCTCGAAAGGAATCTTGTAACCCTCGGATATGATCGACTGTACCCATCTGTCTTGAGAGAGGGAAAACCAGGCTTCTGGGTACAGCGACAATCTCCCCCCGACTGCCTCCAAGGGTGGACAGTCGGGCAACACCTAAGGGATGCTGGAAGGGCTTGTCAGAGAGAGGCTCTCTGCTGCCCTGGTTCTGTGGACCCCCTCTGCCCCTAGGGCGGCGTCTATTGTTATTACCCCCTCTGCCTCTGGGGGTAAATTGACCACGTGCATCAGGCGTGACTCCCTGAGATTTTCGGAACCACATTTTCCCTCCTTTCTGACCTTTGGGATAAGGCCTAGAAGGGGTGGAGAAACAGACTCCTACGGCAGAAAGAGCCTTGCCGTCTTGCTCGCACCTTGTCAAAGTGTCCTTCACCTGAGGGACAAACAATGTTGCCCCATCAAAGGGAGAGTTTGTGAAGGACGCCTTAAAGGGGTCCGCAAAATTACAGAGCCGCATCCAGGATTGACGTCTGAGAGCCACTCCTGTGCCTGCAGCTCTACTCGCCCCATCGGCTGCATAAGAAATGAGCTGCATGGAGGCGTTGGTTATAGAATTAAGGATTCCCAACTGAGAGGCAATCTTTTCTGAGCCCCTGCTGCTGACGGATCCTGTACTACTTCACCCAATTCTTTGAGGATGTCTCTTTGAAGTCTGGTGAAGTGACATAAATAATTCAGCGAACGCATAGCAAAGGTTGCTGAGGAAAACATCCGCTTGCCATACCTGTCCATGGTCTTAGACTCCTTGTTAGGAGGATGGACTGGCATGGAAGGATCTGCAAGTTCCTTTTTGGTGGCGGCCGCCACCACCATGGCATCAACCGGGACACCTTTAGTAAGAAACTGCTTTTCATCGGGGGCCGTGATAAACTTTGAAGGTCTCCTGGGGACTGGTTCCACCAAATCAGGAGATGCCCACGCCTTTCGAGCTATGACCTCCATGAGAGGGTTGAAAGGCGGAGACACCCAGGAGGTGGAGGGTCGAGATCCAAAAGCCTCCAGGTATACCGATTCATCCTCGAAGAGATTAATGGAGGGCCAGTTCCCCCTCTGTTTCAGGAGATCAAGGATGTCTGAAAAGGAGACATCCTCAGAGGGGGATCTTGGGGACCCCTCCAACTCATCTAAATCGGCATCTGATGTTGTAGACTCAGGGGAGTCTAAGTGCTTCCTCTTGCAAGTCCTCTTACGTGGGGGTTCACCTGAAGGATCAGGAGAAACCTTGGAAGAGGAAGTTCTTCCCAATGGGGAAACCTGGGGCGATGGATCTCTGGGTCCAGGAGCAAGAGAGTGGGAAGGGGCATCTACAGGCACCATAGAGGGAGGAGCTAAAGGAACCGACTGCTGACTAAGCTCAGGGGCTAGTACACTCCTCATCACCTCGAAGGCTCCCCTCCCAGGGAGGGCCAAGAGATCCCGCTCAGAGGAGACAGGGATCCCTGGTCCCACCGAAAGGGAAGGCTCCGAAGCAGATGTCGGGGCCGAGCTCACCAAGGCCGAAGCTCCGAGAGGGAGAACGGGGTTGGACAAGGGTCCGATGCCACTCGCCCCCTCGGAACCGACCAGGGAAGCCCGATGCCCGGATCCCTCCAAGGACAGTCTCAAGGAGGAGATAGGAGTTGAGGACGATGGAGCCGAAATGTGTGGTATCGGCTCTGAAGCAGCAACAGTCACTGTACCAATAATCTCCGGCTCCGAACTCTGTAAGAGAGTCGAAGGAGGAATTTCAGGAGGGTGTAGAATAGCCGTCATCTGTTGAGACGGGCTATGGAGCATCTGGGCTAGTGCCTGTGATTTTAATAGCCTACTCACCACTCTCTCTAAATCATGGTCTGATAGCCTGGAAGACCTCGATGATCGGCTCTGATGGCTCCGCTCCAAAAGCAAGGGGGAAGCTGGAGCCGAGTGTATAGATTCCAATGAAGGAGATCTAGACCTCTTTTTGGACGGAGCCATCGGAGCCGAAGAACCTTCGGCTCCAGGTGGAGCCGTCAACTTGTCGGCTCCGAGCGGAGACAAAGATATCTCGGCTCCAGCCGGAGCCGAGATATGCTTCGATGCTAGGCTGTTGGCTCTAGCCAGAGCCGACACAGGTGCCGAAGCCAGGGTATCGGCGCCGAACGGCGCCGATACTGAAGCTTTCAACAAGGAAGGATCGGCTCCGGACGGAGCCGATGTCGACTCTGGCAGAGTCGGAACCAAGACCACAGACTTGGACACCAAAGTCTGGGTCTTGGGAGGCTTAGAGGGCTTCCCGGAGCCGACCTTAGCCGGGGAGCTCTCGGGCTTAAGAAGACCCCTGAGGATCAACTTATTTCTACGTTCCTGCAGGACTCTCTGGCTGAAAGAATGACAGATAGCACAGGAGTCCTGCAGGTGTAGGGGTCCCAGGCAATAAATACAAGAAGTGTGACCGTCTGTCAGAGACATCTTCTGACAGCACGAGTCACACTTCTTGAAACCTGAGACCCTAGTATCTTTAGACATGTCTGAGTCTAAAACACACGCACACACCAATCAGACAAAAAAGACACTTAATAAACAAAAATTAAAATAGTGAGACACAACATCCACACACCTAAGGAAAATCCTGACAGGAACTGTGAGGGAGGGTAAGGCCTAAGGCCCAAAACACAGATACTTATGAATAAGGGAACTAAGGGGAATGGGTATGGAGCTAAGTGACTAAGGTTCACTAAAAAAGCTATAAGGAATAAATTTTAGGGAACTGGTGTCTAAATCTTTGAGAAATAGCAATGAAAAATCACTTACCAGGAGCTGGTAAAAAAGATGACCTCATTAGCGGCAAACGAGATCTGGGTAATTACCGCCTTGCATCATGGGATATGGGGCTGCCTCGAGCTGGTAAAAGTGACTCTCGAGCTTAGCAAGTGCCGAGTTGGAGCCGAGGATCGGCTCCAAACCCATCCAGTAAGAATGAAGGCGAGATTGACAACTTAACATTGACCCCTGACCACTTCCAGAGGCGAGCAGTCGGGCAACACTTCAGGAGCATTGATAGGGTTGGCCAGAGAAAGAATTTCTGGAACCCCAGTTTCGTGGACCTCCTCTGCCCTGAAAGGGGAGTCTTCCATTGGAGTTTCCCCTCTGCCTCTAGGGGAGAACTCAGCATGTGAATCATGGAAAGAGCCCTGTGATTTCCTGTGCCATGTCTTCCTGCTCCTCTGATTTCTGGAGTAGAATCATTGAGGAGTGGAGTGTCTGACACCAATGGCAGATAGGGTCTTGCTGTCTTGTTTGCACTTTGCCAGCATATTTTTAACTTTAGGGCCAAACAAAGAAGCAGCCCCAATGAGGACATTCATAAAGAAAGCCTTAAAGGTGTCCGCAAAGTCACAAAGGTGCATTCAGGCATGTCATCTGGTGACTATACCTGCGCCTGCCACTCTAGCCACTCCTTCCATTGCGTGTGAAATAAGATGCATGGAAGAATTGGATATGGATTCTAGGGTGGCTATCTGAGTAGCTACATTGTCTTGGACCTCATTAGAAACAGCTCCTGCCAAGGTTTCAGAGTTGGTTGATAAGATCGCTCTGGAGCCTCATAAAGTGCACCAAATAATTCAAAGACCTTACGGCGAAGGTCAATGAAGCAAACACATGCTTCCCAAGTCTGTCTATCACCTGGGATTCCTTGTTGGGCGGATGGACAGTTTGGCTCTTTCTGCCAAGTCTTTTTTGGTTGCAGCCACCACCACCATGGCATCTACTGGAAGACCTCTTGACCAATGAGGATGCTCAGCTGGGGGAGATAAAATCTTGTCAGGCCTCTGAGGTATAGCTTCCAGGGTGTCAGGAGCCTTCCATGCACGCTGGACGATGAGCTGGACAAGCTCATCAGCCAGCGGGGTAACCCAGGAGATAGGGGGTTGGGCACGAAAGGCCTGTAGGAATATAGATTCCTCTGAGGAAGGATTAGACGACTTCCAAACCCCTCTATCTAAGGATCCTGAGGATTTCACCAAAGGACACCTCATCAGAGGGCGACCGTGGGGACCCTTCCCAGTCATCAAAGTCTGTATCTTTGGTCAAAGACTCTTCAGTGGAGTCCATGTGCTTCCTCTTGCATGAAGCTTTGCGAGGTACTTCCTCAGTGGGAAGTTCTGAGGAAGACTGCAAAGAGGGGATGTCCTGAGGGGGAGAAACCTGAGGCCCTTGTGCCCGGTGTACAGTGGTTGTGGCTTATGAGAGTTGTGGCACAGAGGGGGGAGAGGACTCCGACATGTAGGGTTTGCCAGTGGAGGCAAGCACCCTCTCCATGGCCTGGAAGGCCAGCCCACCCAAAGAGGAATGGGAGCCTGGAACTGAGTATGACAATCTCGGAAACAGGGTCACACCCTGCTCCGACAAGCCGACCCCCAGACCAGGAGTCTCAAGAGGACTGTGAATTATCAGAGAGGAAGGATTCCTGGAGGGTGCCATATAAAAAATCGGCGTGGAACCAAGAATGCCCCCCATGGTACAGCCACTAGCCTGAGAAGAACCCAATGCCCAGTGCACCGAGGGCCATAAGGACGAATCCGGTTCCAAAGTGAGATCCACTACTGGGGTCAGAGCGAGGGAAGCTGTTGTCGGAAGAATGGGCTTTGAAACTTGGGTGGAAGTCGAAGGAGGAGTATACATTGGAGTTTGAGGAGAAATATGCTCACCTGAAAGAGGGAACGTAGGTTTAGATGATTGAGAGAGACCCCGGGCCACAAGCAGCTGGTCAACAAGCCACAACACATCTTGTTCAGAGAGGCTCCTGGTCGACCTCACAGAGAAACCTGAAGGCGATTCTGGCCTTTCTAGAAAGGGGCTATATTGGCTACTAAGGAATGGATCCAAAAAAGGAGAGTACTTGGTCCTTGCTAATTCAAGTGGTGCAAAACCCAGAACCAAGGATGTCTGCACCAAGGAAAATGGTGTTGAAGTAGTCTGCGCTGACTAAGGCAGTGCCATTGACGTCAAAAGTGTATGCACTGTAAAGAGAAGTGTCTGCACCGATGGGTATGGTGCCATTGAGGAAGGTGTCTGCACCAGTAACAATAATGGTGCCGAAAAAGACTGCACCTTCAGTGCCGAAATTGTCTGCACTGTGGAGGACGGACTCGGGGCTGAAAGGGATTGTACCAATGGTGCCAAAGGAGACTGTACCTGCAGGGATGGTGCAGGTAAGGGCTACGATGGAACTGTTGGAGCCGTAAGTGTCTGCACCGGAAATTCTGGTGCTGGTGTCGATAAGGGGGACATGGATGGAGCAAGAATCAACTGGGGTGGTGCTGTGCCTGGTGCCAAAAGGGTCACAGGTGGCAGCTCCAAAGTAGCAATTTTCACTTTCTTATGAGATGACTCCCTACGATCTCCAGAGGGAGACGAAGTGAGTGACCTCAATGAGGAAGAGGAAGAATGCCTCCTACGGGGTTTAGTAGCAGGGGGTGAGCCCTCCGACCCAGAGATAGCCTCACAGAAAAGAGATTTGAGGATACCTTTCAGGATTAAGTAGAAGTTATGTACTCACCATAACGTTCCATCTGAGTAGATACTTCATTTGTCTGCAACCTGTGGGATTCGGATCCAACCTCGGATCCGAGCCGGCAGCTTTCCAAGCTTCAAGATCCAAGCTCCTAGCTCCTCCCCCTACCCATAATCCCTTGCTACCAACCACATTACCTCAGATCGGTTATTTTGCCCTATAAGCTAAAGACGGAGAGAATTCTCCACAGGACAATATTTTACCGAGGTTCGGGGGATGGCAGGGGGGGTCGGTTGCAGACAAATGAAGTATCTACTCAGATGGAACGTTATGGTGAGTACATAACTTCTATATCTGAAGTAGTTACTTCATTTGATCTGCAACCTGTGGGACAGAGTCCTCAGCTTACCTAAAGGCCCTGGGTGGTCCCTACGGAAGGATATTCCGAAGCACCATGGATCCAAAGGAAGCCCTACTTCTGGAGATCATGTCCAGCTTGTAATGAGAAATGAACGTATGGGAAGAGTGAAAATAGCTCTGGAATACCAAAGCTGCAAGGTTGAGAGCCA
>NC_056728.1:1969523054-1969570360 GCF_019279795.1 Protopterus annectens
TGGCAATTGTGATGCCAGAATTCATCACTATGGAGCAGTGTGGTTTTGTGAATGGGAGGCAACCATTTGACAACATTAACAGAACATTGTTGATCCAGAGGGAAGCAGAATTTAAGAAAATACCACTGCTGTTATTGCGTCTTGATGCAGAGAAAGCATTTGATAGAGTGAGCTGGGACTTCATGAGCAGGGCAATGGACGCACTTGTATTCCCTGATAAAATTATAAGGTTGATTAAAAGGCTAAATGAGGGATTGGAGACGAAAATTAAAGTGGGTGCGTTCCACTCTGAAAATTTCTGCTTGTGTAGAGGAACCAGTCAGGGATATCCTCTTTCCCCATTGTTATTTGCATTATATTTAGAACCATAGGCAAAGAAAATAAAGGACTCAGAAATACAAGGATATAATTGGTATGGTAGTCAAGAAAAGCTGGCTGTATTTGCAGATGCTATTATTTTATACCTGATAAAACCAAAAATCGACAGTTCAGTGTTGTGGAACATACTGTGGCAGTTTCAAATCTTTCTGGATACAAAATTATTGAATTTAAAACAAAGGTAATAGCTGCAAAGTAGGTACTCACACACAAATTGGTTCAGCAATATCCATATTTACGGAGGCTTGATAAAATTAAGTACTTAGGAGTATGGATTAAAATTATTTCAGTGTGGCAGCTAAGGATATGTGGGAAGAGACTAAACAAAAGATAATATAAAAACTGAAGAATTTGAAGCTGTCTTTTATGGATATGGCTGGTAAGACACAAGCAGTTGAAATGTTTTTAGTCCCTTTAGATGTGGGTCAATCATATTTTTGTCAACCAGAGGAGAGGTTGTGGTTAGCAGTTAATAAAAAGCTGAAAGATTTTATCTGGGAGGGGAAGGCGGCAAGAGTTAAGTGGGATAAAATGATTCTACCAACAGAACAGGACAGATTAGGATTACTTGATTTGAATGGGGTATTTTAGAGCTACACAGTTGAGGCTCCTATACATAGCACAAGCAGAAACCTATAATTCAAAGTGGAATGGGATGATGAAATGGAGGGGGAGACAAGAAACAAGGAGAGACTGGGATTATGGATGCAGATTTCTAAGGAGAATAACAACAATCATATGGAATATCATATTCATGAAGTAGCAGAAAGTATTTTAAGAAATAAGCCAACATGTGAATGGAGAAAGGAGATTATGCTGCTAGGGATGATTGTAATTAGGTATACAGACAATAAGCAAGAGGTGAATGGAACTTATTGGAGGAAACCGACAAAAAAATAAATGTATTGGGAGAAAATAAATAGAGATGGAAAGGTAATAGAATTGGAAGAAGCCAAGAATTTATTTGGACTGCAGGCTAGGGACTGCCTTTCCCTTTCAAGGACTGTTATCAGAGTATAAACAGAGAAAGAAATGGAGGGGGGTCCTAAACAAAACACCAGCGCTTTTACAGTTTTTAGTAGAACCCATAACAGAAGCTGCTGTTAAGAAAGGAATAATTAGTAGGCCATGTTGGTACTTAACTCAGCTTGTAATAAAGTTGATGTAGGTATATAGCAGCCAGCCAAGTAGCTCAGATATTCAGCAGAAATAAATTCACAGATAAGTGACTAACACTTATATGCAGAGAGAAACCCTCTAGTTTAAGAGTTCAACACCGAATATCAATGAAGTGAAAACAATATCCCCACTAACTGCAGAGAGACAGAGAGACCTCAATATTCAGTGAAACAATTAAATAAACAGAAAAATAAAATGCAGTACTATCTTTAAAACAATATTCAATGAAACAAATAAATATGATGCCCCACCACTGGACCATTAGATGAAAGGTTAATACTGGCAGCGCAAGATAGTGGGCTACGTACACATTAGTTTACAAAGTCCATTGAACATGTGAGAGAAACAGACAAATGTAGGTTTTGCAAAACAGAATTGGAAACAGTTGGATACCTCCTTGCTTGTTGCAACATACTAATGGCAGAAGGACTGTATACTGAAAGGCATGATGATGTGGAGAGACTGTAGCAGTGGGGATTGTGCAAACATTATGGTATTGAAGTGGCTGAAAAACACTGGAAACATGAGCCACAAAGCATCATAGAAAATGATGAAATCTATATCACATGGGATCATCCATTACCAACAGTTCAAAAGACAGATGCTAGAACACCAGATATAGTGGTCCAAGAAAAGAAGACAGAAGTAGCACTGATCATTGAAATCACCACACCCAGTGACTACAGTGTCCTGTGTACAGAGAGACACAAAGTTATAAAATATCAGGACTTGCAAGCAGAAATGAGAGCAATGTGGAAGAAAGATACCCATATAGTTCCAACAGTAGTAGGAGCAATGGGTCTTATGAAAAAGAGTTTACAATCATATTTAGATATGTTACCAATACATGTAACTCTGCAAGAATTGCAGGAGTCATTACTGAGCACATTACAGATACTGCGAAGAACACTTTTGGCTGACATCAAAGAGTGAAACAATACTAATTTCATGAACTTTAATTGTACTTTGACTTGGGAATGGGGTTCATTCCCATCATGGTATTAGAAACCTAAAAGATTTGGAGGAATTAAAAAAGGGAAGAGACCATTAATTAAGAAGCCTCAATCCTCACAGCTGACAACAGTGGGGGATGTACATTGGGAGGTTGACAAGTACACACACAATGTTTCCAGATGCAGCTCTCTGCATCAAGTGCAATTTCCTTAAGAGGACACAGAGACCACAGTCAGTCAAGGGCTGGTTTCACACGCTTTCTCCAGGTCCCTAGTAAGAATCTCCACTGGCAAAGCTATAAAGTTGAGTCCTTAGCTGGGGTTCCAAGCCAACTCCTGCAACACTCTCTCTGTCCAACCAGTGCTTTTTTCCCTGCCCAAGTAGCTGACACACACACTCTTGGAGTTTTACAAACACATATACCTGGGAAAGGCTGTGACAGGTTTACTAGCTGTGCCCACACCTGCCCAGACTATAAGGTAGTTATCACTGCCACCCAAACTCCTTATCAGCTACTTTAAGGGCCTTAACAAAGGGTGTCCAATCTTACTGTGTAATGTTACTATTAATACAAATGGTAGTTTGACCAAGAGCAAGGCTGTTAGGAGTGGCCCACAGTGTGACCAAATAAATATCAAGCACTCTCAGAACTTAAATATCTCTACAAAGATCAGCCACAGTGAAAGACTTAAATATATTTAATAATGAATAATAAAAGAACAAGCAAATACTCAGTACATAATTACAGTGACATCAGAGTTCAAAATCACAGGAATATTTAAAACAACATTGCAAAAATAACTAAACTAAGTATTGCTATAGTCCTAACTATATCTAAGAGAATTATACTGTTCCCTAGACTTACTTCCTCAAAGCAAGGCAGATGTGTGGTGAATGGTTGGATCCCTCCCAGATCTGTGTTCCACAGGTTGAAGACAAATGAAAAGCAACATCTCAGATGGAACGTTATGGTGAGTACATAACTTCTTTTTTTCCAATATTGGCAGAATTTGCCCTCTTTTGTCTTGGTCCATCTTATAAGCCCAACTGCTTTTTCTGTAGAAAAGAAAATGTTCCCAGTTCCTTCACTGTAGTTAGGTTGAAGAGGCCTAACATTTTCTTGTCACTTTTGCTCTTTTCAATTTAACAGTATTTCTGATCTCATTAACTGTCTTTGTCAGTATTTTATCTGTTTTTTTGTTTGTTTGTTTTGTTTATTTAGGTTTATAACAACTTTTTTATTTCTTTTAGTTTTGACTTTGCATTCTGTTTAATCACAGATTATCTCTAATGGGAAAAGGTTTCAAGAAATGCAGTCAGTGTGGCTACAGAATCCTGCCCCAGATCACCCATAATCTCTGTATAATATGCTTGGGCCTGGGACATTTATTAGTGGATTGCTCGATATACAATGCTTTTGGCCACACTCCCTCACCAAAAAAAAGAATACATTTTGTCTTGAGGGTCTTTTCCCACCAAAATCTTCATTTGTTTATGGAGACAAATCTGACCAAGATAAAGGCAAGGATAGAGAAAAATAGAGAAATGGAACCTAAAAATAGAAACCTGAAGGTTCAGTTCCCACCTTGGCACAAAGCTTCACAGACTGGAATCAGTACATCCACCAGCTACATCACTTGTGGTGCATTTGACTGTCCTTCCAGACATGACTCAGAGTCAAAAATGATCCTGGATTAATCTTTTAAAAAATCACTTAGTAAATATCTCTCTGAAAGAAAAGTTGCCTTGCTTTATGGTCTCCTGCCTGCATCTACATGTGCCTGTCACTCTACCAGGTCCTGCTTCAATCATGGATGGAAATTAACTAATGAGGGCTTTTCTGAAGACTCAGTTTCAGATAGGTGTCAGCCCATCCTCCTCCTCTGCCCCCAACACATTGATGTAATGTCTTTAAATGTCAGTGGTCTCACAGATTAATGCAAAAAAGAAAGATTTGTGAACTATATAAAAATGTATAGTGCTGATAGGTATGCTACAGGAGACACACTTGGAAAGACCTGAACATGTGAATTTAATAAAGAAAGGATCTGAAGTAGTTAACTTCATTTGTGCAGCAACCTATGGGAATCGGATCCGACTTTGGATCCGAGCCAGCAGTTTTCAACAGCTTAGATCCGAGCTCCAAGCTCCTCCCCCTACCCATAATCCCCTGCCAACCCTGACTGACCTCAGATCTAGTTTGCCGCGGTTTAACCAACAGCAGCTCGATCTTGAGTTCCAGGCGTTTAGAGGTTTTTTGTGAGAAAAATTTAACTTTTTCTTTTTCTTTTCTTGCCTTCTTGGTTGTGAGTGCTTTCAGGTCCCTTTTTGACTAAAATCCTCCCTAGCTTAACTTTATATTTTTTGTAATTAACCTCCCCCTTCCCTCGTGGTTCCATTAGGGTTGTGTGGGCGTGTTTGGGGACTAACGTGTGTGGCTGTCCTTCTTTAGTTAAAATGTCTGAGGCCCCAAAGCCTATTTTTTCTAAGTGCATCGAGTGTGGCCATAAGCTGTCCCCGGCGGATGGCCACACTCGGTGCGTGCTGTGCCCTGGGGTTGAGCACCTCTCTTCTGGTTGTTCCATTTGTGCGGCGTTCAACCCCAGGGCACTTAAGGACCGGAGGTCTAAGCTGATTCTGCGGCTGTGGCAGCTGCCACTCCTGCTTCCCTCCCCCCGGCCAGGAGTCAGCCTCCCACCTTAGGCCTGGAGGAGAGGGAGGCTAGGAAAGAGAAAAGGAGGGAGAAACACTACAAGCGGCAGGCCGAGGCCTCCGCTTTGGCCCCCCCGGCTAAGCGGTCTTTTCCCTCCAGGACTTCTGGATCTCTTCCTTCTTGGATCTGGTCTCCTTGCTTTTCACAGGGTCCTGAGGAGGAGGAGACCCGATCTCCCTCGAGGTCATCAAGGCGGCTCTCCCGTCCCGCCTCTGTGGCCTCATCAAGATCGACCCGAAGCCTCACGGATGCAGATTTGGACCGGATGATGAGAAGATTCCTCCAGGCCCAACTGCAGATGGGAGTGCTCCTGACCCTCAACTCCCTTCTTTGCCCCGATAGCTCCTTCTCTGTCCCGCTTCCCGGGCTTGGAGTCTTCGGAGCCAGGCAGCCTTGGAGCCGTGGTTGTGTCGGCGCCGATAGTCTCGGGTACTTTTGTGCCGACACTTCCCTCGAGTCTGTTGGGTCCATTTTCATCAGATCCAAGCTCTCGGAGCCGAGGGCTGAGCTTCGGATCCGGGGGTATCAGTATGCCTTCGGCTCTGTCCAGGTCGGAGCATGCTGGTCCCTCAGATCCGATCGCTTCGGCACCGGCCTCGATCCGTCCATCGGATCTGAGTGAGGGTCTGCTTACGGATTCTAGAGAGAGCAGCTCTTCCTCGGTGTTCAACATGGTGGAGAGGGCTCTGTCGAGAGATTCCAGGCCGCCGGCCCTTGCCATGGCTCCACCCTGCACTCCTTTTCTGTTGGGCCCGACTTCTATCACCCGGCCCCAGGGACAGCCTGCTTTGACGTCCCAGGTCATTCCTTTGGAACAAGATGTTGCTGGTAAGGCCTCCTTGGACAGCTCTCCCGAGGTGGTTCCTCACAAGCGAAAGTGCAAGAGGAGGCACCTGGACTACCCCAAGTCCTTGACTGAGGACACGGATTTGGAGGAAGGGGAAGGCTCCCCAAGATCACCCCCCGAAGTTGTCTCTTTTGGTGACATCATGGAGATGCTCAGGATAAGGGGGGGTTGGTCTGCCCCAAAGCCTACCTCGGACGAATCCGTGTTCCTGGAGGTGTTTGAAGCAGGCCCGTCTACCTCTTGCATGTCCCATCCGGCCGACCCCCCTGGTAGATTTGATTACTACCAGGGCATGGAAGGAGCCGGACACTGTGGAGCCAGTCCCCAAGCGCCCGGATAAAATTCTTAGCCCCCCCCTCCGACAAGTCCCATTGGAGTAAGGGTCCTCCTGTAGATGCTATGTTGGTGGCAGCGGCCACCAAGAGGGAACTAGCTCAGGAGAGTCCCTCAGTCCACCCCCCGAGCAAGGAGTCTCGGTCGATGGACCATTTAGGGAAGCGGGTTTTTAGTTTGACTACCTTCTCTGTGAGGTCACTGAACTACATGGCACATGTTCTTCGACTGCAGCGGGACCTTATCAAAGAGTACGCTGTGTTGCCTCCCGAGTCCATGTCGGCGGAGGACAAACAGTTGCACTCCACCCGGATGGCCACTCTCCGATCTATATCAAACACCTCTATGCGGCTACTGTCCCATGCCATGGAAGGAGCCACTAGAGGCAGCGGAGCGGGCCTCGTCATGAGGCATCAGGCCTGGCTCCATCACTGTGATTTCGCAGAACCCTTCAAGGCGTCTTTCGCTAATGCCCCTTTCGATGGTTCTGCCCATTTTGGCAAAACAATTTGCGATACTTTGGTCCAGAGCAAGAAGGACAGGAAGACGTTGTCTTCCGTTGGAGCCCGCTTCTCTACTCCCCAGAGGTCCTTCTCCAAGAACCAAAAGGGACAGAAGAAGATGTGGTTCCGGAAGTCGCAACAGTCCCGTCCCGCTCCTGACTACCAGCCCTTCTGCAGCAGAGGAGGGCAGGGTGGATGGCTCCCTAGAGGCAGAGGGGGCCCGAAGAGCTTTGGATCCAGAGAACCTTTCTCGGACCAACCCACGCAACACCTCTGAGGGGATGCTCGACTGCTCCTCTCTGGAGGCAGTCGGGCGGCGTTTCTCGAAGCACCTAGCAGCTTGGGAGTCCATCACGACAGACTGCTGGGTGCTTCACATCATATCCAAAGGATATCAGATCCCCTTCTCTCTTTACCCACACAGCCCCAGATACCTCCCCGATGTCCCACCCGATCAAAGGGAGGCCACAGCACTGGAAATCCAACAGTTGCTGGAAAAAAGAGCCATCCAACACATCCCCCCAGACCAGTGCGGGTCGGTTTTTTACTCCAGGTTCTTCTTGGTGCCAAAAAAGACGGGGGACTTAAGACCAATCCTCGACCTCTCCCCCCTGAACCTGTCAGTAAACAAAGAGAATTTCCGCATGGTCACCCTTCAATCCATTCTCCCCCTCTTGCGGAAGAATGACTGGATGTGCTCTATAGACCTCAAGGATGCATACTACCACATTCTGATGGACAGGTGATCCAGAAGGTTCCTCCGCTTCTGGCTAGGAGCCAGTCATTACCAATTCAGGGTCCTCCCCTTTGGTCTCACCACAGCCCCCAGGGTGTTCACCAAAGTGTTAGCAGCCCACCTGAGGCTCCAGGGAATTCAGGTTTTCCCATACCTGGACGACTGGCTCCTGACCGCCTCGACAAGGCATCTACTCTGCGCAGCCAGAAACTACTTTCTTCGTGTAGCTCCCCGGCTGGGGATCACTATCAACATAGAGAAGTCATCTCTTGCCCCGTCTCAGACCATAGACTTCATAGGGGCCAGATTAAACACAAACAAGCTCCTAGCCTTTTTGACCACGAACCGGCTACGAATCCTGAGGCTACATGTGTGGGCCATTATACAATCCCCAACTCCTCCAGCAGAATTGGTCCTGAGGGCTCTAGGTTCAATGGCAGTGGCAATCAATCTATCGCGTTTGAACATGAGGGTCTTAATGGACCCCTCTCCAAGTCCAGTGGTCCTCTCTTCAATATCCTCTCAGCCATCCCATTCCCCTCAGCAGGGCTTGCAAGAGGGCCCTCTTATGGTGGATCCAATCTCTGGACCTCCAGGAAGGACGCCCCTTTTCTATGGCCCCTCCCCTAGCCACGGTGACCACAGATGCCTCCCGCCTCGGGTGGGGGGGCATTGTTTGGGCAGGACAGTCCAAGGCACGTGAGACCTCACGGAGACTTCACTGCATATCAATGTCCTAGAGATGAGGGCAGTGCTGTTGGCATTGCAAGCACTCCAGGACCTTCTTCCTGTAGGAAAGATTGCGATTCAGATGGACAACATGTCTGTTGTCTAATACATCAACAAACAAGTAGGAACCAGGTCTTACCCACTCTGTCAGGAGGCCATGAGGGTGTGGGAATGGGCGATCTTCACCAACCGTTTTCTCATAGCAACACACATTCCGGGGTGGTCCAACATCCTAGCAGACAGACTAAGTCACACCATCCTGTTACCATATGAGTGGTCTCTGAATCTCGAGGTAGTGAATCGGATTTTTGCCAAATGGGGTCAACCCTGTTACGATCTCTTTGCCTCTCCCTCGAACACAAAATGTTACGACTACTTCGCTCTCACCCCCCCCCCCGGGAATCTCCGAGAGATGCTCTGGTGCATGCTTTGCCTCCCGGTCTACTTTATGCTTACCCTCCTCTTCCTCTGATGCTAAAGTTTCTGCAGAAAGCCAGTTGGTTGGGGAGCAGGATAATCCACATTGCCCCATTCTGGCCTCGTCAAGCCTGGTTCCCTTACATTTGGTCTCATCTGGTGAATCCTCCTTGGATTCTGGATCCCCTTCTGGATCTAATATCCCACCCCCTAGATCTCCCAGTCCCGAACCTGGACGATCTCAAGCTCACAGCTTGGCTGCTCCAGTTCCACTCATAGCTAGGACTCCTGGTATCTCTTCCCCTGTTAAAGCTGTCCTAGTAGCAGCGCACAAGCCTTCTACTAGAAAGATCTATAGTAGCAAATGGAAGCGTTTCTCCATTTGGGTGGAACATCGAAATTTGGAGGCTTTCACAGCTCCTTTGCCCACTGTATTAGACTTCCTGTCAGGGCTGTTTCATCAGGGGGCAAGCTCCTCCACAGTCAAGGTTCAACTAGTAGCTATCTCTCATTATCACGTGGGAAATGAACTGGGCCCTTTGATCACCATGAAATTGTGTAAGACCTTTCTGAAGGGCACCTTTCTGCTCAGACCTCCAGTGAAGGATGTAGTCCCTCCTTGGGATTTAACGCTGGTGCTTCAGGCCTTGACAGCTCCCCCGTTTGAGCTTGCAGCTTCAGTAGATCTTAAATTCTTGTCATGGAAAACAGCCTTTCTTGTCGCTATCACCTTGCCTCGAAGGGTCTCTGAACTATAAGCCCTCTGTGTAAAACCCCCATACTTGACTTTTCACAAGGATAGAGTTTACCTCAGGACCAATCCCTCTTTTCTTCCCAAGATTGCGTCTGAGTCGAATATTAATCAGTCCATTAACCTACCAGTCTTTTTTCCTAATTACCAAAACAAAGGGGAATACAAATTACACTCGCTGGATGTGCATAGACAACTTCGCTTCTACATCCGCAAGACATCTGGTCATAGGCAATCTGACCAGTTGTTCGTCTCCTTTGCCAAATTTAATTTGGGTAAATCTGTGTCTAAAGTCACACTGTCTAGACGGAATTCACAGTGTACCCTTTTAGCATATGAAAGTACTGGCTCTGCTCAGGGGTCTAAACCTTCGATCTCAACACCGACATCGGTTCCAAGACAACAACCAGCTTTGGTGCCGTCTTCTTCCTCGGCACTTATGTCCGCACCAACCATGATGGCTCTGACAATTTCTACTGCAGTGGCACCAACCCACCTTTTGGCACCAAAAATAGTTGTCCCAGATCCAGTCAATCCCCCCACCCTCCTTGTACTTCACATTGGTCTTTTCACCTCGGTGCCAAAAGGTGAAATCACTCCCAGGACCAGATATTCTCCATCGTTGGACCCATTTGTTGGCCACCAATACAGCCCCTTGTTAGAGTGCCCTACTTCACCTTCGGGGATGTCCACCTGCTCCTCCAAGAGTCTTTCAGAACTTACTGTAGTGAGGCCTGTGGATCAGCTCTTGTTGGCCAGAGGAAAGTTAACTCCACCCAAGCTATCCCTCCCATCTGGAGCCAAGGGATCTTCTCTACGGACTCCACAATATTTTCCTCCTTTGACCTCCTTGCAGGTTTCAGAGCATTAGTCACTGATGCCGGTCCCTGTTCCAACAACTTTGGTAAGGGTGGTAGATCTTACCACGGTACGGGAGCCTGCCTTTGGCCTTTGATTCTGCCAAAGCTGGGCCATCCTCAGGACTGCGACTGGTCTGTTGGCACCGTGTTCCCTGGTGCGGCATCTCCTTTTCACATTTCTACCATGGTTCCAGTCACTTTGACAGAGCTGTCTCCTCTCATGGCTCCCTCCCTGGCAGCAGGTTCTTCAGAGGGGGGTGTGACCCCGGACTTGAGGTTGTCTTTCTTGGTTCCAGGCTCCCACCCCTCTTTGGGAGGACCTGCCTTTCAGATGTTGGAGAGGGCACTGGCCTTTGCAGCCTCTCCGTTGGTCCCTCCCATGCTGGGGATCCCCTCTTTGCCATCCTCTGAGCCACAACTGATCCAACCCACTACTCACAGACATTGGGATCAGGAACCTTAATACACCCTTCAACAAGGTTCTCCCTCTGCAGGATTTTCCTCAGATGCTCCCGTTGAGGAGGTACCTCACAAGAGATCATGCAAGAGGAACCAAGTGGATTGCCCGGAGGAATCTCTGACCAAAGATGCAGAGTACGATGAGGGGGAAGGGTCCCCAAGGTTGCCCCAATGATGTCTCCTTTGCAGACATCTTAGAAATCCTGAACCAGCAGGGTGATGTGAAGTCCACCACACCTTAATCTGAGGAGTCCATATTCTTGCAGGCTTTCTGAGCCCGGCTCTCTACCTCCTGTGTGACCTCAACTGCAGATGACCTTCTACAGCTCATCGTGCAGTGCGCATGGAAGAGTCCTGATACCACTGAACCTATCCCCGGAGGCCAGACAAAATTATTTCCCCTCTAGAGGACAACCCACACTGGTCTAAGGACCTTCCGGTAGATGCTATGGTTGTGGTGGTGGGCACTAAAAAAGAGCTCACTGAAGAGAGCACTACTGTCCATCCCCCAAACATGGAGTCTCTGGCAATAGACAGACTTAGGAAGCGGTGTTTTCTTCAGCGACCTTTGCCATCTGGTCCCTGAATTATTTGACACACTTTACTCGGCTTCAGAGAGTCCTAATTTCAGAACTCTCAGAAACCCTGGCAGGAGCAGTCTCTGATGAGATATAGGACAAAGTTGCCTCACAGCTCGCTATCCTGGAGTCCATCTCCATTTTGTCCATGAGGTTGATTTCCCACTTGACCAAAGGGGCAGCTAGAGCATCTGGTGCAGGCATTGTACATCACGCCTGAATGCGTCTGTGAGACTTCAGGGATTCTTTCAAGTCTTTCTTCCTAAATGCCCCTGTAGAGGCCTCCTGTTTTTTTGGCCCAAAGGTATAAGACACTGTGGCCAGGTGTGAAAAGGACAGTAAGACCTTGTCTGCTGTAGGTGTATGTTTTTCCACACCTCAGCAATCCTATTCCAGGAATCAGAGGAGTGGAAAGATGTGGTACAAAAATTTCCAAGATCCTTTCCGTGACACATGTGGCAAGTTTTCCCCCTGGAGTAGAGGGGGAACTCAGCTGGAAGACACCCCTTCAGAGACAGAGGAGGTCCACACTACCAGGGGTCCAGAGATTCTTCTCTGGGCAGCCCTATCAGTGCTCCTAAAAAGCAGCCTGTTTACTTGCCTCTGGAAGCAGTTGGGGGTCATTTTTCTCTGCACCACTTTGCCTGGCAAAAACTAACCTCAGACTCTTGGGTGCAGATGATAATTTCCAGAGGTTATCACATTCCCTTCAATATTTTCCCAAGGCCTTTAAGGCACATTCCCAAAGTACCACCCAGTCAAAGGGAATCAGCAGCTCTAGAAATCCAAAAGCTATTTAAAAAGAGTCATCCAAAGAGTCCCCCCAGACCAAATAGAATCCAGTTTTTACTCAAGGTTCTTTTTAGTGCCAAAGAAAACAGGAGACTGGAGGCTGATTCTGGACCTCAGCATCCTAAACAAATTTGTTCAGCAAGCAAAATTCTGGATGGTCACGGTACAGTCTATACTCCCCTTCCTGGACAAAGATGATTGGATGTGTTCTATGCGTATTACCACATAAAAATGGAAAAGCCCTCCAGAAGATTACTCTGTTTCTGGCTGGGAGCCAATCACTACCAATTCCAAGCATTGCCCTTTGGTCTCTCCACAGCCCCCAGAGTGTTCACCAAATGCATGGTAGTGGTAACAGCTCACTTGAGACTGCATGGATTTCGGGTGTTTCCATATCTAGATGATTGGCTTCTCATCGCCCCAACCAGGCATCTACTAGTCTCAGCAATCCATTACACCCTACATTTCTTGCAAAACCTAGGGATAACAGTAAAGAAGGACAAATACAAACTAATCCCTTCTCAAAGACTGGAGTTCATAGGGGCAGAATTCGATACCCACTCTTGCCTAGTATACCTCTCTCTTCACAGGATACAAAGACTCAGATTGCAACTCCGAGTGATTCTCAGTCAAAAAAAAGTCCCAGTTTGAGCAGTCCTTCAACTACTAGGGTCCATGGCAGCATCTATAACAATGGTACCACTGGAAAGAGTACACATGAGGCTTACTCAGTGGCTTTTGCTAACACAATGGTCCTGTTAGAATCTCCCCATGATATTTCAGATCAGGGTAACAAATTGTTGCAAACAAGACTTAATTTGGTGGATAAAGCCAGAAGAGAATGTATGGAGTCGACCTTTCTCCTCTTCTCAGCCAAAACCCATAGTGACCATGGGCGCCTCCCTGATCGGGGACTATCTGCACATCAGTGTTCTAGAACTGAAGGCAGTGCTTGTAGTGTTGCAAGTGTTTCAATCTGTTCTCCCTTCAGGAACAATTGCCATCCAGTCCAACAACGTGTCAGAAGTCTGTTACATCAACAAACAAGGTGGAACCAAGTCCTACCTGTTGTGCCAAGAGGCCATGAGAATTTGGCAATGGGTGATAACTTTCAACTGCTTTCTGATAGCAATGCACATTCCCAGGGATTCCAGCATGATCACAGACAAGTTGAGTAGATGCATTCTCCTGCCTTATGAGTGGTCCCTCAATCCTGTCATAGCGCAGAAGATATTCAGTCGCTGAGGCCAGCCTTGCTGTGATATGTTTGCATCCCCCACAAATCACAAATGCAGCAGCTACTTTGCCCTAATTCCCCCGAAGGGGGAATCCCTGAGGGATGCTCTTGTACATGACTGGCTCACGGGACTTATTTATGCTTACCCATCACTCCCACTGATCCCCCAATTCTTGATAAAGGCTTGTCAGTTAAAAAGCAGAGTTATCCTAATTGCACCCTACTGGCCATGACAAATTTGGTTCCCCTTCCTTTGGCCTCACCTACTACAGCAACCTTGTATTCTGGATCCAACTCTGGAACTACTATCGCATCCACAGGGATTGACATATCCAAATTTATTGAACCTCAAGCTGACAGCTTGGTTCCTCCACTTCCAGTGATTGGCAGGCAGAACAACCTGTCCTCCCCTCTCCATCACATTCTTCTGGCTTCCCATAAACCATCCACCAGGAAACGTTATCTCAGCAAATGGAAGAGATTCACTATTTTGTCTCGAAAAGAAGGAATAAATCCTTTTTTTGGCTCCACTATCGATTGTTTTAGATTATCTATGTAATCTGTTTTATTCTGGAGCTGCAGCTTCTTCCATTAGAGCACACCTGACAGCAATTTCTAACTTCTCCAGTGGTTTTGAAGGCTCCTGTTTAATCTCTCACCATCTCTGTAAAAAAATTTTGAAAGGAGTTTTACACATCATACCCCCTTCAGACAACCGATTGAGCCATGGAATTTGACACTAGTTCTACAAGCCTTGAGTCGTCCTCCTTTCGAATTTGCCACCAATTGTGACTTAAAAATTTTTATCCTAGAAAACCTTATTCTTGGTGACCATTATGTCAGCTAGATGTATTTCTGAGTTGCAAGCCTTACGTATAAAGCATCCCTACATGGTCTTCCATAAGGACAGAGTATCACTACGGACCAAGGTTGTTTTTGATTTGATTATTAATCAAACAATTGATCTACCAGTCTTCTCTCCAAATTTCTCCAATAAAGGAGAATATTCATTGCATTTGCTTGATGTGCACAGACAACTGCATTTTTACCTCAACAGATCTAAATCCATATGGAAGTCTGACCAATTATTTATATCATACTCAGGCCCAAAAATGGGAAAATCATTTTCCAAGGTTACCATATCTGAATGGTTGAGAGACTGCATTTCCTTTATCAATGAAATAAGACTAATGTACCTTCTAAGATTAAAGCACATTCCATGAGATCAGTTGCAATATCTGTTGCTTTCCATGCAAGAGCTTCCATCGATGACATTTGTGCAGCAGCAACATGGGCCTCTCCTCATACCTTCATCACCCATTACAGATTGGATATGGTGATATAGTCTCCAGGGGGTGAGCCTCCTTTGGTTCAATGGTACTCAGGAATATTCTTCCATAGGGCCTCCTGAGAAACAAGGTAGCTAGGGACTCTGTCCCATCAGTAAGGAATGAATGAAGATTAACAACATCAGATAAAAAAGTTATGTTCTTACCATAACGTTCCATCTGTGTTGTTGATCTTCATTCATTCATTACAACCCACCCACCACCCTCTCTGAAAGAGTCTTGGAGTTTCGGCTATGGTCCTATCCTATGATGAGGAAGTCACTCAGAAACACCCGCTTTTCTCTCTATAATCTGTCCTCTTCTTATGGGCAAACTCGATCCAATGTAATATGGACAGGGGCACTATGGGTAAAAGCTTAGCTCGAGAGTTTTCTGGCTGGCACAAGCTTGTTATAACTGCTGACTTGGTTCCGAGGATTGAACTGACACCCATCAGTAATGAATGAATGAAGATTAATAACACAGATGGAACGTTATGGTAAGAACATAACTTTTTTTTTGTAGTACCAAGGGGCTCCTGGCAAGGGAGGAGGATTATACTGGCATGTATTTATAGTCCACCTAAAACTGCAATAATGGAGCTTAAGACAATTTTGGGAGAAATAATCAGCTTTCAACAAGGAATGTTACTTACAGGTGGGAAGTGGAATTTCATTTGCAGCAGTGAGAGTGTGTCTAGGGGCCAAGAAGGGAAAATATAACAAAGGGAGGTAGACTTTTGAAGAAATTTATGAAACTATTTGTCATGGAAGATGTGAATTCAGTACTGAGAGTTTGGAGGGAATTTACATATTATTCCACAAGATCCAAAAATTGGGCTAGGCTAGACAGAATTTACATTTCACTGTAATGTGCATTTAATTGAAAGCCTTGATATACACCCAGTAGCCATTTCAGATTTTGTACCAAAAATAACTAAAAGAAGAAGAAAAGGTAATGAAATCAAAATGAGACACTGGCAACTTTCCTTCTGTCTGCTGAAAAGAGAGTAATTTAATGAATGTGTGGTAGAAATTATTTAGGAACTATTAGAGAAGATAGAAATTTCTTCTGAAAATATAGCTAGGGAGGGGGATAAAATCAAAGTGGAGCTTAAAAATAGTATGGAAATAAAAGAAAGGGAGATATGATTAAGAAGTAACAAGAATTATTTAGAGGGACTGACAAAAGTTAAAGTATTTTAGAATAGGGGAAATCTCACACAACAAGAAGAGGAACAATTGCAGAATGATAAACAGAAAATAAAGAAATCACAATCCCTCCAAGCTACACACTCTAGGGACCTAAACCTTGTCATCACGATAAACAGAACATGCTGGAGGGATAGATTCCTGTCCCATAGACTTCCCATACTCTGGTATAAATTGCCTATCTATATCAAACAAAGTTCCTCATTAGCACTCTTCAAGAAAAATCTTGATGATTGGATGGGAAATAGGAAATTCACCCCGGGGATCACCTCTGTGGCTCTGCTCGACAGGGGCACAGGAAAATAATTTTCTTGGGTGGCGAAAGCCAGGGTACCTTTTTGGCTAGGCTTACGTAGGCCCTAGGGCCAATAGCCTAGTACCTACCTATGAACCTATAAGGGACTACCTCGATACTATGCAAGACTTTTAAAGATTGCTGTTAAGCAACTGTTTTTTTTTGACAATAACTCTAGAACACAAAACGGTTTAGCACAACTCAGGCAACAGAAAGTAGAAAGGACTGTCACCAAGCTTAGAGAGCCTATAACAAGGAAGATAATAAGAGATGCTGTGGAGGCATTAGATATATTTCAGAAATTCTATGACTGTCTGTATAAAGCAGAGAAATATGGAAATCAAGAAAAGGTACAAATTGGAATGTTTTTGGAAGAAATGAATGTGCAAAGGTTAGAGACATATAAGGTTCAATTACTAACAGTGAAGATAGGAGGAGATGAGATAAAATTGGTGATGTGTAACCAATCCACAGAAAAGTCCCCAGGAATAAATGGTATTCCTCTGGAAGTTTGGAAGCAAGGAGGGGAAAAGCTGATAAGACTCTGGAGGATTTTGGTTAACAGTATTTTAAGAGGAGAAGTCACAACATCCTAGAAGAAAGCGGTGGCAGCTGTAATACCTAGAGTGGGTAAAACCCATCATATCCACCTTTGTACAGGCCCATTTCAAAACTAAACCATGATTATAATGTGTTTATGTCTCTAATGGCTAAAAGAATGGCAAATGTGATGCCAGAATTCATCACTATGGATCAGTGTGCTTTTGTGAATGGGAGGCACAAAGCATCATAGAAAATGATGAAATCTATATCACATGGGATCATCCATTACCAACAGTTCAAAAGACAGATGCTAGAACACCAGTTATAGTGGTCCAATAAAAGAAGAAAGAAGTAGCACTGATCATTGAAATCACCACACCCAGTGATTACAGTGTCCTGTGTACAGAGAGACACAAAGTTATAAAATATCAGGACTTGCAAGCAGAAATGAGAGCAATGTGGAAGAAAGATACCCAGATAGTTCCAACAGTAGTAGGAGCAATGGGTCTTATGAAAAAGTGTTTACAATCATATTTAGATATATTACCAATGCATGTAACTCTGCAAGAATTGCAGGAGTCATTACTGAGCACATTACAGATACTGCGAAGAACACTTTGGCTGACATCAAAGAGTGAAACAATACTAATTTCATGAACTTTAATTGTACTTTGACTTGGGAATGGGGTTCATTCCTGTCATGGTATTAGAAACCTAAATATTTGGAGAAATTAAAAAAAGGGAGAGACCATTATTTAAGGAGCTTCAATCCTCACAGCTGACAACAGTGGGGGATGTACATTGGGAGGATGACAAGTACACACACAATGTTTCCAGATGCAGCTCTCTGCATCAAGTGCAATTTCTCTCTGCATCAAGTGCAATTTCCCTTATGAGGACACAGACACCAGTCAGTCAAGGGCTGGTATCACCCGCTTTCTCCAGGTCCCTAGTAAGAATCTCCACTGGCAAAGCTATAGAGTTGAGTCCTTAGCCGGGGTTCCAAGCCAAGTCCTGCAACACTCTCTCTCTCTGCTTTTTTCCCTGCCCAAGTAGCTGACACACACACTCTTGGAGTTTTACAAATACATATACCTGGGAAAGGCTGTGACAGGTTTACTAGCTGTTCTCACACCTGCCCAGACTATAAGGTAGTTATCACTGCCACCCAAACTCCTTATCAGCTACTTTAAGGCCCTTAACAAAGGGTGTCCAATCTTACTGTGTAATGTTACTATTAATACAAATGGTAGTTTGACCAAGAGCAAGGCTGTTAGGAGTGGCCCTCAGTGTGACCAAATAAATATCAAGTACTCTCAGAACTTAAATATCTCTACAAAGATCAGCCACAGTGAAAGACTCAAATATATTTAATAATGAATAATAAAAGAACAAGCAAATACTCAGTACATAATTACAGTGACATCAGAGTTCAAAATCACAGGAATATTTAAAACAACATTGCAAAAATAACTAAACTAAGTATTGCTATAGTCATAACTATATCTAAGAGAATTATACTGTTCCCTAGACTTACTTACTCAAAGTAAGGCAGATGTGTGGTGAATGGTTCCTGTTGTTGCCAAGTCCAATAAAGAATACAGAATACCCTATCTCTCTCTCTCTCTGTCTCTCTTTCTATGTGACTTCTCAAATTAATATCTCAAATATTGCGACTGGGGTAGCTTGCAGAATGACATTATTTCTTGTCATCTGACTCATAGTTGGCCCCAAAACAACCATTGATGGCAGCTGGTAGCATTTATCATCTACCTGTAAAAATACATAGACAAGGGATTTTCTTCAGATCTAAAGCAAATCCTGGAAGTCATAAAACAATAAAACACTTTGAAGACAATACAGAAAACTTCTCATGACAGTCATTGTGTCTCCTTGCTGCCATAAAGTAATTCATTTCAGCTATTTTTCTTTGGCATTTTACTGGCTGGCTCATTGTAGCCATGTTAAGGGATTGTGGTCTGTAACTACAGTGAATTTCCTTCCACAGAGATAAGGCTGAAGTTTATGCGGTATCCATACTATGGCTAGGCATTCCTTTTCTACAGCTGCATAGCATTCCTTCCTGGGTTGGAGCCTATGACTGAGATATACCACAGAGTGCTCTTCTCACTCTGAGGAAACCTAGCTGACTGCAGCCCCCATTCCATGGTTTGAAGTATCCACCTGCACAACAAACTCTTTCCTGTAATCTGGACTGGCTAACACAGGAGGTCCACCCAAAGCTCCTTTAAGCTCCTGGAAATCCTGCTCATATGCTGGGGATCACACTACCTTATCTGGCCAATTTTTCCTTGTCAGGTCTGTGAGGGGAGCAGCTATGGTGCCATAACTGGGGACAAAGTTTCTTACCGTGCTGTCCCGTAAAATTCCCTCACCTTCTTTTTGGTAACAAGGGCAAGTCATGCCTGAATGGCTTCCACTTTGGCAGGTTCTGGTCTGATCTTACCACCCCCCATGCTATGTCCCAGGTAGGAGGCCTCTGCCATACCCACCTGACATTTACTGGGCTTAATTGTCAACTCTGCACTTTGTAGTCTGCTCATCACCTCCCTGACATGCTGAATGTGCTCTTGCCAGGAATGGCTGTAGATGGCAATATCATCTAGTTAAGCAAGGGCAAAATCTCCTGCTCCTGCTTGGATAAAATCTGCCAGCCTCTGGAAAGTCGCTGGGGCATCTTCGTGAACCCATACAAGCCAAAAGAAGTCACAAAGGCTGACCTCTGTCTAGCATTGGGAGTCAAGGGCACCTGCCAATAACCCTTGATAAGATCAGTAGTGGTAAGATACTTAGCCTCACCCAGATGCTCTAAGGCATCATCTGTCCTAGGCATGGGGTAAGCATCTGACTCTGTGTGACTATTTAGTTTCCTGTAGTTCACACAGAACCTGGTACTGCCATCCTTCTTTGGTATCAGCACCACTGAGAAGGCCCAGGGACTGCTGGACTCCTGGATTACTTTTCCAGCACTTCCTGTATCTCCTCCCTAAGAGTCTGTTTGATTCTCTCAGGCAGCCTATAAGGGGCCTGCTTAATGGGAGTTTGGGGTCCTGTATTCACATAATGCTGCACCAGGTGGGTATACCCTGGTTTCCCATTGAACATGCCCACAAACTCTTGGAACACTCCTCGGATTTCTTGAACCTTGGTAGTTGTTAGCTGGTGGGACATTGCTACCCCTTCCACTGAGGTGTCAGTCTGAGTCCCACTGGGATCAGTCACAAAATCCTCCTCAGACTCCTCCTGCCATCCACTGCAAATACTCAGCACAAGGGCCTCTTTATCATGGTAAAGTTTCATCATGTTAACATGGTACAGTTTGTGCCACTGCCTCCTGCCTTGCCATTCTGCCATGTATTTCACCCCACTGACCTTCATTACCACTTTGAAGGGTTCCTCCAAAGTTGCCTGCAGCTTGTATTCTCTGACAAAAATTATAACCATAACCTGCTGCCCCACAGCATACTCTCTAGCTTGAGCATTTGTGGCGTACCAGACTTTTTTCTGCTGTTGAGCTTTTGCATGTTCTACTGGGCCAAGCCCATGAGTTCCCTGAGCCTTGCCCTGAGGTTTAGGACTCCCACTCAACCTCCCACTCATCATAAATCAAACTTAGAGGTCCCCTCACCCTGTGCGCATATAGCAACTCAAAGCATGAAAAACCTGTGGATTCCTGGGGCACCCCCCTGTAAGCAAACAACGGGTGGGGCAAATATTTGTCCCACTCCCTCTTAAACTGGTCTGAAAATGCCAGTAGCATGGTCTTTAGTGTAGAGTTAAACCTCTCCATCAGACCATTAGTCTGGGGGTGGTAGGGGTGGTTTTCAGGTGCTTCACCCCACAGCTCTCCCACAGCCAAGCCAGCAAATCTGATGAAATTGGCACCTCTGTCAGTCAGTATTTCTTTTGGGAAACCTACCCTACTGAAAATCTCTAACACAGCATTTGCCACTTTTTCTGCCCCGATGGAGGACCGAGTCACCACCTCAGGGTATTTGGTAGCATAATCTACTACAAGTGGGATGTACTTCTTCCCTGTGAAACTTGGGGTACTCAGCTGCCCCACAATATCTATAGCAACCCTCTGAAATGGCTTCTCAATCACAGGCAAATGCATCTAAGGAGTCTTGATCTTGTCTTCTGCCTTACCTTCCTTTTGGCATTGCTCACAGGTCCTGCAGTATCCTGTTACATTCCTGGAAATCCCAGGCCAATAAAAGTTCTGCATAATGTCTCTTGGTATGTTTTATGCCCATATGACCTGCAAAGGGAATGTCATGGGCTATGGCTAGCTGCAAGGGGAATGTCATGGGTTATGGCTAGAAGTGCCAGATGGTAGGCTATGGGCACTACCAACTGATGTATTCTCTCACCCTTTAGCCCTCCCTCAGGGGTCCAGTCTCTATATAGTAACCCTTTGTCCCAGTATACAGATTCCCCCTTTCCTTGAGAATCATGTGCCTCACTGGCTACCTCTCTCAAGCCTTGTAATGTAGGGTCTGAGAGCTGAGCCTGTCTCTACTGTCTCTTTGTAACCCTTCCCAGTTCCCCTTCCACAGGACATCCTGGCATCAAGTGTGTGGTCTGTCTGGATCCCCCAGGCTATCAGACCTACATGCTTGTCTCCAAGCCTGACTGTGTGTAACTGCATGCACACATGGTACTGAATTATCAAAATCATTCCTTATCAGGACATCTGCAGGAATATCCTCAAACACACCTACTTGTTTGCTTCTTTTTCCACCCTCCCAGTCAAGGTGAACCCTAGCCAAAGGTATTTGGAATGGGGTCCCTCCTAAAGCTCTGACTGGGGTAGACTGCCCAAGGAAGTAATGCTCCTGTTTAACCATTGCAGGCTTCACAATGGTTAGGTCAGAGGGTGTTTCTCTCTTAACAGTAGTCTGTTTTCCATCTACTAAGATAGGATATATCCTCTTGTGGTAGTTTGGTACCCTTGTTGTCTCTAGATAACTTACTGCTGGCAGTCTGTCATTCTGACTTACTGGCTTTCCCAACATTTGTTCCCCACCTTGCCTCAATGGACATCTGTATGTTACATGATCCCACTGGTTACATTTAAAACATTTAACCCTTGATCCTGGTGGTGTACCTGAACTAGTGGCTACCCCTGCTACTGGCATTCTGTGTTGGGGCAGTTTAGGCTCCCCACCATGAGTTCCCTTAGACCCATGTGCAGCACTGGGTATTCCTTTCCTGTGCAGTGATGCCCTGCTTGCTAGGTAAAGGTGTCCCTTTTTCCCCAACTCATCTGCTGTGTTAAATTCTTTATCCACCAACCAGATTCTCATGTCCTCAGGCAAAGTGCTAAGGGTTTGTTCCCTCAGCAGAATGTTTGTCAGCCCTTCAAAAGTGGTGACCTGACACCCATTCACCCACCTATGAAAATAAGTGCTTAAGTCAGCAATATATTCACACACACTTCCGTCTGCCTTGCGTCTATGCTCAGCGAAACTTTTTCCTATAAGCTTCAGGAGTTAACTTAAAACACTCTAATAAATAGTTTTTGACAGTACTGTAATTTAAGCATTCAATATCAGACAATTTAGAAATAGCAGTTACAGCTTTACCATAGAGTAAGGGGTTAAGGAGCAGTACCCGGAGCTCTTGGTCAACATCATACTGTTTACATCCCCTGTCAAACTTATGAATAAAACTACCAAAATTACCACCCTCTGTAAATTGTGGAAGAAATGTACTGACCTTTGTTGCTTCTGGAGTTTGATTACTCCCTTCCCCATTACGTCCCTGACCCTGGCGAAGAGTCAGCATCTCCTTTTTATGTTGCCTCTGCCTCTCATTTTCCTCAACTTCCAAATGTCTCAGTCTCTCTGCTGATTCTAATTTCATTTGTTTCTCCTGCTGCATTTTCTCATTTTCTTCAGCCTCTAAACTGCGCAGTTTCTCATTTTCTTCAGCCTCTAAATGGTGCAGTTTCTCTGCTGATTCTGTTTCCAACCATTTGGCCTCCAGTTCAAGTCTCTTTAATTCTAGACAGATTTAAGTCCTGTGTGGAAAGGTTGAACTGTCCATTTTCTGAGCCTTGTACATCTCTAAGGCCAGTCTGGTTGTCCTCCTTGTTGCTGGTCTGTGATGTAGCTGTGACTAAAGGTGCAATAATTTCTGCTTTTGTCATGTTGGCATGCACCAATCCTTTGTCTTGGCGCATCTCAGCCAACTGGCTCATTGTCAGCTTCCCATACTCCTCTGCTGACATCATTGCCTGCTCTCCCTGACTAACTAGGCTAACAAAAAATAAATAAAACTATCATGATATGAAACTATGAATGTTCACTGTGTAGCTGCTCAAGAGTACAAACACCTTCTTTAGTGACCACTGTTAGGCTGCAGGAGTTCGATATCCACACTACTGAATCCCAATATGTGATGTGCTGATCCCACCACTGCCAGCCAATAAATGTGATGCCCCACTGCTGGACCAGTAATTAAGGAGCCTCAGTCCTTACCAGTGGCAACAGTGGGGGACGTACATTGGGAGGATGACAAGTACACACAGTATTTCCAGATGCAGCTCTCTGCATCAAGTGCAATTTCCGTTAAGAGCACACAGAGATCACAGCCAGTCTGGGTTGGTTTCACCCTCTTTCTCCAGATCCCCAGTAAGACTCCCAACTGGCACAGCTATAGAGTTGAATCGTTAGCCAGGGTTCCAAGCCAAGCCATGTAACACTCTGTCTAACCAGTGTTTCGTGTCACTGCCCAAGTAGCTGACACACACTCTTGGAGATTTGTTTTACACACACACACACACACACACACACACACACACACACACACACACACACACACACACACACACACACAAACACACACACCACACCTGGGAAAGGCTGACATAGGTTTACTAGCTATGCCCTCTACTGCCCAGAGTATAAAATAGTTATCACTGCCACCAGAACCTCTTATCAGCTACTTTAAGGCCCTTACCAAAGGGTGTCTAATCTTACTGTGTAATGTTACTATTAATACAAATGGTAGTTTGACTAAGAGCAAGGCTGTTAGGAGTCATCCAAAGTGTCACCAAATAAATATACAAGTACTTTCAGAAGTTAAATATCTCTACAAAGATCAGCTACAATGAAAGGTTTAAATATATTTAATAATAAGTAGTAAAAGAACAGGAAAATACTCAGTATGTAATTACAGTGAAATCAGAGTTCAAAATCACAGGGAATATTTAAAACAGCATTGCAGGGCAGTGTCAAATAAATGAATAAAAAATATCTAAACTAAGTGTTGCAATATTCCTGAGTATATCTAAGAGAATTATATTGTTCCCTAAACCTACTTACTCAGAGCAAGGCAGATGTGTTGTGAGTGGTTCCTTTTGTTGCCAGGTCCAAAACAGAATATAGAATGCTGTTTCTCTCTCTTTCTCAGAGACCTCTCAGATTAATATCCTAAATATTACTGCTGGGCTAGCTTGCAGAGTGACATCATTTCTTGTCTTCTGACTCCTAGTTCCCAGGTCCCACAGCAACCATTGATGGCAGCTGGTACCATTTAGCATCTACCTGTAAAAATATATAGACGGGCTTTTCCTCAGATCTAAGGCAGATTCTGAAAGTCATAAAACAATAAAACACTTTGAAGACAATACAGAAAGCTTCTCAGCACAGACATTTTGTCTCCTTGCTGCCATAAAGTAATTTAATTTTAGCTATTTTTCTGAAGTTAACCTCCTGTATTCCAGTTTCTACTGTTAAAATATATACATCCAGACATTTACAATAGTGCATGTACATTTCTGTTTTCTTTTCCAGTAGGGCATGCTGTGGTCACATTTTAAGCACAAGCACTTCATAAAATGTCTTTTCTACACACATGCCTGTACAAACCTAGTTTTATATACTTGTATTAAAAAATTCCTGGATTACCACAACCAAATTCAATAAACAACTGTCTCCAGCAGAAAAGATATAAACCAGGCAAATCCAACCAAGGCTCTCTTTTATTCTTGTATATGAACCAACGATAGTTGAGCGCTTTCATCCAGATACAACTGGACTTCATCAGAACAACGTTACATAACACCCACCTCCTTTTTATACAAAAAATTCCCGCCTAAAACGTAAATTATAACATTAATTAATCAATTAAGAAAGTACAGATTTAAAAACACAGTTCAAAATATAGTATACTACATGTTGCATTTGAGTTAAAACATTTCTACATTGATTAAAATCCATCTTTTTTATATAATGCTCTCCTTCTATTAGAATTAATTTATTTTATAAGACAGTTCCATACATAATGTAATAACATAAATACTTCATCTGCTAACACAAACATTTGTTCTAATCTTAACTAGTGGATATATATGATGTCAATAAATATGTCCTCCTTTTTGATTATTATTGGTTCTCCCAAGAATTATTTTTGATTTGATATTACTAGATTGTATTTATGAATTGTTTCATTACATGCACCAAGCACATCAATTATTTATTCAATAGTGTACCTCTCTAAGCAATTACATATATTTATATGTTTAACATTACATGCAGAATACCCTTATGACTTGATACTTATGTTACTTATTGCCTACTATTTTAACAATGGCTTGGTAGGTATTACTTCATTAAGTCCTGGTACTACCGCCGCATTAAGTCTAATCTGCCATCTGACTTCTTTGTCACTCACCAATGCCTTAATATTCCCTCCCCGTGGATTTGGTCTCACCAATTCCAATATGGCAAACTTAAACCCTGTGCAACTATTGTTGTTCATGAGATGCCTTGACAAGGCGTTATTAGGATCTTTCTTTTTTATGCAGTACAAATGATCATATATTCTGTTTTTCAGATATCGATCAGTTTTCCCCACATAATAATTCATACATGTGTTGCACAGGGCTAAGTATATAACATGCTGGCTCATACAGTTCCCATTCATAAATCTAATTTTTGTTTTAACATTATTGTTAAGTATAATTGAGTCTTTTTCAAGAATATAGCTGCAGTAATTACAGTTGCCACATTTTTTAGTGCCAACCTTCACACTCTTAATATTACTATTGTTAGTGTTATAGTTAATTTCTAAAATTCTCTTTATATTATTGCCAGTTTTATAAACAAATCTAGGAATACTAGGTATTTTTTCCTTTATACTACTGTCGCTTGTGAGAATATTCCAGTTGGAATGTATTATGCCCTTGATCTCTTTACTGCATGCTCCATACTTCAAAATACAAGCTTTATAATGTCTCTTTTCACAATTTCCCTTTTTACCATTTATGTGGCATGTTGGTCCTGTTTTATTTTCCAGACCTATCCCTAATAAGGGTGGGTATTTCCGGCCCCATTCTTTAGCCACATATGTTATTATGTCTGTTACCATGTCCCTTGGGTAGCCCTTTTCTATAAATGCTCTACCAATAAAATTTAATTCAGATAACATGCCCTCCTTTGTTGTTGTCATTCTTGCTGCTCTTATGCACTGTCCTTTTATAATACCTCTTTTGGTATTATAAGAATGGGCACTGTCATAGTGTAGGTAGCTATTACTATATGTTTCCTTCCTGTATATTTGTGACTGAAAAGTTGTACCATCATTAGAAACATACGTGTCTAGATAATTGGTCCCCACTTTATCCATTTTATATGTAAATCTTAGGTATCCTGTTGTTTGATTAATATATCTCAGGAAGTCGGTCAATTCATCACTGCTGCCTTTCCATAGGATGAAAATGTCGTCCAAAAAACGAACATACGTTGTTATTGATTTCATCCATATGGAATGCAGTACAAATTCCTCCTCCCAATCTAGTAGCACAAGGTTGGCATAAATGGGAGCACATGATGCTCCCATAGCCACTCCTGATACCTGTCTAAAGTATTCACCTTCATAATAGATATAGTTGAAATCCAACACTAATTCCATAAAGGCTGCGAGCAAAGAAATTTCATCAGAGGAGAGTCCGCTGTGTTTCTGCAGACTACACATAAATCTTTCTAAACCTTCCACTTTGGGTATGCAGGAAAACAAATCTTGGATATCAATGGTAACAAACAACTGTTCTGAATTCCATAATTCATGTGTGAATAATCCCAGAAATTCCCACGAATCTTTGATTATGTGCTTTATAGATGCATATATATATTTCAATTTATAATCAATATACTTCCCAAAAGGGAATACTTTACTATTGCTTCCAGAGATAATAGGCCTAAAGGGAGGGTCAGATAGGTCCTTATGAATCTTGGGGATCCCTTTAATTGTTGCCAATATGGGAAAATCCACCTTTAAGTATTTGTACAAATCCTCATCTATTCTGTTGTCCAGTAAAAATTCTTCCAAGTATGAGTCAATACGTCTATATGAAATATTAACTTCATTAAGTGATGATACTTCATATTGATCGGTATTGTATAATATTTCAAAAATTTTTTGTTATATTTAGTGTTATCATATAATACTACCCCTCCCCCCTTATCTGCTGCCAATACTCTTACATTATTCTCATTGAGTTTCTCCAGAGCTGAAATAGCCTGCTGGTTAACTGCTCTGTACTTTGTGTTATACTTCTTTTTATTATACAACGAATATATTTCCTTGTTTATAACATTCTCAAAGGAAATTAATGTCTTGGCAAGCGGGGGGGTAAAGGTACTCTTCTTCCTTAATCCTTCATTGTGCCTATATTCTATGTCATTTTGGAAGAATATTCCAAGATTTAATTTCCGAAGAAACAATTTGGTCTCAACCAGGGTATCAGTAAGGTCCATAGATCTATCTGGGATGAATTTCATTCCCTTGGTCAAGATTTGTAATGATTCAGGGTTGATGTTATAGGCTGTATAATTATATATTTTAACATCCCCCCCTGCTTCTAATATATTAGGGAATGTAGAATCAACTATCCGCCTTTCTGGCACTATCGCTGACATCTCCCCTACACCTAGGGGCTCACTATTCCATATATCTATTATTGTCTGTAATTGTTCCACCATTGGTTCCCCCTCCCCTGTTTTTTCAGAGTCGGCCAATTTTCCACATCCCCATTCTCCCATAAAAAATCTTGTTCATGGATATGTGGCCTATGGGAATTACGTCTCTCTTTCACATATGTATTATTTTTACCTCTTGTGTTACCATTTCTCCATCTATAGGCCCTCCCCTGCTTATACTGCAAGATATCCCTTTGTAATTTCCTATTCTTTCGTTCAACCATTTTTTTACTATTAGTTTCTGCATAATCATACTGTTTTTGGTATAATACTTCCCACTGTGGGAACAACAAATCCATAGTAATGTTGTTACTCATTTCTTCTGCCTCACGCAGAAGGCTACTTAATTTCGTATCGTTGTTAGTTATAATAAATTTCATAAATCTTTTTCCAAAATCATCAAACATGCTATTACAGATTTTGACATTGTCTTCATTCATTTCTATACCTATTGGCTCTTTAAAAAATCGTAAGCCCATAGGAATTACATTGCAATCAATACATTTATGCAAATACATATTTTCCAATTGTAACATTTTTATCTTATTTAGTTTGTCACCAAATGAAAAAATCGTTTGTTTAAGTGTTACAGGTTTGTCTTGTTCGTCTCTACATTTTACGTTTACTTCATTACCAACTTTAAATTCAAAAGACGTATGCATTATCCTGTCACTGTTAAATATATTATTATTTCCCCCAGGGGAAGAGTGGAAAACAGTACCTTTTTTGTGACAGGCATAAGTTTTTGATTTTTCAGTTGTAGCATAAGTCCTTGTTGGTAGTGCACGTTTGGGTTTGGCACCCGATATGAGATACACATCCTCTTCCTTGTTTTCTTTAGTTCCCGTTAGATTAAATACGTTTTCCGAATTATTCGGCCCTTGAGTTTCACCTTTCCTCGGCGTACAGTCAGTCGAGAGCGGTAAGGAATGTCTCCTCTGCCCATTCGGGATGTCCGCGTCACTGCCGTTGCCCATAGAGGAACGAGATGACGTCAATACGTTGTTTGTGTTAGCAAAGTTTCTACCGTTTGAAGTGGTAGAAGGTGGTGTAAGAAGTTCAATTAAATGTGACAATTCCCCTTTGACGATCGCTAGTTCAGAGTGGATTTTGTCCACTTCTTCTCTGGTAATGGTGTTACCATACCCTGAGAGCTCGTGGAAGGAATCCATAAGGAACAACTTGTATTAAAAAATTCCTGGGCTCATTGAAAGTTGTTAGACTGCTTTTGAATTCCTGTATTAGTGTTAGCCTGGGGGTTTCTGCATGCATTAAAATCTGTGTTGGTTACATTTCTAGTAATTATTTTCTTCGGAGATGTTGGCTACTAAGACTTGTCTGCATATATCAACTGGACACAAGTTGATTTAAGTATACTTTTCTCTGCACTTATTTAAGATTTGAGTCATTAAATATTGTATCTCTATCTGCAGTTAGTTGCCTGAAGCATGAAAAAGTGTAGCCATCTGGGCTCATTGAAAGTTTAGACTGCTTTTGAATTCCTGTGTAACTGTTAGCCTGGGCATTTCTGCTTGCATTAAAATTTGTGTTGGTAACATTTCTAGTAACCATTTTCTTCATAGTTGTTGGCTACTGAGACTTGTCTGCATATATCAACTGGACACAATCTGATTTAAGTATACTTTTCTTTGCACTTATTTAAGATTCGAGTCATTAAATATCGTCTCTCTGTCTGTCTGCAGTTAGTTGCCTGAATTGTGAAAAAGCGTAGCCATCTGGGCTAAGTGAAAGTTGTTAGACTGCTTTTGAATTCCTGTGTTAGTGTTAGCCTGGGGGTTTCTGCTTCCATTAAAATTTGTGTTGGTTACATTTCTAGTAATCATTTTCTTCTGAGTTGTTGGCTACTGAGACTTGGCTGCATATATCAACTGGACACAAGCTGATTTAAGTATACTTTTCTCTGCACTTATTTAAGATTTGAGTCATTAAATATGGTGTCTCTGTCTATCTGCAGTTAGTTGCCTGAATAGTGAAAAAGTGTAGCCATCTGGGCTCATTGAAATTTGTTTGACTGCTTTTGAATTCCTGTGTTAGTGTTAGCCTGGGGGTATCTGCTTGCACTAAATTCTGTGTTGGTTACATTTGTAGTAATCATTTTCTTCAACATTTTTGGCTACTGTGACTTGTCTGCATATATCAACAGGACAGAAGCTGATTTAAGTATACTTTTCTCTGCACCTATTTAAGATTTGAGTAATTAAATATTGTGTCTCTGTCTGTCTGCAGTTAGTTGCCTGAATTGTGAAAATGTGTAGTGACCTGGGCTCATTGAAAGTTGTTAGACTGCTTTTGAATTCCTGAGTTAGTGTTACCCTGGGGGTTTCTGCATGCATTAAAATATGTGTTGGTTACATTTCTAGTAATCATTTTCTTCAGAGTTGTTGGCTACTGAGACTGGTCTGCATATATCAACTGGACACAAGCTGATTTAATTATACTTTTCTCTGCACTTATTTAAGATTTCAGTCATTAAATATAGTATCTTTGTCTATCTTCAGTTAGTTGCCTGAAGTGTGAAAAAGTGTAGCCATCTGGGATCATTGAAAGTTCTTAGACTGCTTTTGAATTCCTGTGTTGATGTTAGCCTGGCAGCTTCTGCTTGCACTAAAATCTGTGTTGGTTACATTTCTAGTAATAATATTCTTCGGAGTTGTTGGCTACTGAGACTTGTCTGCATATATCAACTGGACACAAGCTGATTTAAGTATACCTTTCTCTGCACTTATTTAAGATTGGAGTAATTAAATAGTGTGTCTCTGTCTATCTGCAGTTAGTTGCCTGAAGTGTAAAAAAGTGTAGCCATCTGGGCTCATTGAAAGTTGTTAGACTACTTTTGAATTCCTGTGTTAGTGTTAGCCTGGGGGTTTCTGCTTGCATTAAAATCTGTGTTGGTTACATTTCTAGTATTCATTTTCTTCGTAGTTGTTGGCTACTGAGACTTGCATATATCAACTGGAAAAAAGCTGATTTAAGTATACTTTTCTCTGCACTTATTTAAAATTTGAGTCATTAAATATTGTGTCTCTGTCTATCTGCAGTTAGTTGCATGAAGTGTGAAAAAGTGTAGCCATCTGGGCTCATTGAAATTTGTTTGACTGCTTTTAAATTCCTGTGTTAGTGTTAGCCTGGGGGTATCTGCTTGCACTAAAATGTGTGCTGGTTAGATTTCTAGTAATCATTTTTGTCAGCGTTTTTGGCTACTGTGACTTGTCTGCATATATCAACTGGACACAAGCTGATTTAAGTATACCTTTCTCTGTACCTATTTAAGATTTGAGTCATTAAATGTTGTGTCTCTGTCTGACTGCAGTTAGTTGCCTGAAGTGTAAAAAAGTGTAGCCATCTGGGCTCATTGAAAGTTGTTTGACTACTTTTGAATTCCTTTGCTAGTGTTAGCCTTGGGGTTTCTACTTGCATTAAAGTCTGTATTGCTTACATTTCTAGTAATCATTTTCTTCTAAGTTGTTGGCAACTAAGACTTGTCTGTATATATCAACTGAACACAAGCTGATTTAAGTATACTTTTCTCTGCAGTTATTTAAGATTTGAGTCATTAAATATTGTGTCTCTGTCTACCTGCTGTTAGTTGCCTGAAGTGTGAAAACGTGTAGCCATCTGGGCTCATTGAAAGTTGTTAGACTACTTTTGAATTCCTTTGTTAGTGTTAGCCTTGGGGTTTCTGCTTGCATTAAAGTCTGTATTGCTTACATTTCTAGTAATCATTTTCTTTTGAGTTGTTGGCAACTAAGAGTTGTCTGTATATATCAACTGAACACAAGCTGATTTAAGTATACTTTTCTCTGCAATTATTTAAGATTTGAGTCATTAAATATTGTGTCTCTGTCTATCTGCAGTTTGTTGCCTGAAGTGTGAAAAAGTGCAGCCATCTGGACTCAGTGAAAGTTGTTAGACTGCTTTTGAATTCCTTTGTTATTGTTAGCCTGGGGGTTTCTGCTTGCATTAAAATCTGTGTTGGTTACATTTCTTGTAATCATTTTCTTCGGAGTTTTTGCCTACTGAGACTTGTCTGCCTATATCAACTGGATACAAGCTGATTTAAGTACACTCTTCTCCGCACATATTTAAGATTTGAGTCATTAAATATAGTGTATCTGTCTATCTGCTGTTAGTTGCCTGAAGTGTGAAAAAGTGTAGCCATCTGGGCTCATTGAAGGTTGTTAGACTGCTTTTGAATTCCTGCATTAGTGTTAGCCATGGGGTTTCTGTTTGAATTAAAATCTGTATTGGTTACATTTCTAGCAATCATTTTCTTCGGAGTTGTTGGCTATTGAGACTTGTCTGCATATATCAACTGGACACAAGCTGATTTAAGTATACTTTTCTCTGCAGTTATTTAAGATTTGAGTCATTAAATATTGTGTCTCTGTCTATCTGCAGTTAGTTGCATGAAGTGTGAAAAAGTGTAGCCATCTGGGCTCATTGAAAGTTGTTAGACTACTTTTGAATTCCTGTGTTAGTGTTAGCCTGGGGGGTTCTGCTTGCATTAAAATCTGTGTTGGTTACATTTCTAGTATTCATTTTCTTCGTAGTTGTTGGCTACTGAGACTTGCATATATCAACTGGAAAAAAGCTGATTTAAGTATACTTTTCTCTGCACTTATTTAAAATTTGAGTCATTAAATATTGTGTCTCTGTCTATCTGCAGTTAGTTGCATGAAGTGTGAAAATGTGTAGCTATCTGGGCTCATTGAAATTTGTTTGACTGCTTTTAAATTCCTGTGTTAGTGTTAGCCTGGGGGTATCTGCTTGCACTAAAATGTGTGCTGGTTAGATTTCTAGTAATCATTTTCGTCAGCGTTTTTGGCTACTGTGACTTGTCTGCATATATCAACTGGACACAAGCTGATTTAAGTATACCTTTCTCTGCACCTATTTAAGATTTGAGTCATTAAATGTTGTGTCTCTGTCTGTCTGCAGTTAGTTGCCTGAAGTGTAAAAAAGTGTAGCCATCTGGGCTCATTGAAAGTTGTTTGACTACTTTTGAATTCCTTTGTTAGTGTTAGCCTTGGGGTTTCTGCTTGCATTAAAGTCTGTATTGCTTACATTTCTAGTAATCATTTTCTTCTGAGTTGTTGGCAACTAAGAGTTGTCTGTATATATCAACTGAACACAAGCTGATTTAAGTATACTTTTCTCTGCAATTATTTAAGATTTGAGTAATTAAATATTGTGTCTCTGTCTATCTGCAGTTTGTTGCCTGAAGTGTGAAAAAGTGCAGCCATCTGGACTCAGTGAAAGTTGTTAGACTGCTTTTGAATTCCTTTGTTAGTGTTAGTCTGGGGGGTTCTGCTTGCATTAAAATCTGTGTTGGTTACATTTCTTGTAATCATTTTCTTCGGAGTTTTTGCCTACTGAGACTTGTCTGCCTATATCAACTGGATACAAGCTGATTTAAGTATACTCTTCTCCGCACATATTTAAGATTTGAGTCATTAAATATAGTGTATCTGTCTATCTGCTGTTAGTTGCCTGAAGTGTGAAAAAGTGTAGCCATCTGGGTTCATTGAAGGTTGTTAGACTGCTTTTGAATTCCTGCGTTAGTGTTAGCCATGGGGTTTCTGTTTGAATTAAAATCTGTATTGGTTACATTTCTAGCAATCATTTTCTTCGGAGTTGTTGGCTATTGAGACTTGTCTGCATATATCAACTGGACACAAGCTGATTTAAGTATACTTTTCTCTGCAGTTATTTAAGATTTGAGTCATTAAATATTGTGTCTCTGCATTTACTTGCCTGAAGTGTGAAAAGGTGTAGCCATCTGGGCTCATTGAAAGTTGTTAGACTGCTTTTAAATTCCTGTGTTAGTGATTCCTGTGTTAGTGTTACTCTGGGTGTTTCTTTTTGCATTAAAATCTGTATTGGTTACATTTCTAGTAATCATTTTCTTCGGAGTTTTTGGCTACTGAGACTTGTCTGCATATATCAACTGGGCACAAGCTGATTTAAGTATACTTTTCTCTGCACTTATTTAAGATTTGAGTAATTAAATATTATGTTTCTATCTGCAGTTAGTTGTCTGAAGTGTGAAAAAGTGTAATCATCTGGGCTCATTGAATGTTGTTAGATTGTTTTTGAATTCCTGCTTTAGTGTTAGCCTTGGGGTTTCTGCTTGCATTAAAATCTGGGTTGGTTACATTTCTAGTAATCATTTTCTTCGGCGTTGGTGGCTACTGAGATTTGTCTGCATATATCAACTGGACACAAGCTGCTTTAATTATACTTTTTCTGCACTTATTTAATATCTGAGTCATTCAATATGGTGTCTCTGTCTATCTGAAGTTAGTTTCCTGAAGTGTGAAAAATTGTAGCCGTATTGAATTCCTGTGTTATTGTTAGTCTGGGGGTTTCTGCATGCATTAAAATCTGAGTTGGTTACATTTTTAGTAATCATTTTCTTTGGTGTTGTTGGTTACTGAGACTTGTCTGCAAATATCAACTGGTCACAAGCTGATTTAAGTATACTTTTCCCTGCACTTATTTAAGATTTGAGTCATTAAATATTGTGTCTCTGTCTATCTGCAGTTAGTTGCAAGAAGTGTGAAAAAGTGTTGCCTTCTGTCCTCATTGAAAGTTGTTAGACTGCTTTTGAATTCCTTTTGTTAGTATTAGCTTGGGGGGATCTGCTTGTATTAAAATCTGTGTTGGTTAACATTTCTAGTAATAATTTTCTTCGGAGTTGTTGACTAGTGAGACTTGTCTGCATATATCAACTGGACGCAAGCTGATTTAAGTATACTTTTCTTTGCAGTTATTTAAGATTTGAGTCATTAAATATTCTGTCTCTATCTGCAGTTAGTTGCCTGAAGTGTGAAAAAGTGTAGCCATCTGGGCTCATTGAAAGTTGTTAGACTTCTTTTGAATTCCTGTGTTAGTGTTAACCTGGGGGGATATGCTTGCATTAACATCTGTGTTGGCTAACATTTCTAGTAATCATTTTCTTCAGAGTTGTTGGCTACTGAGACTTGTCTGCATATATCAACTGGACACAAGCTGATTTAAGTATACTTTTCTCTGCGCTTACTTAAGATTTGAGTAATTAAATATTGTGTCTCTGTCTAGCTGCAGTTACTTCCCGAACCCCCTCCCTGTTTACTGTTGTGGTGTTAATCTTGGTGGCTTTGGAATTGCCCACCCCTGCTCTAAATCTGTTTTTGGACACGTCTCCTGCACCCATCTGATTTTCTCACTCAGCTGAGTACAGTGAGATCATATTTTGATTTCAGATACTCCTACAAGTCTCATCTTCTCAGCTGTGTACAGAGGGAGAGCACTTGGGAAGGTCATCCTCTATAGTATCTTAATCTGCCCTGTTCCCTCCCACTCCACAAAAAAAAATGCACTTCATCTGCTTTACTGTATTTGTGTTTCTTCCTACTTTATTACCTTATTTTGATTTTGCCTCTTCTTAAAAGTACTCAATTGAATTTATTCTGCTGCATTTATTACTGCTTGTTAGTAGCCTGGTTAAATTGTAACTGCTTTTCTAAGGCTTTTGTTTGTATAACTTGTACACTGATCCAGGCCGTCTTTTTTGGAGAAGGTTTCTCTGCACCCTAGTGGCAGGGGTTTGCAGTTAGAACTTGTCTGATTGAAGACTGCTGGAACAGGGCTCAGTTTTGAGCTTTTTGACTGGTTAACTGGGTAAGGTGTTGTTTTGATTGTATCTGCTCTATTTTCTGAAAAAAAAAATAAATAAATAAATGAATAAGTACTTGTTTCCCACCTTTTTGAACTAGTATAGTCCAGTTTTCAGGTTATTGCTGATTCCATGGCTGTGTTACAAGTTTGTGTGTTGCCGATAACTTACTTGGATAGAAGGAAGTCTATTTGTTCACCTGTGAGGGAGGGGAGCTTTGAGCAGCCTATCTGTCCCTGGAGGAGTGGTTTCAGCCCAGAAGTTAGTAGTTTATTTGCCATTTTGGGCTAATTTGTATTTCTTTCACTTCCCTCCTATAAAAAACACATTTGCGCATGTTTTTTGTGCTTGTATTCCGCTCAGCAGGTGCCCTCCAGGTATCATGTAGAGTCTACAGCAGCAGAGAGACAAAAGAGAGACTTTGGAGTGATTATCATTTTTCTGCTTTTCTTGCTGTCTTAAACTAATTCCGCCTAAAACTCTTATTTTTTTTAGCATTTCTGTGATTTAAAAAGTTTGTTATGGGTACATATTGTACTTATTTGCTGCCTGCACTTGAATTAAGTCATTTTTGTGTTTAAGTAATTTCTTTAACTGTTCTAGGCTACACACTAAAGTGTGATATCCTTTTCTGTGCATTTAAACTGTTGTTTTGATTGTATCTGCTCTATTTTCTGAAAAAAAAAATACTTATTTCCCGCCTTCTGAACTACTATAGTCCAGTTTTCAGGTTATTGCTGAATCCAGGGCTGTGTTACAAGTTTCTGTGTTGCCCAAACTTTACTTGGATAGAAGAAAGTTTCTCTGTTCACCTGTGAGAGAGGGGAGCTTTGTGCAGCCTATCTGTCTGTGGAGGTGTGGTTTCAGCCCAGAAGTTAGTAGTTTATTGGCCATTTTGGGCTAATTTGTATCTCTTTCACTTCCCTGCTATAAAAAACGCATTTGCATGGTTTTGCCCGCCGGGCTGCGCCGGTTAGCTAGGGTTTAACTATTCCTGGCTCCACAAAGTCTACTCTTCAATTTTTCCCTTAGAACTAGACAAACCTTCAACTTTAGCACTGAAACCATTCATTTTACAGCCAAGCACTTGCTAAAAACTCATAGCAAGCACTAATTAACCCTAACACTAGACCCCCCTATACTGTCCAGAAGGACAAGGCTCTCTATTTGTCCCCACCAGCCAGTCAGAAAAAAACAGCTTACTCTACCTATTCAGGCATGTCCAAAGGGCAGTTTCCAGTGTACTCTCCAGTCCAACTGGTGAATCCGGGCATTTTGAGGCAATGTTACAACTGCCTCAAGTACACAGACAACCCCCTCCTCCTACCACCAAACACTAATATATGCGAGAGATGCAATTATACAGCCAAACTGGAGGCAAAGCTGTCTCAACCCAAGACTGGAACTGACAGTCAAGAGGAGAAGGGTAATACTTGCAACACACTACCAGTCTCACATAGACCTGATAAACCAACACCAGCAAATAACACAAATACATGAAAACATACTCAGAGGCTCTAAATATAAATCTGCAAAAGCAACAGAAACCTCCAAAGCAGACATCCAAGCAACCTCCACACCCCATCACCAACTATGAAACACATACTTCACATAATCAGTGTGCCATGCAATCACAGCCCTGAAGGCAAAATAACATACCCAACACGCTAGTAATAGGCGACTCTATAGTTAGGCACAATGATGTCTCACTAACTAGGCTGGACAAGGAGAAGGTTACAGTTAGCTGTCTGTTGGCCGCCAGGATCTGCTACATAACACACACACTCAGGTCACTCCAGAACAAGTACAAATACGACTCTGTCATTGTCCATGTTGGTGTGAATGACCTGAGATGTACCTCCGTGTACTACAAAAAAAAGAGACATGGAAGAGCTCTCTGATCATGTAGCCCAGGCCGGTATAACCCTGACCCTGAGTAGCATCCTGCCCTCACCAAGAATGATGCCACAGTATAAAGAAAAAATGATCTATTTCAACAATTGGCTAAGTTTGTGGTGTCATTCAAAGGGTATCCAGTATCTGTCCGCCTGGGATGGCATGCTCATTAAGCCATGTTGCTTTGCAAGAGATGACTTGCACCTGTCACCATTAGGCTTTTGAATACTCCAGGTTAGTGGCACAGCATAGTGCATTAGAGATCATCCACGTGCAACTAACAACGGGCAAAACTGCAATCCAAATTGTAGCTTCCCCCATCACCCACCTTGACCCAGGACCCCCATTCTGCATTTCTGGAGACACTGGGAAATATGAAGGTCCTACCAAACACCCTCATACTGGGTGATTTAAATTACCCAAACATAAACTGGGAGAACTACTCAAGTACTAACTCCCTTGCCCACTGCTTCCTTGAATTTATAAACTCGAACACCCTGGATCTACTGGTCAGCACCCCCACCAGAAGGAACAACATATTGGACCTGGTCATTGCCAACATGGGCGACCGGTGTTCCACACCGGAGGTTAACCCCTCACTGGTTAGATCAGACCATAGACTAATCACTCTGGATATCCACATTCCGCCCTCATTTCCAATCAAGGAAACCAGCGTGAAAAAACTTTTCAAAAGCAAACTTCACGTTACTTAAGACCGAGGTGGAAAGGTTCACAGACCCCATTCTAAAGGACAGTGCTGTCCAAGCTGCTGAAGCCTTTACAAAGGCACTCTATGAGCATCTGCAGGAATGCATGGATCATGCTATCCCAAGTAAAACCAAGACTCGCTCCTCCAAGAAAAGGAAACCAGTCTGGTGGACCCCTGCCATAAACAAGCTATACAATAGAAGGAGGAAACTAGTACAAAAAAAGAGTAAAAATCCCAAGAAGGAAAGACATCCCTAATCAGTATTAGCAAGAAACTGTGATCCCTCATTAAATCATCCAAGGCTAGCTTCAGAAAAAAAATTGCCATGGACTACAAAGATAACCACAAAGTGTTCTGTAGCTATGTCAAGAACCTAAGTGGAAACTCTCAGATCTGCTCTGAGTTAGTGCAGAATGGCACAAAAATACACTGAACCGACTGATATTGCCAACATTCTGGCAGAAAGGTTTAGAGCAAACTTCACCCCCTAAAGGGCCCATAACCATACCAGAAGAATGTAGGGCCCCATCAGTCACCAAACACAGATTAAAACAGCCCTATCCAAAGCCAAAAACACAGCTTCAATGGGACCGGACGGTGTCCCAGGCTGTGTCTTACAAGAGCTCCAAAATGAATTAACCCCCCCACCTTAAAACACTGTTCAAACTCAGCTTCTTTACAGGCTACGTACCCACAGAGTGGCGCACAACAACAGTTATCATGATCCACAAAGATGGAGCCACAACAGACTCCGGGAACTATCACCCTATAAGCCTGACTAGACTGGTCTGTATGGCTATGGAGTGTATCATCGTGGAACTCATTAACAGAGACATTGGGAGCCTACAAACCTTGGACCCTACAGAGTTTGGCTTTGTTAATGGCAGATCATGCCTCCTAAACCTGGTGGACTTCTTTGAGACAGTTACCAAGGCATTAGACGAGGGAAAGGAGGCCCACACTGCCTACCTAGACCTCGCAAAGGCTTTCGACACCATTCCCCATTCTGGTATTATAGACAAGCTCACCAGCTTGAACAAAAACCTCTATGTCATGAGATGGGTTGCCAACTGGCAAACAGATAGAACCCACACAGTGAGAGTTGCAGGCTCTAGGTCTGACTCTAAATCGGTTACAAGCGGCATCCCCCAGGGCTCAGTCCTAGGACCCCTCCTGTTTGATATATACTTCTGAGTGGTACAGGCAAGCACAAGAAGACTATGGCTGACCAAGTTTGCAGACAACTGCAAACTAGGGGCCATAGTTGATTCTCAGGCTGATACAGACACCCTCCAGAAGGGTCTCACTGAGACAGATATCTGGTGTCAAAATCATGGCCTCAAGCTAAATGCCAAAAAGTGCATAGTCATCCGCTTTGGAAAAACAAAGTACCCGCAAACTACCACATAGGTGGCAGTCCCCTAAATACAGAAAATGTAAGAAGGGATCTGGGGACCCAAGTAGATAGTAATCTCTCCTTTGATAATCATATTGCCAAGGTGGTTAGAAAATCCCTCTATGTGGCCCACCTAATCACAAAAGGGTTCGCATCTAGAACAAAAGAGGTTATTGTACCCCTCTACTCATCACTCATTAGACCCATCATAGAATACAACGCCCCATTTGGGATGTACCTAGCAAGACACCTGCAACAGCTATAAAGACCAGAAAAGTACCTCACCAAGAGGATTACTGGCCTCAAACAGATGCCCTATGCAGCCCAACTGAAGAAACTCCAGCTGTACTCGGTTGCATACCACTTACTCAGAGGTGATCTCTGCCTGACATACAAGGCCATGTCCAACCCTGAATTGATTGACATGCTCCACCTAAAAAAATACAAATCCCAGAGAGCCACATGCTCTGGAGATATAAACCTCACCACAATGATAAATAGGATGTGCCGGAGGGATAGATTCCTGTCTCAGAGACTCCCCATGCTTTGGAACAGGATTTCAGTATACATCAGGCAGAGCCCCTCACTAACATTCTTCAAGAGAAACCTTGACGGGTGGATGGGAGACTGAAAATTTACCCCAGGGATCACTGCAATGGCTCTGCTGGACAGAGGCGCAGGGAACTAATGGCTCTGCTGGACAGAGGCACAGGGAATTAATTTAAGGGGGTGGCGAAAGCCACCACATTCTGGCCAGACTTATAAATGCCCTTGGGCAGATAGCCTAGTACTTACCTATGAACCTATACAGTTCTAATACATTTTTAACACAAGCATCTTGTATAAATCATGTTATGTTCACAAACAACATATAATTATTTACAAAATTCCAGATAGCTCTGCTGGTAGTTCCTCCTTTCATGACAGAGCATATCAAATTTTATATTATAATTATAAGAATCAATCAGACGAGGTTAGATCGAATTGACAAGAGCAATTGGATAAGCAATTCACAAAGAAACAATTGGGGTTATACGTATGTTCCCCAAATAAGCAATAAGATTTTGGATTTTTTACTTGGAAATGTTTACATAGGTATTTGTATACCCCACATAGACTCCAGAGAATGTTTCCTGAAGTAGACAGGAAATGTTGGAGGTGTGATGGGAAAGAAAGAGATAATTGGGATCATATTTTTGGGAGTGTAATGAGTTGGCAGACTTCAAAGATTTCATGCAAACTTTTCTATCAGAGATACTGGTTGAGCAAATTGGTGTATCTAGGGAAATGATTTTTCTGAGCTGTGATACAGAATCGGAATTGCCTAGACACAGTAAGGCCTTTCTGAGTCTAATTATGGTGGCTGCTAAAAAAGTTACTAGAAAATGGAAGTCAGAGTCCAAACCAATTGTACTAGAAGCAACAAATATAGTAACAGAGATAAAACAACTGGAATTGGGATCTTTAGAAAAGGGTAGGAGCAAATTACATAGAAATAACTGTGAATTGTGGGAACAAAGCATAAATAGGAGGAATGAGGTTTAAAAGAAGCCACAATTTGCATGAGCTATGTAATAATTGACTGAAAATGATTGGGTAGTTTATAAGCAATGTATAATGTTTGTAACTAAAGTTACTTCAGCATGGTTTGTGGTGTTTAATATTTGCAACTAAGATTATGTCAATATGGTTTGCTTTCATTTGTATAAATGCATGATTGTGTATGTCATAAGTGATAATTTAATAAAGCTGTTTCTTCTTAAAAAAAAGCTTCATCTGCCATAGCAAAAAGTGGCAGAAAGAGAAATAACTACTCTCTTGGAAAAAAGAGCCACTGAAGAGGTTCTGCTAGACCAGTCTGGGTCATGAATCTATTCAAGATTCTTTTTTTATCCCACAGTAAAGCTAGGGCATCAAGCCAGCCTGGGATTCCAAAGTTAAGAAAACCTCATTCAGAATGGTCAAAGTGCTAGTCACTGTGCTTACGTCTTAAGCAGTTTACGTAACATTGTTAATTCTAAAGGTTTTTGTTATCATTACCATACAAATTTAGGCAACAACAAACTTTGCAGTTTTCCTTTAAAAAACACTTCTTACTACTGCAAAGAAATTGACTGGTAATTAACAATATTATGTTAAATAAAAAAGCAAGATTGTTAAAAAAATATTTCTATCTTCTCATCTAAAAAAATAGTAACTGGCAAAATGCACCCAACACAATTAATAATATCTATTGCTTAAAGCAAAAATTTAAGTCTCAGTAAATAGAAGATGAACAAAATTTCACTCTGCCATTGTGCTGAGCCAATAAACAACAGCGCTTTCCTCCATCCATATAAGGTGCCCAAAGAAGGATAGTCTGAATAATAACAGCCAATCATAAAGTCAGACCAATTACAGTGTCCTCAAAAGCTTAGTAACTGCAAAACAATTAGCATTCAGCAGAATTCTTTCTTTGGTGCCATCCATGCTATGTTGCACAGTTTGCTGATTTGGAAAATTTCATGTAAACATTTAACAACAGTTTACCATTCAAATAAAAAACTTCACAGCATGTTTGATTTCCAAAAATTTCAAGCTGTTCAAAAGGTATTCTTCCAGTGACACCAACCAGGTTATCCCAGTGTTAACAACTGTGACGATGTGAGGTAGTGCCAGCTGTGCCAGAGAGAGTTGGGCACTGCATGTATAATGTATGCCAGCACCGCTGGCTGGAGTTTTTTAAATAATTTTATGTAATTTGTATATCAAACTGATTTGTACAGATGCATCTGTTAAAAATATATTTGTAAAGCTGCTTGTGTTAAAAATGTATCAACAGTTGGTCCTGCTGGACAGAAAAGAGATATACATATCTGATGCTGTCCTCTTCATTCCCCCTCACGATAGAGTCTCAAATCCGAACTTCAGATCTGGCTTGGCCACATAGTCCTGACTTAGATTCAACTCTCAAGCTCCTCCCTCATGTCCATAATGCACTACACCTGCCCAAGCACCTCAGATCTCATTTGCCACATTCAGAAGCCAGACAGAAGATCCAGTCTCTCAAGCGATCATATCCTTTTATAGCTTTTGGAATTAGTGTGGTCCTCCCTCATTATTTGTTAGTCAGAGTGTGTGTTAGTTTGTAGTTTTGTAGTTATAAGTAATAAGGTTAGGATTTTATAGAATTTCTTTCCTGTTTTTCTGTGTGTTTCTTCTCCTGATAGTTCTGGTAGCCACGCGCATGCGCACGAGCTTGTGTGTGTGTGTGTGTGTGTGTGTGTGTGTGTGTGTGTGTGTGTGTGTGTGTGTGTGTGTGTGTGTGTGTGTGTGTGTGTGTGTGTGCCTACTTTCGCTGTGCACTCTACCTTATAGTATTACTTTACATATATAAAAAAATGTTGCATGTGTGATACTTTAAATAGTTGCTGTTACTGTTTTATAGCAGGGTTTTTTTTTTTTTTTTTTGGCGGGTTTCAACCAATGTTGTTGCTTTGATGGTTATTTCTGACAAGCCATCTCCTGGTTTCAAGAGCTGCACTTCTTGTGGACACAATATCCCCAATTAAAATGCTCACAAGGAGTGCATCTGCTGTTTAGGCGTTGATCATCTTAAAGCTTCTTGTGACATATGTTCTACTTTTTATCTGTGTGTGCTGGTGGATAGGTGCAATTAGCTGATCTTGAGGGGTCTTCTTCCTTCCTCAGATTCTGAGGCTCAGTTCCCCTCCATGGTTCATCTTCCTCCTCCAAGGAACCTAAGAATAGCTCTCTTGCTGCCTCCCCAAGAGACCCACTGGAGCCTAACACTAAATCAAAGAAAACTTCGGATCCAACTTCCTCTGATCCAAAGAAGTCTTCTTTCTTACCAGATCCACAGGCCTCCTCAGATCTGACTGAGGTCATCACTATATCTCCTGCTATCTCTTCGGCTCTGGCGTCATATCCTAGGGCTCTGGATCCTTGACCTTTAAGCAGGTCCTCAAGTCAGCTAGGACAGTCACTGTCACTTTAGCTTAGACATTCCAGAGCCCGCTTGTCAACTTCCTCTGGGTTCTGTAAAAGCTGGTACAAGGCAGACATGGACAGAATAATGAGAAAGTTCCTCAAGAGCCAGATTCAGATGGGTGTAGTGTCAGCTGTGTCCCCTGTCAGATCCCTGAGCTTCCTGTCTCATGCCATCAGAACTTCTTCTCTGATCTGGCCCTCTCATTTGGAGTTACAGGACTCTGGACTCTTGAGAGTGTCACCATCAGTGCTGTGGAGACCGCCTTCCTCGACTCTGATGGCACCACTGATCAGCCCTGTTTCTTTTTCTTCAGAGCAGAGGGGATCTCAGAGATGAGAGGTCAGGTACAGGGGAATGGGATTGGCTCCATCTTTGTCAGAGCTGTCTCTTCCCCTAGGTGCTTCAGCCCTTAACAGCTTGGGTACAATTCTCTCTGGAGGCCATGGATCCTGAGTGAGTTCTAACGATCTTCTAGTTGTTGCTTTTGCTCTGTGGGAGGAGGACGGGATTGCTCTTGGCCTTTCAGCTTTCCAAGTAATGGAAGGGGTATTCTCTCTTAGTGGAGAACTGTCCTGTGATGTCCTCCAGCCTAGCCCTGTACCCTCTTTGGGTTGTGTTCTTTAGCATTCTCATTCTGTTCTGAGTTTTCTGCACCAAGCAGTGTCCAAGATCTTCCAGCCCAGGAAGGATCCCCTTCTTCTGATACTTCCTCCAACTACCCATGGAGGAAATCTCCCTAAAGAAGACATGCAAAAGGAGGCAAATCGACTCCCCTTTGGAGTCGTTAATGAAAGGCAGTGACTTTGATGAGGGAGAAGGATCCTCTCAATCTCCACTTGATGATGTCTCCTTCTGAAACGTTCTAGAGATCCTGAAGCAGAAAGGTGGGTGGTCTGTCCAACTTCCTTTTTCTGAGGAGTCAGAATTCTTGGAAGCTTTTGGGGCAGGCCCATCGATGTCTTGGCTGACCCCCTGGTGGATGATCTTGTTGATTTGGTATCCCACCAGGCTTGGAAAGAATCAATACCATCATGCCTATCCGTAAGTGCCCCGATAGGTTGCTGGTCCCACCATCATGGTGTTGGTGGCCACTAAGAAAGAAGTGGCAGAGAAGTCTGCTAATGTCCATCTGCCTAACAAGGAGTATAGAGCACTGGACAGGTTAGGAAAATGTGTTTACGCCTCATCCACCTTTGGGCTATGGTCATTGAACTAGCTGGCTCACTTTACCTGGCTTCAGAAAAATCTGATCAAGGAGCCTTCAGATTCTATCTTTGAGTCCATGACTGTGGAGGACTTTAAGGAACTTTCTCCCAAGCTGGCCAGTCTTTCATCTATTACCAGTTCCTTGATGAGGTTAATCTGTTATATGGTGAAGGGTTCCTCTCAGGCTACTGGTTCAGGACTATCCCTATGAAGAAGAGACTATGTGACCTCGCGAAAACCCTTTAAGGCTTCATTTGTTAATGCCCCTTTTGATGGCGTATCACTGTTTGGACCATCTGTTAGAGATACTCTTACCCACAGCGAAAAGGATGGGAAGACCCTTTCTGCTATAAGACTCAAATGTTCTAAGCCATAGAGGCCCTTTTCAAGGAGGCAGCATGGGAGTAAGAAAATGTGGTTCCATAAATCACAAGGCCCATTCCAGGACCCATGCAAGAATCCTTCTTCCAGAGGTAGAGGAGGAGGGTATACCTGTAGACATTGCCCCAGAGGCAGAGGGGTCCACAAAATCAGGGCTTTAGGACACATTCTCTGGCAAGCCCTATCAGTGCTCCTGAAACTCTGCCTGAGTGTCCATCTCTCGAGGCAGTTGGGGGTCAAGTTACTTTGCACTCAGAAGCGTGGAGATACTTGACACAAAATCCCTGGGTGCTAAGCATAATATCCAGAGGTTACTACATTCCCTTCTCCCCAGACACCAGCAGGAAACTCCCCAATGTGCCACCCAGTCAGAGGGAGCAGGCAGCACAAGAAGTTCAAAACTTATTGCAAAAAAGAGTCATCCAAGAAGTCCTGACTGAACAAAGAAGATTTAGACCCAACTCCTGCTTCGTTTTTTTGATGCCAAAAAAGACAGGAGACCTAAGCCCATATTGGACCTAAGCCTGTTAAATCTTTATGTAAAGAAGTCAAAGTTCTGAATGGTTATGGTTCAAACCATTGGGCCCCTATTGTGCAGGGATGATTGGAGGATGTGGTCAGTAGAGCTCCAGGATATGTACTAACACATCAAAATACACAGTTGCTGCAGGAGATACCTGCACTTTTTTCTGGGAGCCAGTCATTTTCAGTACAGAATGCTGCCCTTTGGGCTCACCACAGCCTCCCGGGTGTATGACAGTCATAGCAGCTCACGATACTCAAAGGATTTCGGGTGTTTCCATAATTAGACAATTGGCTACTCACTGCCCCCACAAGGCATCAATGTTTCCAAGCCAGAGATTATCTGATTCAAATATCACACTTCCTGGGCATCACCATAAATTTAGACAAGTCCAATCTGACTCCTGTGCAGAATCTAGGGGTCAAAGGAATGCAGATGAACCCGAGGGACCAAACAGCCTCTCTTTCCCTACATCACATAATGACACTGAGGAATCAGGTTTAGGAACTGTTGTCCCACCAGCCCCCCCAACCTCGTCTAATCTTATAAGCCCTGGGGTCCATGTCAGCAGTGATCTTGTTAGATCCCCTGGCAAGGTTCTTTGTGTAAATCCTTCAGTGGATGTTAGCAGTACACTGGTCTATACTCTACCAACTTTTGTCTGTTCCCATCAAACTGCCACCAATTTGCAAATGTCATATTCGCTGGTGGATTCAGTTGGATGATCTCTTTCTAGGCAGAACCCCCCCCAGTAGCCATGGTGACCACGGACTCCTCCCAGTTGGTGTGGCAGGGCACTACAAGGGAATGATGGTCCAAGGCACGTGGTCCCCCCTGGAGACCAGAATGCACATCAATGTCTCTTAATGTTGCAATCCTTTCAGGAGGCTCTTCTTCTAGGGACTATTGTATTCACACCAGCAACATGTCTGTTGTCTGTTGTCTTGTACATGAACAAGCCAGGAGAAACCCGTTCTTACCCATTGTGCAGGGAGGCTATAAGGGTGTGGGAATGGGCGGTATCTTTGGACCACTTTCTGGAATCAATGCACATTCTGGGGAAAATCAGTGAGCTGGAGGACAGACTCAGCAGATCGATCTTGATTCTGCACGAGTGGTCCCTCAAGCAGTCAGTGGTGAACATGATCTTCAAACAATGGGGTCAACCTTGCTGTGACTTTTTTGCCTCTTCCCTCAAGAACAACTGCAGTGAGTTCTTCACTCTGATCCCCCCTCTGGGGGAGTCCTCAAGGGATGCTATGGTGCATGATTGGCCCCTGGGTCTCTTGTATGCTTATCCCCTCTCCCTCTTACCCGAAATTTCTGCAGAAGGCAAGCAAGTTGAAGAGTTCAGTCATCCTCATTGCCTCTTTCTGGCCTCGCAGCTTTGGTTCCCCTTCCTTTGATCTTATCTAAGATATCCTCCATGGATACTGAAGCCAAGATAGGACCTCCTCTCTCACCCTTCAGGATTGCAGCATCCCAGTCTTCAGGCCCTCAAACTGACCGCATGGTTTCTCCTTTTCCAATGATAGTAAGACAGTCCAGACTTGCCTTCCTAGTCCATAACATAATTTTTGCCTCTCAAAAAGTATCCACCAAAAAAATCTACAACAGTAAGTGGAAAAGATTTGTTGTATGGGCTGCAGGTAAAAATATTGATCCTTTACGACA